>NW_026591711.1:6810891-6893849 GCF_907164565.1 Psammomys obesus
GTGTGTGTGTGTGTGTGTGTGTGTGTGTGTGTGTGTGTGTGTGTGTGTGTGTGTGTTGAGAGCAATTGCATTTTGGCAGAGATTTTAAAAATCAGTCATGGCTCACTCTCACCTCTGCTTTGGATTGGAGGCTCAGATCTACTGTAGTAGCTGTTACAGAGGAACAGCCAAGACAAAGGGAGGTTATTTGCTAGTTATCTGCTCTTAATGGATTATCTTCAGCTAAATAATCACTTTAAAGCAGCTTTCTCCCAACTCCTCCCACTTAAGACATGAAACACGGGGTAGGAAATTTAGAGAATTTTTTAGTTTTAGTTTTTTATTTAGAGAATCTTTGTAGGGATCCTTTTATTCTTTTTTATAGGTACTCAATAAAAACATAACGTAGTGAGTGCTGTGAAGGAAACTCTGCTTTACAGAGGCCATGAAGTGGACTTCTAAATGGCCACTAAAATTAAGCTTGTGTGTGCTTCATACAGGAAGTGGTGACTGCAGCTTTCAGTGACTGCTTTGTAGAGCTGAGAAGACAGGAATATAACCTATTCCCTTAGCTGTATCTACCCTTTTCCATTTCACAAGTTCGCTGCAAGCCATCTACTTCTTACATAAGGACCAATGAGTGGAGGAAACACACATGAGAGAAAAGGAGAACAAGAAACTAGAGAATAGAGAGCAAGCATCACCTGGGGTGAAGGGAAGGTGCAAGTTGACTCATACGAGTAGATGAAGTCATTCCTAATTGAAGGGCTATGCATTTTCAAATAACTATCAACAGCCATTTGTTACTAGATTTTTAATTAAGCATTAACCTTTCACAAATTAAAGTATACTACTAAATGGAGGGAAAAGAGTATAGTGAAGAAAAGTAGGCAACATAAAACAACTTGGACATTTTCCAAAGAATTAGGGACACAGAGTTGAGTAAGATGTAGGGGCTGGGAGCTTTAACACCTTTATTCTAAACCACGCATTTGTCTGTTATTAATCTTCAAATTTAGAATGCAAAAATGGTGGATTTCCACGTTCTTTATGTAAATATAATTGTATTTTGCACACATCATATCTCTGTTATCCCTCTTGTCCTTCTTCATCCCTCGTCTAATCATTTTCTTTCATACCAAATAGTCCCTAGTCCCTTCTAATTCCATGTTGAATGCTCTATATAAGCATATAGTAAAATTTAAGTTTTGCATATGAAACTAAATGTGAAATTTTCTTTATCCCCATTATTACCCTATTTTGTTCCTCCTTTCTTTCATCATACACAGCTCTGGTCCTAGTTTCTCCAGGACTTTTACCATAAAAGGATGTTGAATTTTATCAAAATAATTAAAAAAAAAAACACTAGCTAGCAAAGTAGTAGGTTTCTGTTAGGGTCTTATTTTATTTTTTTATTTATTATTATTATTAATTACACTTTATTCATTTTGTATCCCCCCATAAGCCCCTCCCTTCTCCCCTCCCGATCCCACCTTTCCTCCTCTTTCTGCATGCATGCCCCTCCCCAAGTCCATTGATAGGTGAGGTCTTCCTCTCCTTCTTTCTGATCTTAGACTATAGTCCACTCCATCCTTTCCTCTTTCCTGTTCCCACACCCCCAGCTATCCTTAAACTTTTAACTCCTGGTATTTCCCATCCTCTGCTTTTATATCATATGACATATATTCTAACATTACCTCACCTTTTAACCCACCCTCCAAAACTTCTCATGGTCCTCTTCCAGCTTCCTGACCTCTCCAGACCTACTAATTAGACATATACATCTGAAAGTTCAAACCTAGGATTCACATTTGAGAGGCACCATTTAGTGTCTGCCTGACTGTGCCTCACAATGAAGTTTGTCTCACTTAACTTAATATTTTCTAGTCTCATCTATTCATAAAAACTCAGTGATTATACTTTTCTTTGCAGCTGAGTAAAATTCTGTTGTGTATATGTACTGAAGTTTTTATCTGTTAGCACTTGAAATTAATCTGCCTGGGGCATCCCGGCTCTTAAGCTTTGTGTTGAAAAGCTGCTGTTATTTTGCTGGGCATGCCTTTATAAGTGACTCTGTTTCTTTCTTGCTGCTTTCAACATACTTGCTTTGTTGTGTACATTTAGTGTTTTAATTATAATATGGCAAGGGAGATGCTTTTCTGGTCTGTCTTTTTTCAGATCATGAATGCTTCTGTATCTGGATTGGTGTATCTTTTTCTGACTCTGGGATATTTTCTGCTGTGAATGTTGTAAAAACATTTCTATGTATTTAGAACTAAGTGCTTCTCTTTCTTCCTTGCATGATACTTGGTCTTTTAGGGTGCTGTGTCTATGTTGGAGTTCACACTGGTACCTTTTTATTGTTTTATCTCTGCCCTCGATCGTTCTAGTTCCTCTACCTTGTTTTCAAGCTCAGTTGTTCTTCCTTCTCTTGGTCTAGTCTCTTGTAAGAACTTTCCCCAGAGGCTTTTATTCAACCTAATCTTTACATGTGTAGTATTTCAGTTTGTTTCAATATTCATATCTCTCTGTTGAATTTCTTTGTAACTCACATAGTCTTACTTATTTTATCCAACTGCTTTGTTAAAAAAACAATTAGCTTAAACCAGGCATGGTGGGACATGTCTTTAATCGAAGCACTCTGCGAGGCAGAGGCAGGCATATTTCTGTGAATTCAAGGCCAGCCTGGTCTACAAGTGAGTCCAGGACAACCAACGCTACACAGAAAAATTCTGTCTCGAAAAACAAAAACAACAAAAAAAGAGCTTAATTTTTCTTTGATTTCTTTGAACATATTTAAAAAAATTCTTTTGGGTTCTCTGGGTATTTAGTTATTGTTTAATTGGAGGCTTGCTTCTAGTTTCACTATCATAACGGCAGGAGCATGGAAGCTGGCAAGTACGTATGAGTCTACAGCAGTAGCAAAGAGCTTACATCCCAATACACCAATAGGATGCAGAGAGAGACAGGATTGGGGATGGTGTGAACTTTTAAATCTCAAAGCCTACCCTCAGTGACACACCTCCTCTAACAAAGCCATACCTACTCCCACAGGGCCACACCTCCTAATCATTTCTAAACTGTCCCCCAACTGGGAAACAAACATTCACATATATGAGTCTGTGGGGTAATTTCCATTCAAACCACAACACTGAGATTTTTTACCTAGCTTATACTCACTAGATACCAGTACTGTAAGATTGGTGTTTCTTGGAGGAGTTAACACTGCCTCGGTTTTCTTAAAAAAATATTTTAATTTATTATCATTTATTACAATTTATTCAATTTGTATCCTGGCTGTGTCCCCCTCCCACTTCTCCTCCCAATCCCACCCTTCCTCCCTCCTCTCCTTCTATGCCCCTCCACTAGTCCACTGATAGGTGAGGTTTTCCTCCCTTTTATTTGACCCTAGCCTATCAGGTCTAATCAGGACAGGCTGCATTGTCTTCCTCTCTGTGACCAGGCAAGGTTTATTTTACATCAGAAGCACGTGGGCTTTGAATGTAGGAGAGCTGAGTGTGTCATTCAGAAGACAGTTCTTCAGTCTAGGATCTCAGATGCCTGGAATAAATAACACTCATCAAAAGATACTTATGAGTAACTGTTGAGATGATGTGGATATTTCTGCTGTGCACTATTTCTGAACTATGCTATGTGTATTGATTATATATGTTGGCCATCCTTGACTCTTTGGAATGAAACCAAGTTAATCATGGTGCATAATCTTCGTAATGTGTTTTTAGATTCCATTTGCAAGTTTTTTTTTTGTTTTTGTTTGTTTGTTTTTTTTAGAATTTACGTCAGTGTTCATCAGTGAAACCAGCCTATACTATTAGTATAGTTTAATGATCATAATATTCCATTACCTGAACATCATATTTGGCATTCAGGTACTATTAGGAAAGAGAGAGAAAGAGAGAGAGAGAGAGAGAGAGAGAGATTCTGGAAGGGAATAAATTTAAAATATTATCAAAGAATCTTCATGCATAGTCCTTGGTTGGAGTATCAATCTCAGAAAAGACACCTGTGCCCAGAGATCCAAAAATTCTGGGCACAGGGGTCTTTCCTGGGACTGATACTTCAACCAAGGAACATGCATAGAGATACCCTAGAACCCCTGCACAGATGTAGCCAGTGGCAGTTCAGCCTCCAATTGGGTTCCCTAGTAGTGGGAACAGGAACTGTTTCTGACATGAACTCACTGGCTGACTGTTTGATCACCTCCCTCTGATGGGGGAGCAGCCTTACCAGGACAATGTAGCCAGTCCTGATGAGAACTGATAGGCTATGGTCAGATGGAAAGGGAGGAGGACCTCCCCTATCAGTAGACTTTGGGAGGGGCATGGGAGGAGATGAGGGAGCGAGGGTGGGATTGGGAGAGGATGAGGGAGAGAGCTACAGAGGGGATATAAAGTGAATAAACTGTAATTTATAAAAATATAAATAAATTAAAAAATAAAATAAAATATTCTCAAAGAAGTGCTATAGTATACAATACATGCAGAATTCTCTGAAAAAGCTATATGAGTGACCATTTACAAAGTGCACTCAACTGATAGGATCTTATTTGTTTTAGTTTTCTACATCTATGAAATTCAATTGTGTTTTGCTATATGATTCAACACATCTCAGATGGCTCAGATCTCACATGGTGATCTCAGGGGTGGTGAGGTATCACTTAAAAGGGGCAGAAGGTGTAGCTGAGTCAGAGATGGTATGACTTGGAAACGAAATAACTTTCTCCAAGGGGCACAGGCAGCATAAGATGGGCTAAGATTTGAATCTAAGTCTGTCTCACTCAAGTTTATGGAATTGAGGGAAATGACAAAATTTTCCTGAACATAAAAGCTTTATGTTCTCATTCAACCATGATGAGAGCCTTGCATGTCCATTTACACATATAACTGACAAAATAATGAGTTGTGGAAAATGTGTCTAACACCAAAGGTACCTTTACTCAGAGGTACCTGAGAAACTGGAAATGTCTATTGTGTTGAATGATAAGAGAAGCAGCAAGTATAACAGTCTCTTAGTCAGGGTTACTATTGCTGTGATTAAGCACCACGATCAAAAGCATCTGGGAAAGAAAAGATTTATTTTTATTTACACTTCCATATCACAGTTCATTGTCAAAGTAGATTAGGACAAAATATGTGGCCTGGTAAGGCTGCTCCCCCTTCATGGGGAGGTGATCAAAGAGCAGGCCAATCAGTTCATGTCAGAAGCAGTCCCTGTTCCTATTACTATGGAACCCACTTGGACATCAACCTGCTTTCTTATAGAACCCAGGACCACCACCAGCCTAAGAGTGGCACCACCCACAGTGAGCTGGATCCTCCCAAATCAATCACTAATTAACAATATGCTCTACAGGCTTGCCTATAGCCCAGTTTTATAGCTGTCTTTTCTTAAGTGTGTGTGATAGATTGACCTGGATTACACAATAGGAGCTGGCAGTCCAGAAGTGGTTGTTCTCATGCTGGGGAAGGAGATAACCCAGTAGCTCCTCAGTATATGAAGCAAGGTGTCAAAGAAATCACAATTCAGTACTAAAAGCCAAAAAAAAAAAATTAGAATAGAAGGCCGAAGAAACTGGCATCTAATGCAGCCATAGGAGCAAAGGCAGCCAAGTACAGGTTGCCTTCTTCTCAGACCTTTCCATATCTGGGATGCTAATTGAAAGTGCCACCAACTTGGAGGGAAGATCCCCCCTTCCCCATTTACCTTATAGAAATGCTCACAGACATGTCCAAAGATGTGTCTCCTGAGTAGTTCTGGTTTTGGTTGTGCAACAGCTTCTCAACACAGGAAAAGATGCAGAATTGAATTTCCCTCAGCCTCTAAGAAAAAAAAAATGTAGCCTATTTCAGTCAGTGTTCTATTGCTATGAAGAGACACCAACTCTTATAAAGGAACTCTTATAAAGGAAAGCATTTAACTGGGGCCTGGTTTACAGTTTTAGAGGTTTACTCCATTAGTGTCATGGCAGGAAGCGTGATAGTGTGCAGGAAGGTGCTGGAGCAGTAGCTGAGAATTACATATGAGAAAAGGGGAGTAGGAAGAGGAAGAGGGGAGAGGGAGAGAGGGAGAGAAAGAGGGAGATGGGGAGAGGAATAGAGAAGAGAGAGAGAGTATCTAGACTTGACATGAACTTTTAAAACCTCAAAGTCTACTTCCAGTGATGCACTTCTTCCAAAGAGGCCACACCTCTTTATCCTTCTAATTCTATCAAAGGCTTCCACTCCCTAATGACTAAGCATTTAAATATTTGAGCCAATTAGGGCCATTCTTATTCAAAGTACCACAGAGCCACACTGATGCCCTTATTTAGCTCATTATACTAATTTGTTTTGACTTCTACAACTATGAAATTATTTCATGTTGTCTCAAGAAATTAAATTTGTTCTAATTTCTTATTGAAGCAACAACAAATGAAATCAAACTGAAATAGACTTACAAGTGAACTTGATGTTGCAAGCATACAACATCCACAACAGATAAGAATGGGATAGCTGAAGCAGGTTGGTAAGTGAGAAATTGAAGAATCAGGTCACTAGATCAGGTTTGAGATGCTTGGGTCAAAATTGAGCTCTCCTGTTATTCTTTTTTAATTTCAGAAAAAAATTAAGCCCATACACGAAAAATAAGATGCTACAGTGACATAAAGTCAGTCATTTGTATGCTGCACAGGGCATTTTCTGCAGTGTAGAAAATGACAGAAGTTTCAACAGGGTAAAAGAAGTAAATATGCTTGCATTTAATCTATGTTTGAGCTGCTCTTATTTGTTTAAGCCTTTGTAAACCTGCAAGAACAAATTTAACTGCACATCATCAATTATTTAGAACTATGGAAAAGGCTTTTTGAACCAGTTCCCACAGAGCACACATTTCCTGAATCTGAAACTTCCATCACTGTCCAGGAGATGCGAAAGAATTTGGACAAGGCACAGAATCTCCCGAGGTTCCCATTTGTGAAATTTTCCCCAGTTTGTCAACACAGGCAGAGAGTCTTGAACCTTAGCTCTGGAAAGAATGCTGGAAAGCCCTGGAGTTCAGATTTCTCATTTTATCTCTCCTAGCATAATTCATGAAACAGCTCAACACAAACTGATAGTTGTCCTTGGAAGATGTATGCTTGCAGGCAAGCTCCTGCTGTATTCTCCGGATTTGATGATCAGTGCGGGAAGGCTGGGCTCACTCTGGGTGGTACCACCCTTAAGCTGGTGGTATATATATATATATATATATATATATATATATATATATATATATATATACGCTAACTGAAAAATCCATTGGAACAAGTCAGTAAGCAGCATTCATTCATGGCCTCTGATTCAGAGAAATGTCATGTAAAGAAATGTCCAGCTGGCTCCCTAAAAATCTAGCAGGTACAGTAAAAATGGAGAGGTTGAATGGTGGCCCATAAGTGCCCTTCAGTGCTTTCAGATAGGTTCACAGTTAGGGTTTATCTGGAAAATCCACTCATAAGCTCTTCTTCATTGGGATTTCAGAAGTCTTATTTGTTTACGATTTATTTTTGAAGAGTGTTCTAGTTTGCTTTTAGGTTGCTTTGATAAGGACCATGACCAAAGACAACTTGGGGAATGAAGGGTTAATTTCATCTTACATATCCAGGTCACAATCCATCATTGAGGGAAGTCAGGACAAGAACTCAAGGCAGGAACCTGTGTCTGGAACTGGGGTAAAGGCCTGTGGGGACTGCAGCTTACTGGCTTACTTCCTTTAGCTTTCTTGATTTGCTGTGTTTTTAAAACTATTTGTTTTTATTTTATGTGTACGTAAATGCACCACATGCATTCAGGTAAGTGTCCTAGGTCCACTGTAGCAGGTAGTTGTAAGCTGTCATGTGGATGCTAGGAACTAGTCCTGAGTTCTCTGCAAGAGCAGCAAGTGCTCTTAACCACTGAGTCATCGCTCTCTAGATAATCGGCCTGTTTTCTTATATAGCACCAGCCACCAGTCTAGGGTTAGTGCTGAACCCATTTAGTGGATCCCCTCTAGATCAATTAACAATCAAGAAGATACTTTCATAGATATCTCCATATTCCAACCTGATGGAGGCAATTCAATTGAAGTTCCTTCTTCTCGTGTGTCAAGCTGATAAATCAGGCTAGCTGTCACAGATAGGATATGTATCTTAGGGTAACCTCAAATTTGAAATTCTTCTGTTCCAGCATCCCAAATGCTAGGATGATACCATACCATGTCTTGTTTGGCTTTTTCTTACCGAGGATGCAAGGTCTGACATAGCTGCTACTTGTAAGGCTGTCAGTTCTTGAAACATAGAGAAGCCTTTTGGATTAAAATGGCAGAGAACCATGAACCTAGCGATGCTGAATACACAAGCTCAGGGGAACTCATGGAAGAAATAAGACAAGAGACAGTACAGGAAGTATGCTAGTAAGGAAGTAGCTATTTAGTGACTCTGATATTGCTGCATACTCAAGACAATGTGTTGGAATTTGTATATATACTCATTTTGTTCGTGTGAAATATCCCTGGATTTTTGATAGTGACTCTTCCAATTAAACATGATGGTTTGATAGTAAAGAGGGAAGAATCAATAACTACTTCCAACAGAATTGTGTGAAGGAAACTTAATCTCATCTATCATACGTTTATCAAGCAATTGTTTCCTATAAGCAAAGTAAATGAGTGTATTGTCCATGTGCCTAAAGTGTTCTAGAAAACATTCCCTCAAACACTCATTTACACTCAGAGATGTTTATACCTTATTTACAGTGACAAACAATATATGCATATGCACATACTCTAAATTGTGGCCAGTGGTTCAATTCCAGGATCGTAGAGTAGAACGTTGTTTGGTTTGTTCTTTTACTATAAGGCAAGATTTAACAAATTCATTGTTAAAAAGCAATTTCAGTTTTCTTACTGCCTTTCATCTATTTTGCTGAATGGCTAATTGAAGACATAAGAATGTACATTTTTCCCTTTGGGGATCAATATAGCAAGGTAGAAAAGGAAATAATTTTTGTTGATAGTTATAATGCAGCCCATAAATTTTTATATATCTTGAGTTGACTTGCCTTGAAAATATTTTATTTACCTATCTTCTGTTAGCTTCTTTTACACACTATTATAACTTTATGACTTTATCTAAATTCTTTAAAAAACAGTCTTAATGCAAGAAAAATCTACTATTTTTATACCCATAGCTCCTTGAAGAATGCTAGCCCAAAGATGCTACTTGATAAACTTTGCAGAGATGAAATAAAAGTGAATACTCTTCAGGTTCCGATTTGAAAGCCAGATTCCTCACCAGGATTCAGTGCTATGTATCCACATTAATTGCATAGCTACTATTGCCACCATCATCATATATTTAACACCATATAAAATAATTGTACCAAGTTTAAAAGCAATTCCTCATGTGTTATTGCTTTGATCCTTAAGATAACTGTGTTCAGAACATCAGGGAGAATATTGCTCTGCGGTGAGTTTTCAGTTTACACTGAGACCTGTTTAAGCTCCCACATCTAAACAGAGCCCTATCTGGAGCTAAGCTCTGTTGCTGTAAGTCTTGAGGTGTCTGTGTCTTGTTTACTCTAGAATGCCACCAACATCCCCCTTGAGCTTTGTGTTCAGTACTCAACCCAGTGTATTTGATGTTCTGTGAGCTGTTGTGTCTGCCTTTGTCCTTTAGACATCGATAATATTGTTTTTCCCATGTAACAATAAAAATGCTCTCCAGCCACTGGCAAAAGTCCTTTTGGGCAAAACCCATTAAGGCTCAATGATCTGACAGCAGGCACAACGTAGTAAGTGCTCTGGGACAGTCAAATGAAGAATGAGGAAGTTGTGCCCCTCTTGTGCTGGAGGCAACATTTGATTTATAATAAAAAAGCCTAATTGACTAATAGAGCTTATTGTGATGAGAATAAATACAAAATATTTATTGAGCAGACATGAAGTTTCAAATCAAAATCTAAGGAGAACAATATACAGCATTGTTAAACATCTTTCTAAAATGAAACACCATCTTAAAGTCCATCTAGTGGAACACATAGCTATTTGGGATCAGTCAATCTCATGATAGGCACTTAGCAGCTAGATTTACCATATTATCTTCTAACGATTAGTTAGAAGGGAATTGTCTTTCTTTTACTTTCATGGCTTGCTAACTAATAAATCAGTTCTAATCATTGTTTAACTGTATTGTCCGTGGAGATTGTATTCTCAAGTTTATGGCTCATTGGTACTGCTCAAAACATTTTGAGTTTTAGTCTTTTTACATGAATAAGGAGGGAATAAATGCATTCCTCTAACCCATTGATTTATGCAATGCTCCAGGACTTACTAGGACCATCTCAGCAAATATAGAATAGAAGCAAAGGGATAAATCTTCTTCCCTCCTCTTTTAATTTACTGGAAAACAGAATTATTCCTATATTTATTGAATAATAGACTTTTCTACATACTCTAGTTTTTTGAACTCTGAGAAGAACTTTGGAGTCCAGTATACTATGTTTGTGTGCTGGGTAGTTTGGGTCAACATGTCACAAAATAAAATCAATGGAAAGAAGGAAACTCAACTGATGAAATTTCTCCATCAGATTGGCCTATGAGCAAGTCAGAGGGGCATTTTCTTGACTGATGATTGATGTAGACGGGCCCAGCCTACTGAGGCAGTGCCATCACATGCAAGTAAGGGTTACAGGAAAACAATCTGAGCAAGCCAAAGGAGAGAGCCCATAGGTGGCATTCCTTCATGGTTTCTGCTTCAATTCCTGCCTCCAGGTCCTTGCCTTGAGTTCCTGCCTTGATGTCCCTCAGTGATGGACTATGGAATAGATGTATAAGCCAAATTAACCCTTTCCTTTCTGGACTGTTCTTTTGGCCATAGTGTTTATCATATCAACAGGAAGCAAACCAAGAACAGGTTAGGATCAGATGGGTTGGCCACAACTCATAGGGTGACTGGGGATAAACTGTTTAACATAACAGTTAAACTGAGGATAAACTGTGATCCTCAGTTTTTTCATCTACAAAATGATGCAAGAACCTTCACCTAGATCTGTTAGGAGAATCAAATATGGAATGATATGAGCTTCCACTGTGGGTCTTGGCACAATGATTAATAGATGATGGTCGTAAGTATGATCTTGTTGTTGTATTTTCTTTTTAAAATTTTTAATTATTTATTACAATTTATTCACTTTGTACTCCATCTGTGACCCCTTCCTCATCCAATCTCACCCTCCCTCGATCTTCTCCTCTCCTGCTCCTCCACTAGTCCACTGATAGGGGAGGTCCTCCTCTAGTCCACTGATATGGGAGGTCCTCCTCCCCTTTTATTTGACACTAGGCTATCAGGTCTCATCAGGACTGGCTGCATTGTCTTCCCCTGGCCTGGCAAGGCTGCACCCCACAGGGGAGGTAATCAGAGAGCCATCCACTGAGTTCATGCCAGAGACATCCCCTGCTCCCCTTACTAGGGAACCTACTTGGAAATGGGAGTAGGATTACTTGTATAGCTGCTTTCACATTATTTGTGTATGTGTGTGTGTGTGTGTGTGTGTGTGTGTGAAAAAAAAAAGAATCACTTTAATTTTTCTTTGTGATGAAGATAATAGTGAAGTGAATGTCCCACCCAGCCCAGGATCTGTCTTGAGGACTAACCCTGCTCAGCTCCCATCACCATCCCAATTACCTCACCAGAAAGGTTTCCCCACCTGGCAATAGCACTGGGGCCAGTAGCACAGCTCTCCAGCTTAATTATAATATCATGTACCTGTCCCGTGAGGGAAAGGTGTGGACATAAAACAGCAGTGTCATGCACACAGGTCAGAACCCAACCAGGAGAAGAGGCATATAGACAGAGGAAATCCTGCTGGGTTAGCTAGAGTAAATTTACTGACCTAGCCAATCAGATTGTTAATCTGACCCAAGGCTGCAAAGAATTAGCACTTTCTGTGCACACTATTGTTTGGGGTCTGGAAACTATTGAATCAAAATTCTCAATGATCTGTTGCTTCAAGCCAGCTCTTTTGCTCTCCTAGAACAGAATGCTTCTCCTTGATAGTTTGAATACATTATCTAGAGAGCTCAGCAACACAGCTGGGTCCATTCTAGACTTATCAGCAGCTGGATAGTAACAGTTTGGGTTTCCATATAGACAAGAAGACTCAGAGTTTCATGGCTTACAGCACTCCTATGACACTCTAAATCTTCCCTTGTTTGTTTGTCCTGGACTGGCATCTGCTTTCCAAATTTTGTTTCAAAGTAAACTTATTTATTTCCTTGGCTTTGTTTCTGAGCTGAATTGTGGCTGAACATACATATCAACTCAAGTTTCACACTCAACTTAAGACACCCATATCTTGACTGTTTCTTTTTAATCCTTGTACTTTGAAGGGAAACCCAAGCTTCATCTTGTCTATATTTTTCCCATGAACTTCTGACATAATACCTACTAAATAAACACAAACATATACTCAAGTTGGAAACCTGAGAAGAGTTTTCAACTGTTGCTACATAATAGAACAAATTCCGCATAATGCTAAAAATAACTCACTTCTCTGTTTTTATCTATGATTGGTCTGTCACTGGTATGTTTTATCTGCTCCCCAGTTTCCTGTCTTCAGTCTTGTTGATTCCATCCTCTTCATTCTCCATATGGAAGCAATAAAACACTGATTATATCTTTTCCAACTGCCCTACAAATTAAGTTCAATCTCTTACTGGCATTAGAAGTGTTGCATGTATTCTAACTACTTTTTCTTTCTGTGGCTAGGTTACTGGACTTGTCACTTCCTATATTATTGATTTCTGCAAATATTCAGCTGGACCATTTTTCTCTCTTGCATGTAGACTTGTGCACAAACTTTGCCTCTCTCTAGTAACCCTCTTCCTCCTGCTCTCTATACAGAGGAAAGGGGCTTATGCTTAGTTTTCATAGTCATTCTAAATTATCTCAGATAAACATATGGTGTAGGTGAATTTAGTTAATTAGGATCCATTGATACTGATTCTCTCTTTACCCTGGTTCCCAGGACATTTTGTTAATAGGAGAACCATTATATCAGAGAAGCACTCTGTCACATTCCAGATACCTTCCTTAGATTAACTGTGAAGCATTCCCAAATTTTGTTTTGTGACACTGTCAAATTTCTGAGCTCTTGGGGTTTTGTTTTTTTCAAACTTGCCATCCTAGTATAGAATTACTAAGTGAGTCCCAAGAGGTCAAAATGATGAGAATAATTTACTTAGTGAAAATGTAGGAATATAATGTAATGTAATGAAAATAAAGGAATCACTGCCAGGCTTGCCTTTTCCTACCTTGCCCTGAGCGCCTAGGAACTGGGAAACCTCTGATCTTAGCTCTTACCCCTTCCTGCCATCTCCTTGGCAGCTGACTCCTGTTCTTATTCAGGACCAACTGTACAAAATGTAATTTCTAGGTTAATTCATGCAAACTTTCAACTTAGTCCTCCCACTCTAAGCAACCATCTTGTCATTTTAGAGTTACTTCTTTATCTCTTCCTTTAGACAGTGAACAACACACCAACTTGCTAAAGGCATCACACACACACTTAGGTTCCATGGATAGTAGGAGCCTTTGGGATATCCTTTTAGTTTGGTCACCCTTCTAGGGAATGGAGCAGTGTTTATGCTTAAGTTCCCTTGGAACTTTCCAACTGACATTTCTGTGAATTGACTCTCTCAGGCCTGAATGCTAAGTTCCACTGTCCTTATTTTCAGTGATGGTTTGCAATGCAAATAATGGATTGGTAACAGGCAGTACCATAACCATGGTAACCAAATGAAAACACGTTGCTTGTCTTTCCCAGGAAAGTGCAGTTCTAGCACTGCATTCAGACCTGGTGCCATGGCCTGGTCATAGGGCACTGAAGAAACAAGCAGTTTCATAGAAGTAAAAAGACAACAGAGCCATTTAATCGTTCCCCACACTTTTCCTCGGAGCACAGGATTTGTGACTAATAACTTCTGTCAATTGTATTTTCGGCTACTTTTTTTTTTCTTATAGAGATGAAGGGAAATGGAATAAATCATGATGTATTTTCACCTTGAACTTGACGATGACTTTTGGCAATCAGATCATTCTTGGCTCCCATCATGATTAGCTTTTAAAAAGGAGCAGATAGAAACCTGGGTCGCTGGTCATTGGGATTTTTTTTCCTTCTTAGCAATGGTAAGGCAGGAAACAAAAAGTACCAAGACCTTCACATTCTCAGAGCAACCACAGCAAGCTCTAATCCCACTTCTCTGCTGAGACTAATTTATATGCTACAGTAAGTCTGACATTCTGTTTTGTCCCCGCCTGTGTGAGGTGTTAGAGCTGAGCTCTCATTTCCTCTTTGTAGGCCTGAGAGGGCAGCTTGAGCTTGTTCTGAGATCTCTTACCTGCATCTGTGTGACTAGTGACTCCCAGGAAGAAAGCCATTAGCA
Organism: Psammomys obesus; assembly: GCF_907164565.1. Classification (NCBI taxonomy): domain Eukaryota; kingdom Metazoa; phylum Chordata; class Mammalia; order Rodentia; family Muridae; genus Psammomys; species Psammomys obesus. Next base: position 6,825,325 of record NW_026591711.1, read on the forward strand.
GTTGGTAAAATCCATTTGCCAGGGATTTGGGCCTAAAGTCTTTCATGTCCAATGTCAGGGTGAGTACTATTAACATGGAGAGGTCTGATGTCCCAGGCTCAAACTTACTGGTTGAATCCTTTGAGTGATACAGAAATGGTGCTGTCTTTCTTTGGTAGTTTTTCTTGCTTGTTGAGATCTTTGTGTCTTTTTTTAAATATTTTTTTAAATTTTTAAATAATTTTATACATTCACTTGTATCCCAGCTGTAGCCCTCTCCCTCTTTCCCTCCCAATCCTCCCCTCCCTGTGTCTTTCTTTTTCCCCACTAATTATTTTCATTTTTTTTCTTTACCTTGCAGTGAATTTATGAAACTCGATGAGCGAGTGTAATATGGAAGTGAAAATCTTGACAAATCAGAGTGTTCCTTCAGGGTAGATTTATCAGTTAAAATGGAAGGGTCAAATGGTTATATTTGACTCTTAGATTCACAACCTTTATTTGATTCTTTGCTTGATTTTTTTTGAAGTATGTCCCAAATAATTCATTGGCCACACTAATGCTATAAATTGTGTGATTGTCAGCGTGGTAGGATGTTGTTTGTTTGTTTTCCATCTGAAACTCAAATTAACTGGCCATTCTGTATGTTCAGTTGCTGAGAAGGGGCAACTTGATTAAAGGATAAGAACTGAAGAAGGCTCCGAGAGAATAAATGAACATAAACATCTCATTTATAAAGTGAGCTTTTTACTGAAACTTCCCACTGAAAAACCACCCATTTCTCATTGCCTTGGTACCACATGTAGGAAAGCCTTTCATGTTTGAATTCAAACATTACAATGGCAGCACACACCATTGCAATCAGAACAGCTCATAGTTGAATGGTTCTCACCGCACTATGTTGACTCAAATGTTTTCATTTTAGCGAGTTCCAAACAAGAAGCTGGAAATGGCTATGATCCCGATGATGAGCATGTGCACCTGCTAGAATTCTGGCTCATCTCTGCAGTCACTCTTGACTGCTCTGTGTGGCTAGTCACCTTCAGAACAACCTCCTGTAGGACTCCTACAGAGCCCAAGGGAGTGGGGTACAGACATGCTTTGCACATACAAAAAACTAAGAAACACTGGCCAAAATACAAGAACATGGTTTAAGCACATTGGGAATCCTACTGTGTTTACTAGCCAGAGGGTTGTCCCTGGTGTATCATGAAAGTAGTTCAAACAAGCTGATAAATATCTAGAAAAAAGAAATAATACCCAGAAAATTAACATCTTGCTTGCCAATACAGAATACTTCCTAAATGCCTCCCAAGGACATCCAGATTATCTGGAACGTCATGGAAGACATTCAGGAAGTTTGTCTGGAGGTTACAGGAAGTCCATCCAACTGTTGAAGTTGGTGGGAAGGAGAAAGAGAGCCAGGATGATTAAAAAAATATGAAGAGATGGAGAGGGGAGCAAGGGAGGGAAAGGAGAAGGGAAAGAGGAAAAAAGAGAAAAGAAAGGGGGATAAACAAGGGGAAGGAGAGAAAAAGGGACCTAGGGAAAGGGAGTGAGGAGAGTTAAAAAGAGGGCACTAGGGAGAGGAAGAGAGACTGTGGAACTGTTTTATAGGTAATATGCTTAGGTTTTTCTCTGCAGTTATGAACTGGTTTCTTTAAAAAACATGCATGAAAAGGGGGGCTTCAGCATATTTATTATAATTATTGTAGTCTCTGATAGTCCTCCAATTTGCTCTACCTCTTTATAGTTGCACTGGCTGCTTTTTCTCTTAAGGACTTGCTGCTATTTCAGATTTTTGTCTCCTACTGGCTTTAGATGGTTTGGGGAGCATATATGAATCTTCCTTCCCCCAAGCTTGGACCTGAGGTGTTCATGTAGTTCATCATATTTTCATCCCCAGTCTGGAGCATCCTTTATTCATTAGCTGAGATATTTCTCCTACCTCTTTGTCTGGCTGTGTATGGCTTCTGCATCTTACTCAAAATGTGCCTTGGAAAACATGGGATATTTTCTCTTTATTTGATCCACCCTATCAAGAGTCTTCCAACAGATTCTGTGTGCCTGCACATAGTAGGGATACTGAATGGTTCTCCAGGACTCTCCCTATTCATAGCCTTGACTTATACAGGGTTATTATTGTTACAATGAAACACCATAACCAACCCAATGTTAGGGAGGAAAATATTTATTTGGCTTAAGCTTACACATCACATTGCTCATCACTGAAGAAAGTTAGGACAAGAACTCAAAGAGGGCAGGAGCTGATGCAGAGGCCATGGAAGGATACTGTTTACTGGTTTACTCCTCATGGTTTGCTCAGCCTGCTTTCTTATAGAACCCATGACCACCAGCCCAGGAGTGTCCTCACCCATATGAGCTGGGCCTTCCTATATCAATCACTACTTTAAAAAATGCCTGACTGGCTTGTTTTCAGTTGAATCTTACGGAAAATTTTTTTCTTTTTAAAATTATTTTTTATTTTTATTAATTACAGTTTATTCACTTTGTATCCCCCTGTACCTCCCTCTCTCCTCTCCTCCCAATTCTACCCTTCCTCCCTCTCTCTGCCCATGCCCCTCCCCCAGTCCACTGATAAGGGAGGTCCTCCTCCCCTTCCCTCTGATTCTAGTCTATCAGGTCTCATCAGGAGTGGCTGCATTGTCTTTCTCTGTGGCCTGGTAAGGCTGCTACCCCCTCAGAGGGAGGTGATAAAAGAGCATGTCAATCAGTTCCTGTCAGAGACAGTCCCTGTTCTCATTACTATGGAACCCACTTGGACAATGAACTGCCATGGACTACCTCTGTGCAGGGGTTCCAGGCCATCTCCATCTGTGGTCCTTGGCTGGAGTATCAGTCTCAGAAAGGACCCATGTGCCCAGGCTTTTTGGATCTGTTGCTCTCCTTGTGGAGCTCCTGTTTTCTCCAGGTCTTACTATCTCCCACTTCTTTCATAAGATTCCCTGCACTCTGCCCAAAGTTTGGCTATGAGTCTCAACATCTGCCTCGATACTGGTAGGCTCCTGTCCTGTTCCCTGTTTTCTCCCTCCTCCAATGTCTATCCTCTTTGCCTTTCTGAGTGGAGATTGAGCATCTTATCCATAGTCCTCCTTCTTGATTAGCTTCCTTAGATGTACAAATTTTAGCATGTTTATCCTGTATTATATGTCTAATATCCACTTATGAGTGAGTATATATCCTGCATGTCTTTCTGCTTCTGGGGATTTTTTTTTTTTAAATTAAGGATTTTTCCTCTCAGATAACTTGAGCTTATGTCAAGGTGACATAAAACTATATAGCACAGCCTTCTATTGAGACAGTATGGGGAGTCTTTCCTTGGGGTTTTTATTCTAACCAGAGAGTACAGCAGACCAAACCTCTTGAAAGCTGAGGCAGCCAACCTCTTAACTTACATAGAAAACATCCATAGAGCAGAGATTGTGGCAGCTCTTCTTGATTTTTGTGTCCACAATTATCCCATTTGCCTCTTCTCTAGTTGATTATTTTCATATTTTATGTAACTTCTTTGTTGATTCTTTTCTTGTCACATATAGCATATTGCTATTCAAAAACATTTATATTTTGATATAGCCAAATTTAACAACCTTTTGCTCTAAATACTTTTTCATTTTTATCTTGATTAAGCAGGGCTTTTCTACTCTAAGTTATAAAAATCTTTTCCTGTGTTTCTCATAGTTTTGTTCATCTGTTTGTTTGTTGCCTTTTACCTATGATTTCACCTGGAATTTATTTTGGTCAATTGTGTGAAGTAGAGATTTAAATAGTTATTTTCTCCTAAGTGAATATATAGTGTCCCAAGATAAGTTACTGTATAGTTCATTTTTTAACTTTAATCTGATAGTTCTTCTTCAAAGTTTTAGATTCACTCTAGACTGGTACATGATTGCTTACTGATAATATGCCACAGGGGAGGTATTAATGTGCATTCTCTTGATAGGGAAAGCTAATCAGAGAGAAGGGAGCCAAAAGGCTAGGCTGACTGATTTTGACCATTAACTCAAAATCATGGCCTCCTCTACTCTTTGTTTCCTGTCTCCTCCCTGACACTGCTGAGGTCTCCTTCTCTGCTCTTTCTCTCAAATGCAAATAAAATTGTCCCTGAGTCAATTTTGTTTTTTATGTGTGTATGTGTATGAATATGATGTGCTCAGTCGTGTGTGTGGACGCACTTGTGTGTGCTGGTAGATGTATACACCTGTGCGAACACCAGAGCGCAGCCTCAGCTGCTATTTCTTAGGGTCTGCCCACCTTTTTTATGACATAGAATCTCTCAGTGGACCAGAATTCATGAAGATGGTGAGGCTGGTAATCTAGTCACTCACAGAGACTGGCCTGTTCCTACCTCTTCAGGACTGGGAGAATAAGTGCTGAGACAGCTTCACCTAGCCTTTTTTTTTTTTTTTTCTTAATATATTTTCTAGGATTAAACTCAGGTCCTTGTTCTTGCAAGGAAAGCAACTGAGTTATCAAAAAAAATCTGACTCTAATTTTTAATTTCTTTTATCTACAATACTAAGAGACTCGAAGGGGGACCTTATGCTCCAATGTGATGCTTTGAAGACAAGCTGTTGAGCTATATGTTCCCCCAAAACTGTTAAGTATGTTCGTTAAAGATATTATTTGTATTTATCTGTTTTTCTACTTTATCTGTCAGTTGTGATAAGGTTGTATTAAATATTTTCCGTATGATTTGCAGCCCCAATTTTTGCTTTAATCACCTCTTCGAGTTTGCTTTATGTTTTCAGCAGTTATATAGTGGGTCCAAACTTCCGTAATCTATCCTTCCGGAACGTGGGTACAGTCATGTGCCACACAATGACAGGCTGGCCTGATGGAGACACTGTGTGCCGGTGACCTGCAAAATGACATAGCGATGATGTCACGGCTGTCCTAGTTTGCCTATGCACTAGCTATTTTTTTTTTACACCTAGACAAAAGCAACCTAATGAAGCTTCCCAAGGATGCTCTCTTGTTGCCATGCAACACATAATTGTATCTTGCAAGGTGATGTGCATATCTATCAAGTTAATACCTTTTACCTGGAGTTCAATTTTGTTTTAAATTAATATTGATATAGATGTTTTAAAAAAGTATTTCTCTGGGGGTATATCTTTCTTCATTTCAGCCTTCCTCTATTGCTCTTTTTTCTTCATAAATCTTTCTCCTCTAAGTGCCACCAGCTGTACTTCAAGAACATTCCATCAGAGTTTGTCATTTCCCATGAAAATATAACACATTTGTACCACTTTCACAGACACATAAGGTTTACATGAACTCAGTTTGTATTTTCTGTCTCTTTAACTGTGCCTTTCCTGACTCTACTTTACATTGATTGTTGTTTTAAATTTTTGATAGTTCATCATTTTTTTATTTTCAAATGGTTTAGATAAAAAACTGTATCTTCATTTTTCTAATAGTTAATCTTAAAACTTTTAAGAACTTAATTTCTGAATTTCTGAACATACTCTTCCCATTCTTATCCACATAAAAAAGGAAATATTGTCAAATTTCAGGATTCATAATAAAACGTTGACTATCATCAGTGATCCCACAATAAGAAATTGGTATGATAATGTGAACAATGTTCTGCCATATATTTGAAAAGTTATGTAAAAAAGGAAAGTCTTAGAAAAACTCCCTTATGAAAACTGATGTTCTGGTAGAAAATCTGAACTGTATTATAATAATAAATAGAATTTAGACAATCATGGTGATTCCTCTCTGTAATTCCAGCATTTGGGACGTAGAGGCAGGTAGATTGAGAATTTGAAGTCAGATTGGGCTATGTAGGGGGCTATTGTCTCAGGAATTAATAAGTAAAAATAAAGAACCTGCAATTATAAGCCTTCCATGGATACAGGTGACCTCACTGGTAAACGAAAAACCATTTAAGGAATTAGTCCATACTTCTAATCCCTTCTAGAAAGAAAGGGAGAGAAAAAAAAAAGACATTAGCTACAATGTATGTAGCTAATGCATCTCGCTATTGGAATTTAGCAGTAATTTTATAAGAAAGAAAAACGCTGCATAATCACCTTAGTTAATAAGAAAATTAAAAACCCAATGAAAATATGAACAAAATTGGTTTAATGGATATATAAATTGACCTAACTGATTTTTTTTAAGTTTGCAAAACTCATGTAACATTCAGAAAAATTAATGAACGCAACTTACTACACTAATCACACAAAATAGTGATGTGTTGGCAGAAAATGAATTTGACACAAAGCAACACTATCTTATGACATTTTAAAAACTTAGCAAACTAGGAGCAAAATACTTGAACTAAGATTGAATGATGCATTTTAAGTCTAACAGGACAAGTGTCTTATTAAAGAGAAGATATAAAGACTTGTATATTGGAGGATGACATGAAGCAAACTGTGTGTGCTTTCAAACCAAGTCTTCCTCCATTGTTTCCCAGGGTACCTTGCTTGCTCTACATCCTAAACGCCTCAGAATTACATCTCGTATCACCCACTGGGGACTCTTATTTCAGATATAGATTTTGTCTCATAGCCTTATTTTCTCTATAACTTCACATGGACAGTTAATCATTTGGGAAAAAATATTGTCAGCACTTTTTGGCTTCTCTCTCTGAGACGTTTACCAACCTTTAGTTAATTTCCTATCTATACTAATTTCTCTGTTATTTTGGCATTCATAGTTGACAACAGTAATGGAAGCTGCTTTGAATTTTCTGTTAGAGACTAATGATTAAAACATGGGGTGGTCAGGAATGTTGGGAATGGGGAGGTGTGTTACTGTGGCTGTTTGGTGGCCATTTATGAAAATGCTGGGTCATGCATAAAATTTCACTCAGGGGAATGGGTGTAACTAGAATTACTGTTTTAGCATCTTTACTTTGCTTATGATGAGTTTCTGTAGTTGAGATGGTAAAATCTAGTCAGAATCAGAGGTAAAGCTGGATCTTGAGGAAGCACTATTCCTAATTGTCTGAGAAAGCACCAGATTGATTTCCAATGTGGTTGTACAAGTTCACATTCCCACCAGCAATGGAGGAGTGTTCCCCTTTCTCCATAACCTCTCCAGCATGTGTTGTCACTTGAGTTTTTGATCTTAGTTATTCTGATTGGTGTAAGGTGAAATCTCAGGGTCATTTTGATTTGCATCTCTCTAATGGCTAAGGACTTTGAGCATTTCTTTAAGTGTTTCTCTGCCATTCTGTATTCCTCTACAGAGAATTCTCTGTTTAGCTCTGTTCCCCATTTTTTAATCGGATTACTTGGTTTGTTGCTTTTTAACTTCTTTAGTTCTTTATCAGCCCTCCATCAGACTCCTAGGCATATATTCAAAAGATGCTCAAGTACAGAACAAAGACATTTGCTCAACCATGTTTGTAACAGCTTTATTCGTAATAGCCAGAACCTGGAAACAACCTAGATGTCCCTCAGTTGAGGAATGGATACAGAAATTGTGGTACATTTACACAATGGAATACTACTCAGCAATTAAAAACAAGGAAATTATGAACTTTCCAAGCAAATGGTGGGACCTAGAAAAGATCATCCTGAGTGAGATATCCCAGAAGCAGAAATACACACATGGTATATACTCACTTATAAGTGGGTACTAGACCTATAAGATATGATAAACATACTAAAATCTGTACACCTAAAGAAGATAAACAAGAAGGAGGACCCGGGGTAAGATGATCAATCCTCACTTAGAAAGACAAATGGGATGGACATTGGAAGAAGGAAAAACAGGAAAAAGGACAGGAGCCTACCACAGAAGGCCTGTGAAAGACCCTACACAGCAGTGTATTAAAACAGATGCTGCAACTCATAACCAAACCTTGGGCAGAGTGCAGGGAATCATATGAAAGAAGGGGGAGATAGAAAGACCTGGAAGTGTCTGGAGCTCCACAAGGAGAACAACAGAACCAAAAAATCTGGGCCCAGGGTTTTTTTCTGAGACTGATACTCCAACCAAGGACCATGAAAGGATATAACCTAGAACCCCTGTCCAGATATAGCCCATTGCAGCTCAGTATCCAAGTAAGATCCCTAGTTAGGGGAACAGGGACTGTCTCAGACATGAACTCAATGGCTGGCTCTTTGACACCTCCCCTCCCCAAGGGAGGAGCAGCCTTGCTAGGCCACAGAAGAGGACATTGTAGCCATCCCTGAAGAGATCTGATACTCTACGATCAGATGGAAGGGGAGGAGGACCTCCCCCATCAGTGGACTGAGAGAAGGGCAGGAAGGAGATGAGGGAGGGAGGGGGAGATTGGAAAGGAATGAGGTTGGCACAGGAGACAACTTCCTGAACAGAACACCAACAGCACAGGCTCTAAGAGCAACAATCAATAAATGGGACCTCATGAAACTGAAGAGCTTCTGTAAAGCAAAGGACACCGTCATCAAAACAAAATGCCTGCCTACAGATTGGGAAAGAATCTTCACTAACCCTTTATCTGACAGAGGACTAATATCGAGCATATACAAAGAACTAAAGAAGCTTAAAAGCAGCAAACCAAGTAATCCAATTAAAAAATGGGGAACAGAGCTAAACAGAGAATTCTCAACAGAGGAATATCGAATGGCCGAGAAACACTTAAAGAAATGCTCATCCTCATTAGCCATCAGGGAAATGCAAATCAAAACGACCCTGAGATATCACCTTACACACATCAGAATGGCCAAAATGAAAAACTCAAGGGACAACACATGCTGGAGAGGTTGTGGAGAAAGGGGAACCCTCCTCCACTGCTGGTGGGAATGTAAACTGGTTCAACCACTCTGGAAATCTATCTGGCGCTTTCTAAGACAATTAGGAATAGTGCTTCCTCAAGACCCAGCTATACCACTGCTAGGTATATACCCAAAGTTTGCTCAAGTACACAAAAGAGATATTTGCTCAACCATGTTTATAGCAGCTTTATTTGTAATAGCCAGAACCTGGAAACAACCCAGATGTCCATCAACGGAGGAATGGGTACAGAAATTGTGGTATTTTTACACAATGGAATACTACTCAGCAATCAAAAAGGAGGAAATCATGAAATTTGCAGGCAAATGGTGGGACCTAGAAAAGATCATCCTGAGTGAAATATCCCAGAAGGAGAAAGACAAACACGGTATATACTCACTTATATAGACCTATAAGATATGATAAACATAATGAAATCTATACACCTAAAAAAGATAATCAAGAGAGCGGACATGGGGTAAGATTATCAATCCTCGTTTTGAAAGACAGATGGGATGCACATTAAACATTGACAGGAGTCTACTGAGCCCATTTGAAAAATTTAACTAGCAGTGTTTTCAAAGCAAAGACTCATGACCATACCTTTGGCAGAGTACAGGGAATCATAAGAAAGAAGGGGAGTTAGTCTGATGAGGAAAGGATAGGAGCTCCACAAGGACCAAACATATCTGGGCACAGGGTCTTTTCTGAGACTGACATGCAACCAAGGACCATGTATGAATGTAACCTAGAATCTCTGCTCAGATGTAGCCTGTGGTAGCTCAGTAACCAATTGGTTTCCCATAGTGAGGGGAACAGGGACTATTTCTAACAGGAACTCAATGACTGGCTCTTTGGCCTCCCCACCCCCCAAGGGAGGAGCAGTCCTGTTAGGCCACAGAGGAGAGCTTTGCAGCCAGTCCTGAAGATACCTGATAAAACAGGATCAGATGAATGGGGAGGAGGTTCCCCTTATCAGTGGACTTGGCAAGGGGCACGGTGGAGATGAGGGAGGGAGGGACTGGGAGGGAATGAGGGATTGGGACATGGCTGGGATACAGAGTTAATAAAATGTAACTGATAAGAAAAAAATAAAATTAAAAAAAATAAATAAAAAAAAGGAAAGGAATGAGGGAGGAGGCTATAGCTGGGGTACAACATAAATAAACTGTAATTAATATAAAAACAATAAAGAAAGAAGTGTAAAACAAATAAACAAATAAACAGAGGTAAGAAGCAAGCATGTACTTAAGATTGTTTTTGTGAAATAAGTGATGGGGACTTTTAGGGTAGAATTCCAAAGCTGAAAGGCAATTTAAGTTTATTCATATCTACCTGTCTTCCTGCAGGAATCTCCTCAGCAGCGCACCAGCACCATCTCTCTGCATATGTGCATTTTTCTCTAAGTCATGTTTTGTTTCCTGAATGCAATCTATAAAGGAAAACATAGTAATGTATTTACAGATTCTGACGATCATTTACTAAAAATAAGATCTCCCCCCCACACACACCCCTCATCTCTTGGTTCCTTGAAATTCAATGGTTATGATCAAGGTGAAAAAGGAAAGATGTTGGTAAAGTGATTGTAGAGAGTGAAGAATTCTCTTGGAAGTTGCTTCTGTGGTAGATACAGGTAGAAAGGCTATCGACAGAGGTGCATGCTTAGATCTGAATCTTTTCTAACTCCCAGCTATTTCTCCTTTCTATCTTTTATTCTTTGTTTCACTTGTTCATTCTTTTTTGTCTTCCTTCTTTTTGGTGGTTTTTTCTGTCAGAGCACCTTTTCATTTGTGTCATCATCATCAATCCATGGGATTGAAATATGATACAACTCTACTGTGCAATGATATATTATTTTAAGCTTGAGATGTATTCAACTCAGGAATTAATTGAATTAACTGAAAGCGAATTACTTGACCAGTTTCTATATATAGATTTTTATTATATATGATATACATAATATACATACTTTAATTTTTAAAGCAGATTTAGCATCACAACTAAATCTAGCAGGAGGCTGAGCTCATATACATCCCATTCCCTCTATCTATAGCTTTCCTCATTGTTGCCACTGAGAAACTATCATTACCCAAGGCCCACAGTTGGTACTATTATTTCTGCTTTGAGTCCAGTCTGTAGGCTTGAGCACATGCTCAATGCCATTTATAAAACATTATTATAGTATCCAGGGCCATTACACTACCATAAAAAATCCTTTGTGATTTCCCTATTCATTATTTTCTCAGACTTAACCCTTGATGATTATTGATACTTTTCTGAAAATAGTTTTGCCTCATTCAGAAAACCATACGTGTAAATTCAGAAAGTATATGGCTTTGAAGACTGGTTTTTGTTTGACCATATGCATTTAAGGCTCCATGATTTTTTATGGCTTCTGTGTATTACTAGAGTGAACCATAGTCCATTTATCTACCTTCTGAGGAACACACTGCATGTTTCAAGTTTCATCAATTATGAATAAAGCTGCCATAGACACCCATGTACAGGCTTTTTCATGGGTGTACGTTTTCAGCTCTTCTTGGTAGACAACAGTAGTGTGATTGCTAGGTCAAGTGGAAGACATTGTCAAGCTGTTTTCCAACATGGTTATTGTATTCTCGCTTTCTCTAGCAGGGAATGAGTATTCTTGCTGCTCTATTTCTTTGCCCATCCTCAGAGCTGTGAGTGTTCTGGATTTGGCCTACTCTAATAGGTATGTGTGGATACCTGGTCTGTATTTTCCTGAAAACATATGGCATGGAGCATCTTTCCAACGGTATATTTATCATCTGTGTATCTTAGCTGATATCCCAAAAAGGTATCACTTAAGGCAGATATTCTCATCCCAGGGGTTGTGACTCCTTTGGCGGTTGAATACCGTTTCATAGGGATCACATATGAGATATCCTACATATCAGATATTTACATTAAGATGCATAACAGTATCAATGCTGCCCATTGATAATAGTCTTTTATCAAATATATCTTTTGCACATATTTTCTCCTGGTCTGTCTTGTCTTCTTTCTGTTGACAGTGTTTCTCACAGAGATTTTGTACATACATACATACTTTCAATTTCAACAATACCTCACTTATAACTTTTTCTTTCACTCTCTGCTGATACTGTCATTTAGACATTTTAAATATAGTTTTTATTTTGCTTCTGACAGTTAGATTTGTGATTCGTGTTGACTTCATTTTTTTCTTCTTGGTGAGAGCTATGCCCAGATTCATTGTTTTGTATGTGGGCTTGTATTGTTCTAGTGCCTTTGGCTGAAAAGACTACCCTTTCCAATTTTAGTTCCCTTTTTTCTTCAAGATCAGACCACTGTTGCAACAGCCATTCTGAGCTCTGCTTTCTCCTAACCATCTATTTGACTTCCAGCACAGCTCTGGAATAGGATGGCAGGAGAGGCCTATTTGTTTCATTCTTGATCTTAGTGAGGCTGCTAAAAGTATCTCACCAAGTACTACTACTTTCATGCTGCTACTTTTATGTGGAGATTATATGTTAGGTTGGAAATTCCTAGTTGACCATCATATTTTAATGACAACAAGAAAGATACATGGGAGAGACAGAGAGACACATGATAGAGCCAAAATGAAGGGTCATGCACAATAACCATCAGATAAGATGGCATCTGATTTTTTAATACTCAAGAGCATATATGTGTCACAAAGCCATTTTTAACAGTTCATATATTCTGTTGATAAGAATTTCAGTGTCTGGAAAGTTTTCCTATTTGTCTCTCCATCTTCAAGGGCCAGAATCAGTATGTCTCCTTTCTCAGAATCCTGATGTATTCATAAATGAAAAGATCCTTTTATAGTATTTGAGAAATAGTTTTGTGCATATCCTCCTGCATCTCTTCATAGAGTTAATTGGCATAATTTCTCATAATCAGCTCTAAGATTCTTATAAAATTTCTTGTACACAGTAAACACTCAAGTATTTAATTTAATCAAATTGGTAAATGTCATTTTTTAACTCATTTACTTATAATGGCTCACTTTTACAATGTACTTTATAAATAACTTCTGGTATGTGATACAGTCTCTGACATGACAGGCATTATAAAGATGAATAAATCATAACTTACACTTACTAAGCACTCTGAATCCAAGGTCAGACACAATCATGGTTTCATTAGTTAAGTAGTTATTGCGAATCACCTACAACCACTTGCATCCTGGACTAAGTACCATGGATCCAAAAGGAATTTCATGATTTTTGCCTTCAGTTAATGCATTTATGTGATGGGAGAGGCACTTGTGAGGAGAACCATTCCACTTAAGTGTGGTATGTGATGTGACAGAGATTTGTACAAGCTGTTGTAGAAACATTGGAAGAAAAAGTGCTCAACACACACAATGAGACTGTATCCAAGGAAGAGAAAGGCGCTACTTGTAGCAGGATCTATGGCCAGCAGGATTGGAAAGAACACATTGATAAACCTTAGTTCTCCAATTTCAGAGTTTAATGCACTTGAAGGAACTTAGGTTGCAGCAATTGTGGAATCGGAGATGAGCTATGTGAGCATCACTGGTGTTCGTTCGCTCATTGTCTTTCCCTCCATGGGAGGATGAAGCAAAGCTAATGTGGAAAAAACAACAGGGCAACCAAAGGAAAAATAAAGGATATCACTGAGGAATTCTTTTTTAAGCTTGAAAGTTGGGAAGTGACTAGAGCAATGCTAGCACTGGATGCTTCAGAGGGTCTGTTGTCATCCATCTTGAAGCTGTTGTAGGTCTCCAGGAAGCAGTTTATCTGGTCTTTCAACTAATAATCTAGTGCTTATTTTCACCAGAAAAAAAAAAAAAGTTAACTCCAAGTCCAGAAAGTCTGACATTAGGTTCCAGCTGGGGCACAAATGCCTTCTCTTGAAATCCAGCGTGCTCCTAAATGGCAAGAGTGAACAACCTTCACATATTTCATGGTGGGCGGAAGCCACCCACAGAACAAGTCATCACAGACTGCCTGTTCCTCCCAGCAGAGTGTTGACGGAACATGCTCTTCCCCAGGATCTGCATCTACTTTCTTGAATCATTTGGAAACCTTTACCAATGTTTGTGGGACTTCAATACTTGGATAAGAATTAAGAGCAGAAGGGCATTCCTGGCTTGACTTTGTTGCTTGAGCTTTTGAATCTTCCAAATTTATGAACAGTAGGAACAATGGTTCATTATTTCTGTTCATGTAATTTTGTTGAATGTAATTTTAAAATATTTTAAGTGTGAGCACCATTAGCCACATATTAAATAATCTGTGTGGAAGATGAAAACAGAATAATGAAATTGCAAAATTATCCTGTTCAAGTCCTTCCTATTATGTGAAAAGAAGTTACGTTCCAAGACAACTTGAAACTACATGTCTAGTGTCATACAGCCAATTGACAGCTATTTGTTGATTAACTAAACTGGAAAGTACATGCTTTTTGTTTCCCTGGTGATGGATTAAAGCTTTCCTTTGCATATCAGCTGTCGAGAGGCTGTTCGGAAAAGTGAAAAGAAAGAACTCAGATAGTTTTAGACCATATTTTAGATAGTATTTACTATGATAGCAATTGATTTTATGTGTCTGCATGTATGTGTAATCACATTATTTTTCTAATTCATATCTACTATGCATTACTCCTTGATGCTGTGAACTATTCCTCACAAATGTGTAGTAGCAGCATATTTTCTGGCCTTCCCTAGTTCAATCAGCTTTGCTTTGACATAGCTCAGTCACTTCTGGTATTCATTTACACAGCCATGCATCCAGTAAGCAAACATTGAGTACTTACCTCTGCCGATATGGTAAGATAAACAAGATATCTGCCCTGAAGAAACTCTCAGGGTGGTTAAAGTGATTAAGAAACAGGGTGGTTAAACTGAAGAATAAACACGGACTTACCAAACAAAACTAATACCTTAAAATAGCAATTTACAGTGAATTATGAGTTACAGTGAAACAAGTACTGACATTCATACAGGAAGATGCTGTTGACAGAAAAGAGAAGTAGATACTGAAGACTGAGTTATATAGAATACTCAAGATTTAGACCCTAAGAAGATGGAAACAAACTTGGGAAAGAGATTTACACTAAGTAGGGAGATATTCTGGAAGTGTAATTGTTTAAAATCCAATTTAAAGTTTGTTTCTATTAAGAGGATGTGATAAATATCTTTGTAGTACACTTGAGCATCTTTTGGATATATGCCTAGGAGTGGTATAGCTGGATCTTTGGGTAGTACTCTTCCTAATTGTGTGAGAAAGCACCAGATTGATTTCCAAAGTGGTTGTACAAGTAAGTTTACATTCCCACCATCAATGGAGGAGTGTTCCTCTTTCTCCACAATCTCTCCAACATGTGTTGTCACTTGAGTTTTCGATCTTAGTCATTCTGACGGGTGTAAGATGAAATCTCAGGTTTGTTTTGATTTCCATTTCCTTGATGACTAAGGATGTTGAGCATTTCTTTAAGTGTTTCTCTTCCATTCGATGTTCCTCTGTTGAGAATTTTCTGTTTAGCTCTGTACCCCATTTTTCAACCATGTTCATAGCAGGTTTATTTGTAATAGCCAAAAGCTTTAAACAACCCAGATGTCCCTCAGTTGAGGAATGGATACAGTAGTTCTGGTACATTTACAAAATGGAATACTACTCAGTAATGAAAAACAAGGAAATCATGAAATTTGCAGGCAAATGATGGGATCTAGAGATGATCATCCTGAGTGAGGTATCCCAGAAGCAGAAAGACACACATGGTACTCATTATAAGTGTATATTAAACATATGATATAGGATAGTCATACTAAAATCTGTGTATCTAAGAAAGATAATCAAGAAGGAGGACCCTGGTAAGATGATCAATCTTCATTCAGAAAGGCAAACGAGATGCACATCCAAAGAGGGAGAAAACAGGGAACAGGACAGGAGCCTATCACAGAGGGCCTCTGAAAGACTCTACCTAGCAGGGTATCAAAACATATGCTGAGATACATAGGCAAACTTTGGACAGAGTGCAGGGAATCTTATGAAAGAAGGGGGAGATAGAAAGACCTGGAGGGAACAGGAGCTCTACAAGGAGAGCAACAGAAACAAAAAATCTGGGCACAGGGGTATTTTCTGAGATGGATACTCCAAACAAGGAAATAACTTAGAACCCCTGCACACAAATAGTCAATGGCAGCTCAGTGTCCAAGAGAGTGCCTCTGACATGAACTCATGGCCTGGCTCTTTGATCACCTCCACCTGAGGGGCGAGCAGCCTTACCAGTCCACAGAGGAAGACAAAAAAGCCAGTCCTGATGAGACCTGATAGACTAAGGTCAGATGGAAGGGGAGGAGAACCTCTCCTATCATTGGACTGGGGGAGGGGCATAGGAGAAGAGGGAGGGAGGATGGGATTGGGAGGGAATGGGAGGGGGCTACAGCTGTGATACAAAGTGAATAAACTTTAATTAATAAAAATAAAAAATTAAAGAGAGGATGTGATAATCACAATTTCCAGAGAATTGAAAGTGGTTAGCACAGAGTATAAACCACTAATGATTTAGTCAGTTCCATATGTACTATTTGGATGGTATGTAGACAGGATCCTATTATGTGACCCAGGTGAGACTGAAGGTTCTGTTTATGTCAGGTTGATATTAGTGGAACTGGATATGTTCAGCTATGTGATAATTCTTGGTTTTAAAACTAAATTTGAAAAATAGAAGGAACATGGCAATCAAAGAGGGCTTATAGGTTCTTGACTGAGCAGGTATGCTAATGGGGATGCAATCTGAAGAGATGCAGAACGATAAATTAGGGAGATAGATTTGGTGGTAAGATGAAACCAAGGAAGAATTCAGTGTGGTACATACTAAGTTTGTCTACAAATATTCATGTGGAAATGTCAAGTAAATAGAAACACCATGGAATGAAGTTCAGAGAATGGATAAGCTTTGGAAATTTGAGTTTGGGAGTCATCGTCACTGGTCTATAAAACCAAGGTGAAGCTGAAGGATTTGAGAGGGTAGATGGTAGATTATTGTAAAATATGTCATATTATGGTGTTTCAATCTGAATAGAATGACTCAGTGAAGAACGAATGACCTCAAAAGGACAAAAGATGTTGTCCAAAGAAATTCTGAATACAGTAGAAGCAATAGCATATTCTTGGATTGGGATTTTGGGAGGCCATTTTCTAATGATGAATTAAGTGTGACCATAGGAATTGAATGGAAAGAAAGATTACTGAAAGTGAAAATGTAATGAGGGGCTTAATGTTAGAGGCTCATCTATATTGATAATTGTTGTATTTGTCATTAATATTTACTATTGATATATTTTTTTTAGTAAAGCTGCGGTTAATCCTGAATAGCTATATAACCAAAACACCACACAGAGACTGAGATTTATTTAATTAACCTAGATCACAATGCTGGGCAATAGTTACTCCATCCCAAACCTCCAAGCCCACATAGTTTCCTACCATTCATACCATATTTTACCATTTTTCCTTGCTTTTGGTGATATCTTAGGTGCAGTCCATCACTTCACGTTGTTTTAAGACCTCTCCTCCAGCTTCTGCTCTCCCTGCTTCTGCTCCTCTTCTCTTCCTCTGCCTCTCACTTTTTCCTATCTCTGGCTCTTCACCTCTCCTCTCCTTCATTTTCATTGCTCAACATTGTGACTGGTTGTTTTATTTTGGCATGTTTACACAAAATTGAGACAGGTGATGATTAGAATAAGTATCACAATGCAATGTCTGGATTGAAACCAGAGAGTTGGGGAGAGAAATCAGCATTTGAATGAACAAGAGTAAGGTGTATACATTCCAAAAGAACATTGTACCAAAAGAAAATGAAATGTTTCAGAAAGATGACAGAAAAGTCATTCTATTATTGGCAGTAAGTGAGGGTGAATGCAATGGATATTTATGACTCCATAGTCTGATGACATTTGCAGACAAAGCAAGAGCACAAAACAGCAAGAGGAGCACAAAACCCAATGTATATCATCCCCACATATATAGTTCAGATTGTATGGTAGGAAGGACAGAAGATCCTAGTTTGAGAGGATACAAAGGAAAGCACAGTTGGGTTTCAATTAGATACTGGAGATAATGGGATATTTGGTGATAAGGTAGGAAACAGGGGACAGTGGATGGTAATGTGCGAGTTATGGGGATTAGGAGATTCTACGAATGGTAGAAGACTGGGATGGATCAGCAATGCCACACACTTAAATGTGACTCAAGGGCACAGTGAGATGATGCCTATTCTCCATTTCTCTTAAATTGTCAGCTTCTCAGAGTTAGTTGGAGTCTTAGCTTTGGTAGTGAAGCTACCAAGTTTTAATCATAAACTTTTTTAAAAACATGAGCCTAAAAATTTCTTTTATGGACTTCTGTGAGCAATGCCAGATCTAGAAATAGGCAGGTCCTACCAGAGCTTTGTGGAGCCTCAAGGGTCGCTGGGGGAGTCAGTATGAAGAGGGTAGAGGAGAGGAAGGCAAGTAGAAGTGATAGTCTATATCTTAAAAAGGGCTGCAGAACAGCTCTGATAACAAGGATGAGGTGAGACTCAGGAGGTGGTTGAAGAGATCTCTGTGGACCCAGACTATGACAGGCTTGTTCTTCCCTTAGGAAGTTACCTTCTTGGTCACAAGGCTCATTCAGAAATGGTGACCAAGGCTAGCACCTTAAGCCTGTACCCATGAGATCAAGTATACATTTGAAGAAATGTCAAGACCCTGCTAAAAGCCTCTAACATGTCTCAGGAACTCTACATTCCCACAGTTGCAGAAATACTGTATCATGACACTTCCAAAGATTTCTGCTTTCTGCAGGTTGTTATCTCAAGACAACATAGGTTATCCACAAATTAAGAATGTTAAATCTGTTTTCTACCAGAAATCCTCTTGTATTGATTGGTATAATGGTTAGTCTTAACTGTCAACTTTATACAATTTAGATCACCTGGGGAAAGACCCTTACTGGAGTAATCATCATCATATTGGTCTATGAGTATGTTCTGAGGGTGAATCTCTTTATTTTTAAAAATAATGCTAATCCCCATCCTGAAAGGCAAAGAGGAAGGATATCAGAAGAAGAAGAAAATAGGAAACAAGCTAGAAACCCATCACGGAGGGCCTCTGAAAGGCTCTGCCCTGCAGACTATCAAAGCAGATGCTGAGACTTATGGCCAACTGTTGGGCAGTGTGCATGGAATCTTATGTAAGAAGTGAGAAATCGTAAGATCTGGAGAGGACAGGAACTCCACAAGGAGAGCAACAGAACCAGAAATTTGAACACAGGGGTCTTCCCAGAGACTCATACTCCAACCAAGTACCATGCATGGAGATAACCTAGAACCCCTGAACAGATGTAGCCCATGGCAGTTTAGTAGGTTACATAGTAATGGGAAGAGGGACTGCCTCTGACATAATCTGATTAGCCTGCTCTTTGATCACCTCCCCCTGAGGGGGGAGCAGCCTTACCTGGCCACAGAAGATGACAATGCAGCCACTCCTGATGAGATCTGATAGACTAAGATCAGAAGGAAGGAGAGGAGGACCTCTCCTATCAGTGGACTTGGGGAGGGGCATGTGTGAAGAAGGGGAAGGGAGAGTGGGGTTGGCAGGGGATGAGAGAGGGGCTTATGGGGGGATACAAAGTGAATAAAGTGTAATTAATAAAAAACTTTATTCACTTAATATCATAATTGTAGCCCCCTTCCTTGTCTTCTCCCAGTCTCACCCTCCCTCCCTCTACCCTTCTATTCCCCTCCCCTAGATCACAGAAAAGGGGAGCCCCCCTCCCTTACCATCTGGCCCTAGCCTGTCAAGTCTCCTCAGGACTTCCTGGATCTTCTTTTTTTGTAGCCCGCCAGAGGGGAGTGATCAAAGAGCAGGCAACCAAGTCCATGCTAGAGATAATCCCTGTTCCTTTTACTAGGATACCCATATGGAGACTAAGCTGCCAATAGGCTACATTTGAACAGGAGATCTAGGTCCTCTCCATGTATGTTTGAGGTTGATGGATCAATCTCTGGAGGCTCCCTTCACCAAGATTTATTGTCTTTGTTGGTCTCTTTGTGGAGATCTTGTCTCTTCCAGGTCCTTCTATCCCCCCTACCCCTGCACTCTCTCATAAGACTCCCTGTGCTCTGCCCAAAGTTTGGCTATGAGTCTCAGCTTCTGCTTCAATCCCTTGGTGGGTGGAGCCTTTCAGACAACATCTATGGTAGGCTCCCATCCTATTCCCTCTCTTTAACCACTTCTGACATCTATTCTATTTGCCCTTCTGAATGAGAATTAAGCATCCTCCCTAGGTTCGTCCTTGTTACTTAGCTTCTTCAGTAGTATGGTTAATCTGTATTATATAGCTAATATCCATTTATAAAAGAGTATATGCCATGTGTGTATTTCTCGATTTGGGTTACCTAACTAAGGAAGATCTTTTCTAGGTCCATCCATTTGCCTTCAAATTTCATGAGTTCCTTGTTTTTAATAGCTGACTATTATTCCACTGCATAAATGTACCACAAATTTTTTTAATACATTCTTCAGTTGAGGGTTACATAGGTTGTTTCCAGATTCTGACTGTTACAAATAAAGGTGCTAGGTGCTATGAATATAGTTGAGCAAATGGCCTTGATGGTGGAGCATTTTTCAGGTATATGCTCAGCTGTGTCCTGGGGTAGTGCTATTCCCAATTTTCTGAGAAAGCACCAGATTGATTTCCAAAGTGGTTGTACAAGTTTGCACTCCCACCAGCAATGAAAAAGTGTTTCCTTTCTCTATATCCTTACCAGAATGTGCTGTCACTTGAGTTTTTGTTCTTAGCCATTCTGATAGGTGGAACGCAAAATCTCAGAGTCATTTTGATTTGCTTCACCCTGATGACTAAAGACATTGAGTGTTCTTTAAATGTTTTAAAAATATTTCTTTAAGTGTTTCTCTGCCATATTACTCTGTTGAGAATTCTCTGTTTAGCTCTGTACCCCATTTTTAAATTGGAGTGTTTTTTTTTTTTTTTGGTGTTTAATTTCTTGAATTCTTTATATGTTTTAAATATTAGCCCTCTGTCAATTTAGGGTTTGTTAAGATCTTTTTCCAGTCTGTAGGCTGTTGTTTATTCTGTTTAGTGTCCTTTGCTTTACAGAAGATTTTCAGTTTCAGGAGGTGCCATTTATTAATTCTTGATCTTAGAGCATAAGCTGTTGGTGTTCTGTTCAGGAAGTTGTTGCCTGTGGCAGTGAGTTCAAGACTTTTCCCCACTGTTTCTCCTAACAAATTTAGTGTGTCTGGTTTTATGTTGAGATCTTTGATTCTCTCGAAATTTAGCTTAGTGCAGGGTGATAAATATTGATCTATTTGCATTTTTCAGTGAGACCAGCAACATTTGTTGAAGATGCTGTCTTTTTTTTTTTTTCCAGTTGTATGGTCATGGTTCCTTTGTAAAAAATCATGTGTCCATAAGTGTGTGGATTTATTTCTGGGTCTTTGATTTGATTCCATTGATACACCAGTCTGTTTCTGTGCCAGTATCATGCGGTTTTTATTACTGTTGCTTTTTAAGACAGTTTGAGATCAGGGATAGAGATCCCTCCTACAGATCTTCTATTGTACAGGATTCATTTAGCTATTCTGGGTTTTCTGTTTTTCCATATGAGGTTGAGAATTATTCTTTAAAGGTCTGTAGAGAATTGTGTTGGTATTTTTATTGGAATTGCATTAAATCTGTAGATTGCTTTTGGTAGGATGGCTAATTTACTATGTTAATACTACTGATTCATGAGCATGACAGTTCTTTCCATCTTTCGATACCTTCTTCAATTTCTTCTTTCTTCAGAGACTTAAAGTTTTTTTTTTTTCCAAAAAGTATTTCACTTGCTTAGTTAGAGTCACACCAAAGTACTTTATGATTTTTTTTGTGTGTGGCTATTGTGAAGGGTATTGTTTCCTTAATTGCTTTCTTAGCCCATTTGTCTTTTCTTTATAGGAAGGCTACTGATTGTTTCTTTTTTTGAGTTAATTTTGTATCCAGCCACTTTGCTGAAGGTGTTGATCAGCTATAGGAGTTCCATGGTAGAATTTTTGGGCTCACTTATGTATATTATCATATTGTCTGCTAATAATGATGCTCTGACTTTTTTCTTTCCAATTTGTATTGTCTTGATCTCCTTTAGTCGTGTTATTGCTCTAGTTAGGACTTCAAGTAGTATGTTGAAAAGATATGGACAGAGTGGGAAGCCTTGCCTTGTCCCTGATTTCAATGGAATTGATTTAGGTTCTCTTTGTTTAGTTTGATGTTGGCAGTCGGCCTACTTTATATAGCCTTTACAATGTTTAGGTATGTGCCATATATCCCTGATTTTTCCAAGATTTTAAACATGAACATGCAATGGATTTCTCAAATGATTTTTTTTTTTTGGCATCTAACAAGATGATCATGTGGGTTTTTTTTCTTTTACTTTGTTTATATTGTGCATTACATTGATGGATTTCCATATATTGAATCACCCCTGCATGCCTAGGTTGAAGCCTACGTGGTCATGGTGTATATTTTTGATGTGTATCTTGGATTCAGTTTGAGAGTATTTTATTGAATATTTTTGTGTCAATATTCATAAGGAAAATTGTTCTAAAATTCTCTTTCTTTGTTGGGTCTTTGTGTGGTTTATTTATCAAAGCTACCTCGGCCTCAAAGAATGAGTTTGGTAATGTTCCTTCTGTTTCTATTTTGGTATTGGTATTGGTATGGAAGAGTATTGGTATTCACTCTTCTTTGAAAGTCCAGTAGAATTCAGCACTGAAACCGTCTAGCTCTGTTTTCTTTTTGGATGGGAGACTTTTGATGTGTGTTTCATTTCTTTAAGGGATATAGGACTATTTAAATTTTACCTGATCTTGATTCAACTTTGGTAATTGAAATCTATCAAGAAAATTTTCCATTTCATTTAGATTTTTCACATTATGTGGCATATAGGCTTTTGAAGTAGGACCTAATGATTGTTTGGATTTCCTCAGTGTCTGTCATTATGTCTTCCCTTTCTATTCTGATTTTGTTGATTTGGATAATATCTCTTTGCCTTTTAGTTAGGCTAAGGGTTTGTCTATCTTGTTGATTTTCTCAAACAACCAGCTCCTGGTTTTTGTGATTTTTTGAATTGTTCTCTTTGTTTCTAATTTATTGATTTGAGCCCTGAGTTTAATTATTTCCAGCTGACTACCCCTCTTGGGTGTGTCTGCTTCTTTTTTTCCTAGGGCTTTCAGGTGTGCCATTACATTACTTGTATGAGATGTCTCCAATTTCTTTATGAAGGCACTTAGTGCTATGAACTTTCCTCTTAGCACTGCTTTCAGTGTGTCTCATAATTTGGGTATGTTGTGCCTTCATTTTCACTGAATTCTAGGAAGTCTTTAATTTCTTTATTTCTTCCCTGACCTAGTTGATTTTGAGTAGAGAGTTGTTCAGTTTCCTTGTTTGTGTGGGTGTTTTCTTAGTTCTCCATCTATGGTGATTGAAAGTTTATCTGGATATAGTAGTCTGGACTGGCATCTGTGGTCTCTTAGGATTTTCAAGATGTCTGCCTAGACCCCTCTGGCTTTTATGGTCTCTCCTGGAAGTTAGGTGTGATTCTGATAGGTTTGCCATTATATGTTACTTGGCCTTTCTCCTTTGCAGCTTTTAATAGTTTTTCTTCATTCTGTACATTTAGTGTTTTGATTATTATGTAGCAAGAGGATTTTCTTTTCTGATCTAGTCTATTTGCTATTTTGTAGGCCTTGTCTATGCTTATAGGCATCTCTTAAGATTGGGGAAATTTTGTTCTACAGTTTTGTTGAAAATATTTTCTGATCCCTGAAGCCAGAAATTTCCTATTCCTATTATTTCTATTCCTATTAGGTCTCTTCTTTTTCATGGTGTCCTTGATTTCTTGCATGTTTTGTGTCAGAAATTTTTTGGATTAACAATTTCTTTGACGGATGCATTGATTTCTTCCATTGTGCCTTCTACAGCTGAGATTCTTGCCTCCATCTCTTGTATTCTGTTGGTGATGCTTACCTCTGTAGTTCCTGTTTTTAATGACATATTAAGGAACTATTTCATCCTGGATAGCAATTTCCCTGAGCAAGGGATGGGTCTTGAACTACATAGAACAAGAAAAAACTGGATGTAAGCATCCATCATCTATGCATTTATTTCTTCATGATCTTGACTATGAATTAAGTTTTTATATAAATATCCTCTCAGTGAACTAGATCTGAGAACTGTAAGTTAAATAGAGCCTTTCTTCCCCTAAGTTGATATTTTATCATAGCAACTGAGATTTTCTTAGTTAGGGTTTCTATTGTTGTAATAAAACAACATAACCAAAAGCAACTAACAGAGGAAAAGGTTTATTTTACCTCTGTTTCCACATCATCTATCATGACAGGAAATCAGAGCAGAAACTCAAATAGAGCAAAAACCTGGAGACAAGGGTTGATGCAGAGGTCATGGAGGAGTGCTGCCTGTTGGCTTGTTCATCATGTCTTGCTCAGCCTGTTTTCTTATAGAATCCACAACCACCAGCTCAGAGATGGTACCACCCATAATGGGATGGGCCCACCCATATCAATCACTATTATTTTTTAAAGTCCTATGTGCATTTTCATAGGCCAATTTGATGGGAACATTTTCTCAGCTGTGTTTTTCACTTCCTAAATGCCTCCAGCTTGTGTCAAGTTGGCATATAATTAGCCAGCACAACACCAAAAACTAGAGCAATTGATGATTTGATCCCTTCACTTGACAGTTCATGACAGGATAATGAAAGGGATGGAAATAAGAAAAGAGAAGGGGCAGCTAGAAAATGTAAGCACTGGTTGTTGTGAATAGATTTCCTATGAATTCCTCCATAAGAAATAATTATTTTACAACTATTCCAAGAGTGACAAAATGTAGTATAAGAAAAGTTTGAGAATTCATTCAAAGCCCAGAAGGTAACAGAACTAAGATCAAAGTTAGGGCTTTCGGACCTGTCAGATATGCCCAATATTAACCACACCAGAACCAAGAATGGGGTTGTGTAAGTCAGGCAGCTCAGTGGGTAAAGGCAACTTGCTACCAAGCCCAATGACTTGAATTTAGTCCTAAGAGCTCAGAAGGTGGTTGTCCTAGAGAACAGATCTCTACACTCCATAGCTTTTCCATGGATTGTGCAAATACATAAAAATGAAGAAATAAATGCAATGAAAAATTAAACAAAAACAAAACAGGAAACAAGAATGATTCTCAATCTACCTGGAGTTTCCTTTTCCCAGATCACTTGTCCATGTGCTACTCTGGAGCCTGGTGTGTAATACAGCACTCTTGGCAAAGCCTGTGATGACTGTCACTGTATTGGAGTTTCATGTTTCCTGACGCTGCTATGGGATTAAGTGAAAGGGAACAGTTGGGCTGATATTACTCAGACTAAAGAAAACTCAAATAGAATCATTGTGTGGAACCAATTGTTTTCTACTTCTGATTGTCTTCAACATTCTGAAAATTTGGTAACTTTTTGGTTTGTGTTTTCATTTTCAACACACCAGCTTTTTGCTTATACAAACTGAAAATTTGGTATTTGTAGCTTTATACCTTTAAAAGTTAAACATGATAGAAACAACTATCCACATTAGTGGGTCTCTTCATACACACAGGGTTCAATGGCATGTGGCCATCAAAACAGAAGGATGTGGGAGAGAAAGTACTGAATGTTTCAGGTTCTGGGGACAACATAATCCAAGTGTAGGCTTCCTCCTAGTTTCAGCACTGGGTTCCAAATGGTCCTGCAAACAGAGGGGTTTCCTCGAGGAGGCAACAAGGCTCATGTAACACAACTTCTGCCTGGCTACTATGAGACAATTCAAGGCTATCATTCAATTGGTTTATGTCCTTTTCTAAAGAGATTTAAGGGTCCGGCAAATAGATATCAAAATTGGCCATTCAAGCAGCAGGGACTCATCTCCAGAAGCAGACTTGCTTGCTAACTGAAAGGTGCCCACTAAGGCACAGTGAACAAGAGACTTCCTTTGCCAACAATCCCCTGACTCTTGCCTCTAGCAAATTTTCCACTTTTTTTGCTAGACTTTTCCTAATCTACAGAAACTGCCAGCAATCTGGCAAAGAACCAGTCTTCAACAGTTGAGTGAAGCTAGAAGCGGAGGTAGAATTTACTGTTATAGGCTGTAAGCTTGGAACATAAAAGCTAAATTGATATTTCTATCTAAATGAAGCAATTTTTCCAATGATTTACAAAAATCTGTAGCTTGATTGATATGTGACATTCTGGCTCAGAAAACAGTCAGCTCCTTGATAGCTCTTGACCCTTCATGCAAAATCTTTGTCATATGTGAGAACATTCCTCCAGCTGAGACCAGGAAAGGGATTGGGTGATTTGAGGGACCTTGTTGTTCTGTAACACACTTTTCTGTTGTTAAAACTTTCTGATTCTCCAGTGAGTGTCACATTTTAGGATATTCTTGAGCAGAGTTTTTTGGATTTTGTTTCTTGTGAAATTTTGCCTCATCAAAGCTAATGCTTGTATTCTCACTTATACCCGCAGAATGCTAGGTGCTGCCGAAGACAACTTTTTGTTAAATCTGAAAGAGTCAAAACCTGGGCAAAATTAATAACTACCCTCTTAATGCAGATTGTAGAGGATACTTTTTACAGTTTTATGACTTCTAGTATACCAGACAACTGATCGAGTCTGAAATATAATCTGTATCTGTATTACTTGCCTTATTGTCATTTTTGTAAAAATTGCTACCAAGGATACCTGAAAGTTAATGTTCTTGAATAAAATGTCTACCTTTGAGTCTTATTTTTAACTCCTTGAAACTTTTTGCCTTTTGCATTTAGAATGTAAAATAGATAGTTATCAGAAGTATCAATAATTTTCACAGTACATTTTCATCTGTGCCAGTAAATGTCAATTGAACTTCACATGAATGGCACAATTTAAATATATTAAGCATATAAGGGCAGTGTTACCGACAGTTACGTCTGGAGTGCTTGCCTGAACTTAAAAGAGAATAACCAGATATTTGTAGTTGGTCTGAATAGCTTGGCTTTTTCAGACGCACATTGCAAAAAGCAGTTTATGTGTCATGTGACTAATGATTAGGCACCAATACTAGAATTCTATGCGTGTTGCCAAAGCCTGGCTCCTTAGCCATTCTCTGAACTTGAAGACTGAACTAATGCTAATTGAAACCTATATATGACAATAATTTAGGCAAAAGGGTGGTTTTGAACCTGAACTTTGCTCACTTTGTTTTTACATGTTTTTTCCAAACACCTATTAAGTGTTCAAAGTTCAAAGATTAGTGTAACATAAGTAAGGCTGGTGTCGAAGTTCAGTTTCTCTGTTCCACATTTCAGAATGTGTCACTGAATCCCTCAGTGTCGCTGTGACCTTATGTCTGGTAATGCCAGGTTAATTCCTGGTCTATCTGTCTGTAGTAAGGAAACTCTTCTGCAAAATCAGCAGGAATTACGCTTGGTTAGGTGAGCCTGTCTCAGTTTGACAGTGACTCTGAAGGGCTCAGTATCAATCATTTTACAGTACATGCAGTAGAGTACATTCACAGTTACTTCTAAGAATCTCTTTCCAGCTGGCCACACCTCAGCTCTGAACTCATCGTCTCTGATTTTTCGGCTGGTATTGTTTCAGTCAGGTTGTAGAATCTCCCTCTTGATGATGGAGCAATTTCAAGGATATGACACCCCCAGAGTAGGCCTGGAAAAGAGCAAGAGAGATATCCTAAAGCATACCAAGAGGGCATGGATCCCACTGGATGGGCATCTGCTTCCTGGCTCTGAGGAGGAAAACCCAATGTTCACCATGTACATGCAAGGTAAGGGGCCTTCTAGGCATTTAGAAAATGCCCTTCTGTTGGTGGTGAGGTATGTGAGGCTTATGTTTGGGGGCAAGTGACTTCTAAGGACTTGAACTCGATATTAAAAGAACAAGTGTTGCCAAGCAGTGGTAGCACACAACTTTAATCCCAGCACTTGGGAGGCAAAGGTAGGGGTATCTCGGAGTTGGAGGCCAGCCTGGTCTACAGAATGAGTTCCAGGACAGCCAAGGCTACACAGAGAACCCCTGTCTGGAAAAAAAACAAAAGAAAGAAACAAAGAAACAAGAAAGGAACAAGTGTTCCTGGTATGATTCCGGCCAATTTTATGAAATATCTATCCTCCTGAGGACCTCAGCACAAATAGACCAACTAAAAGATAAACACTGCTTCCTTTCTATTACAACGCCCTCATCCTAAAACCCAAGACTCTGAAGATACATCCAGGCTGGAGCCATAAAGATTCCTCCTCCTTCTTTTCCTTCTCTTGCACCTCTTCCTCTTCTTCCTCCTCGTCTTTCTCCTCCTCCTCTTCCTCCACTGTATCCTCTTTTTCTTCCTCCCTCCTTCTTTTCCTCCTCTTTTCTCCCCCCTTCCTCTTCTTTCTTCCTCTTCTTCATATGCTAGTGAACATATATGCATATGCGTATGTATGTATGTATGTATGTATATGAGAGAGACAGAAATAGACAGGTAGTCTCACTGAATCTGGAGCAGTGTCATTCAGCTAGACTGGCTGCCAGTGAGTTCAAGGAATCTGGGTCCTACTAGTGCAACCATGCCCTGATTTTTGATGGGTGCTCGGAATCCAAACACAGTTCCTTGTGTTAGTACAAGTACTTGACCCACAAGCCATCTCTTCAGCTCCCAATGAAGTTGTTTTATTTCAAGTTTCTTGGGTGCCTTGCATGAAACACTGACGATCATTGAATAACATAAAAAAGAAATAAATAAGAAAACATTCCCACTCTATCCACCCATGGTATCACAAATGAAGACTACCGGGCAACTCCCAGGTTTACTGGCTGTTTCGATTTACCTGAAAGCCTATGTGAGAATTATTCAAGTATCTGTGAATAAAGTCAGACTGAGACCAGGATATGAGGTAGTAAGCAGCAAGAACTCTCAGGGTCTGCTCTCCCTTCACCTTCTTTCCTTTTCTATTGCCTATTTGTTGAGCCAGTGTTAAAGATACATTTTAAAAGGCTGGTGCCTTTTTAACACAGGCTGCCTTTGGATATCCTGGGACTCTATGACAATTTGTCCTTGGAATGAATGCAAATCTGGTTTCTAACCTGGCAAAGAACTCCTTGCAAATAAACATTGCTGGCTAGCTGCCTTAGGTAAATGTTGGGATTTAATAAGGAGAGGTTCCATGGTGACATAGAACCAACAAGAGAGAAACAGAAATCTCTTACTCTTTTCCAGTCATTGTATTCACACTAGGCAATTTTACAATCATTCTAGCATCTCTCACCCTTCACTTATTCATTTTGCTAGTCCTTAACACTTTGTTCCTTTTTTCTTAATTTATAGTCTTTTGGCAAGTTTACATCCATTCTTAGAAGGGGCTGATTATGGAAAATAGGAGGTTATGCCTCCAGGGGGAATATGAATATGTTTACATGATCATGTGACCAACAATGTAGGAAACAGAGCTGCTGAAGTGGCTGATGATAGAGTGGGTCATTGCAGCCAGTTGTGCTTTGACTAACAGATCTGGTTTGTTTGTTTGTTTGTTTCTTTATAGAAAATTCCAAACAGGAAAGTATCCAGCAGTGGCTGAACTCCGGGTTCTTGTAAGTGGGGCTTTATTTCATTTTATTTATTTTATCTCATTTTTGCATGCCTGTGGGACTTATGTATTTCTCTTGCAAAGCTTCATGAAAATAATGTGGGTTAACCCTCCTTGGGATGGGCTCCTAGCCATGTGTTGCCAGGGTGGGAGAAGTGTAGATTTTCATATTAACAGGCTACTTGAAGGATTACTACATTACTGCAAAAACTATATGTCAGCTTAGAAGTGCAAAAATAGAATGGTATTTGTATCCATTTGTGCATTCACTTTTAAAAGTTCTCCTATTAAAATATAAGCCTGATTTTTGTTGTTGTTGTTGTTCATCCACTTAATTACAAAAGCAACTTGGTAATAATTTATTTACATACATTGTTGGACTCACAGCGAATTTGCTTCTTTTATAGTGTCTCTGCAAATGAAAGCTTCCAGCAAGCCATCAACCATTCTGGTAAGGCAAGAAAACCCAGAACAGCAGTGCTTTGTGCACCTGAGTAGATGTTTGTGTAAAAAAAAACATCCTTACTGATAGACCTTCCTCAAGGAAGACTTAGTAGAGGCTCTCAGAAATAAGTCTATTGTCTCACTTGATTTTATAAGACTAGCACTCAGAAAACACAGCCATGTTCCCAGCAGCATGTTATGGGCTGAAACCAGGGTTCTTGCCATCATCAAATACTCAGACTATCACAGGAAACTCTCTGGGTCTATGCAGACATCTGCAAGGATGTAATTATGTAAAAAAAAATTTAATTATTCATAACATGCTATAGTTTTATTTTAAAACCTGTTTTCTTTCTGGTCTTTTAGTATCAAAATTATGTTTTTTATCTTTTCTTTAATGATGTATTCTAAAGACAAAAAAAATTACTAAATCCTAAAGTAAACCACAAATATTTCTGAGTCAGAAAATGTATCATACTGTTTCCTGGGATTTGATGATAATATTATTAAAATAGTGAGTACAGGTCTCATAGATTCCATCTTTATTAAACAAAGCACCAGACTTCATGGCATCTAAGATTCTACCATTATACGGGCTTTCAGATGGATCAGATGAAATCTTATGACTAAAAATGAAAACTTGCATCAACTCCAGACATGTTGATCATAGGTGTTAAATAAGATTCTAGAATCAATTAAATGCCTAAAGAATATGTCTAAATATGACATAACTAGGAATATAATGCTCTGAGAGAAAATTATTAATCTTACAGTAACTTACCTTGCTGCTCTTCATTATTTCATACCCTCCACCACCATCTGCAACTAAGAATGGCTACTACTTGCCACACCAGTCAATTTATATTCAGACAATTTGCTTTAAAAAGTTTAAACTAAAGATATATTGAAATTTCCTTTTTTCTTCAGTTGTTCTATAGTTTAAATTTTGTGTTCTTTGACAGTGTCATCAGATATTGAATGAATTTTAGTCATCACTACCTGTTATGTCCTGTCATTTCCAGTCTTTTCTTCTGTCATCTCACCCTTCTCAGAAAGCCCTCTCCTACTTTCACGTCGTGTGTGTATTCTACTGAGATTAACTACAGTTGCTCACATGAGCATGTGTGAAAAGTTATTTACTGGGTCATCTACAACCAGTCAGTAGCTACATGACTGATGACAGTATGATACTTCCATAACCACCATTAACTGTAAATAATCACCTGGGGAGAGTTGGGCCCCATGAACCCTTTCCTCTCCCATGACAAAATAACAACAGACCCACTCTGGTGCAAGTTTCTATACCCACAGTGGGTTCATTCCAAGAGAAGTCTTTTTACAACACACCTTTCCATACTCTGGACCTTCTACTCTTTCCATCCTTCTTCCTGGATAGACCTTGAGCCTCAGAGAGAGCCTTTTGGGTCATATGTCCTATACTCTCCACACTGACTAGTAGTATGTGTCTGCATTAACTGCTGTAGGCTGCAAAGAGACAACTCTCTCATGACAGATAAAGAAAGCCTTAATCTCCAAATAGAAACATGAGGTTTTAGAAGGCAGTTTGACACATTTTATTTAAACTGCTTTATTATTAACATAAGGCCTCCATGATGTCAAAATTTCTGAACATTTGTTTCTAATAAATTTAATATGATGACCTCCCTATTCATATTAATTCAGACTCAAGGAAAAGACAAATGCATAGGTATATTTTCTAGCATAGATCTGTCTTTGACTCTTGCCCATGTTGTGCTGAGAGGCCAGCACTGCTCCTTCCTTTGGTCACACTGTATTAAACACTTCACTTCCTGGAAAATACAGTACATGGCCTGGCCTCATCAGAGTCAAGTTGGTGAACTACAAAGACACACCCAGGAGGAAGCAGGGTCTCTGTGTGGCTCTAAGGTCAGAGTAGCACAGCTTCTATTTGGCAGCTACTTCATCTTCAACAAGACTTTAAATAATAGAAGAGCTTCTACAAGCTAACAAAGCTTTTGGTTACCAAGGCCTTTCTCATTGATCAGTCATTGAAGTCAGTAACCACTATGGGAACATGGATGATTCTCATTCTTGTGCTATAGTCAATGAATGTGCCATAATTTTTGGCCACAGATAGTTAAAATCAGGCAGGAAGCTGGACTTGCAGCCTTCCATAAGCCTGTATGTGCATAAAAAGATGCTCAGAACTTAGGAAATTTCAGAGCTACACTGGGAATAAGTTGCAGTGAGAGAAGAAAAGCAGTTACTGCTGAGAAATGATGAGGTTAAAACTCAGAAAACCCTGACAGGATTTAAGGCAATGCCACATTATCTTACTTACCCCATAAACAGTGGATTAACATAGGAAGAAACTTCTCCTTCTAACTATGCCATATATTCTCCTTTGTCCCTTCTTTCTATGTTAATTTTAATAATTGCAGAAGACTCGGCAGCTGCCCTTCCCACTTATATCTTAAGTGGGAAACAGACATCATGAACAATACCCTGTCACTTTCTGCCATTTTGATAACAAATGTTAAGGCACTGCAGCTAAAAACTCTGTGGCCTCCTTTAAGTCTCCCCAGCATTGTCTGAGAGCAGGTGGTGATGTATAAGCAAGACTCTAACCCCTACCTCCACTGCTGAGTCCAGACAATCTCCACTTATTGGTCTCTTACTGCACATCAGTTTGACCTTATGGGCTTGGTGGAGCACCACAGATCTACACACATCATAGCCAGACACTCAGAGCCTCTTAGAGGACATGGTGCCAAGGACAATGACCATAAAATCCATCTCTCCAGACTGATGGCTCAGTCTTGTCTCAGATCCCATACTGAAGCTATAGACAGTGTTAGTTTGTGGCAAATTTATTGCCACCACCAGAGGACAGATTGAATGTCCCTACTACCTGAGTGTGAAAATATGCAGTCATTATAATGTAAAGATAAGACTTCAGGATTAACAAAGGCTTCAACACGTAAGTAACTCAACTGACATGGTTGACACACTCAAGCATCATTGTGAGTGTTAAGACCAAACAATTTCCTGTGTCAGAAAATATTCCTGGACAGTTATTCAGTGACAGTTACTACTTGGTGGACTCTGATTTTTTTTTCTGCTTTTGCAGAACTAGAAACTAAACACTTGACCTATGGGTGCTAAACAAGTAGCATACAACTGTGTTCTATGCCCGACCATGTTCTTTTAAGACACGGACTTGTTATGCTGCTCAAGCTGGCCTAAATACTTTTTCTTTATTCCTCTAGCTCAAGAACCTTATGACTAAAGGCATGTGCCAATCCTTAGACAGGTCCTCAGAGGAGTAAATTTCCTAAAGGGCTGTGTTAAATCATAAGAAGTTAGAAAACCAATTTCAAGCATTGTGCTCTATATAAAGAAGGGGTCAGAGTAAATCCAGTTGAAGCCCCTTAAAGACATGAAGAGAAAGCATTTGGAGTGTTCTCTACTTCTTAAACTGTGACTGAGACCCCACAGGGGGTCACATAGCTGTGGGGCTCACCAAAAATTTGGCAACAATAAAAGGTTTCTGCATGTACAATGACCAAAATATGATTTCAAACCAAATATGTAATGAAATTCAAAGTGTTATGGCAGTGTTCAATCAGATTGTGTCACATGACTTTACCTTGGTTCTCACCACGCTGAGAGTTCACTACTCAATGCCAGTGACTACTGCCTGAAACATCCTTGAGTATTATGGGAGCATTGTCTGTCATGAAATTCAGTGAATAACTGCATGGATAAAGCTTTCTGCCCATAAAGAAACATAGCAATTTGATTACAAATCTGTCTGTATAGAAACACAATAATTTAATTATGGAATGTAAAACTTTTAACATTTTCCTACCATCAGTCCTGAGTGTGTGTTAGTGTATTATTAGGTGTGTTTTATTCTGACATTTGATCTTAAGAGCTGATGTTTAATTTACTAACTTGAGTTTCATAAAAATCATTAAATGAATTTTGGCTTGAAAAATACAACAGAACTTCTAACAATTTCTGAAATGGCCCTAAACTTGCTTCTGTCATTTTGTACTATGTATTTATGCAAGAAATGTTCTCAGCATCAGTGGTTATTAAATCAGGGTATCATTCAGGTCCAAAAAACACTGAATGCTCTATAATTCCACACTGTAGCAAACATTCAGATAAAATTTGGTTCTATACATAAAATTAAGTGAGCCTGTCAACATTATTAGTATACAAATGTCATTTTTAGTATTTCAAGACAGGATTCCTTTGTGTAGCCCTGGCTGTCCTAAAACTATCTTTGTAGACCAGGCTGGCTTTAAACTCACAGAGATCTTCCTGCCTCTGCCTCCTGAGTTCTGGGACCAAAGGCACATGCCAACACTACCTGGCATAATTCACTTTTTAAATTATAAAAGTATTATATATATAAAAATATTTTAAAATAAACTTCTTTATGATTTATTATGGATAAATGCTTGGCTGTGTAACTATTTTAAATAACCATGTATCTTAGTCATTTTTCTATTGCTGTGAAGAGATATCATGACCAACGCAACTCTTATAAAAGATAACATTTAATTGGGGCTTGCATAGAGTTTTAAAAGTTAGTTCATTATCATCATGGTGGAAAATGGTGACAGACAGACAGGAAGGGTGCTGGAGAAGCTCTAAAACATCCTGATCTGGAAAGAGAGAGAGAGTGAAGAGAGAGAGAGAACCTGGGCCTGGTATGGACCGTTGAAACCTCAAAGCCTGCCCCTAGTAACATACTTCCTCCACCTAGGCCACACCTT
Organism: Psammomys obesus; assembly: GCF_907164565.1. Lineage (NCBI taxonomy): Eukaryota > Metazoa > Chordata > Mammalia > Rodentia > Muridae > Psammomys > Psammomys obesus. The sequence continues at coordinate 6,859,919 of NW_026591711.1, forward strand.
CTTATCCTTCTAATCTTTTCAAATAGTGCCTCCTCCTGTTGACTATCCATTCAAATATATGAGCCTACGGAGGCCACTCTTATTTAAACCATCACACCATGTGAGAAGTTTTGTGAGTAGAAGTTGAAAGCACCCTGTTCTGGAAAGGTACAGACATTTGGAGACTCTTGCTCTCAAGAATCCCACTCTTTCTAGATCATGGCAATTTGAACATAGCCTAGGCTAGCTTCACAATGAAAACCTATAGTCTTAGCTCCTCTGGCTTCCTAATCTTTCCTCTAATGTCCCCTAAGTTAAAGTCTTGTTCAGGTAGCTTTTTGCCATTCTCTGAGGCCTTCCCAAGTTCTATATCCTCTGAGAGGCACCTCCTAGCTTTTGCATAAAGATGTACTTTGACTTGAAAACAACAGTTAGATCCATTCTGGGTCCCACCATGTGGACATTGGCTGATACTACCTCAAATTGTTAGAGATATAGAAGTCTTAACCAGGGTATAGATCATCTCTAAACCCAGTGGCCCTAAACTAAAATAAAATAAAAATAAAAGTGTTTGAATAAAACACAAAGATGGTGTTATCAGGTTAGGAAGTTTTCTCAATGAAAAAGTGAGGAAACAACAAGGCAAAGCAAGAACATTTAATGTGATGGAAGTAATAAGAGTTTGAACAGAAACAAAGAAATGAAGGAAAAATTATGGAAAACATACGGAAAAAAATCATTCTAAAGACGTGTTTTGTGCAATGACTGAAACAGACATTTTTTTTTTGTTTTAAATAAAATGTACTCAGATTATACATTACTGAATTTCCAGAAATGAGGAACACACACACAGTATGAGCATGGCATAGAAGTGTCAGCTAAAGTCTGCTTTCAAGTGCATGGGCAATTGCAACTGAGGTCTGAGATCAGTAAAATTTTAATGTTGTGTCTGTGCTTTGAACAGTCATGAACAATTTTTGATGAGCATGTCTACTGGGATGGCTAACTACATCTAGCAAACATGTTCTGGTGCTTTCCTGGCTATGGGAGAAGCTGCTACATCTTGAGCAGAAGCTGTTACAGACTTAGGCTTCAGACAGCAAGGGCTTTCATTGGTGTCAACTCTGGAATGGGGAGGAAGAGAGCACCACTCAGAAAATAAATGGACATAGGGCAAGGAAAAGAAAAAATGATTCCAGGTATCTTTAAGATTTTGAATGCAAGTGTTAACCAATAACACTGTTTTGTTTGGGGCAACAATATGGATTAATAATTTTCCATGTCAGATGAACACAATTCTGCAAATTTCCTCTACAAAGTGTCCTGGTCAGGCAGGAGTTAAATTTGCAGAAAGCTGCAGAATGCTATTATTTTAGAGCAGTGCAAAACTGTAATTTGATTAGTCTATTGGACGATATTCCAAAGAACCAAATGTCTTCCATGAATCAGTCAAAAATGCTTAGGAAAACCAAAATAAAAAATGCTTTCTAAGCCAACAAAGGTGCTAATTAGTGCCTTCTGCATATCTGACTGCAGCTTCTCCAGTAATACATTGTGCAGGGTTAAGTGCGGTATCTGCTGCTTCAGATGGCACAAGTCCACCTAACAGTAGGGAGGATGGCTAGAGATTATATCAAGAAGGAAGCAGAATGGGAATTTTAACCACGGAAGGGAATGAAATCAACAGAGCAGAAACTTTCGTTCTCACTTTAATTTTCCCCGAAACCAGTCCTTAGAGAACTTGTGGGTAGCAGGAATTTGCTAAACCTTGTTTTACCTTCTCCAAAATGCTTTCAGCCAGCATTAGAAATCAAAGAAGGGATTCTGGGAGGGGCAGGGGGTATGGTAGAGAAAGCATCAATGCCAGAGAAGATGGCGTGTGGCACTAAAGGTGCCCAGCTTGCAGGGTGTGGCACTGCATCATAGATGCAGGTATGTCGGGGAGGACCACGTTCTGCACAGGCAGACTCGAGCCTGATGCTTATCGACATTTCAGGAGATCTGGGTTAATGGGGGAAGGTTTTCTCTCCTCTCGTGGTATTCCCCATGTTTCAGATTTTTGCTTTGATCAGAGATAGCAAAGGCTTCAAGAAACTGGGCAGATAATCTCTAATGAAGCAAGCAGCATGGAGACTAGAAAATTGGAGTGTAGGCTGCCGGGAACAGATTGCTACCTCAAAGACACCTGGGCTGGCTCAGCAGTCTCTTCCAAGTTTTAAGGAAAGTCTTGGAGTCCCTATCCCCATGAGTACTTGGCACGCTGTGGGCCACCAGCTTGTGCCTCTCCTTCAGGTTCTTATTGGAGACAAGACAGAGACGCCTTGACCTTGACAAGCCTGACCTTGGCCTCCAGGAAGTTTATCTTTCAAGTCAGAAAATGGAAAAAAATGAAAACAAAGAAACAAACAAAAAAACAAATAATAGTTTCACACTGCCCTCTCCAAGACTCTTTACAAGTGTGTCCACGTGCTGGAAGGCCAGCTGCTGCTTCTGCAGATTCAAGACATCAATACACAGAAGCACTACAAAAGCAACAATTGATCTCCTAGGACTGAGGGAAGTGGCAAAGGTGGACTAGACATCAGTGAGTGAGCCGAATAATTGTAATAATTTTTAAACAATTTTTAAAAAACATACCAGACTTGTTTTTAAAAGTCTTATCAGGTGCCTTGGGCTGGATTTTCTTCAGACTCTCTGCTTGGCTGCACAGAAATGCTGTGTGTCTGAATGCATCGGCTAGATTGTGTGGCACTTCCAGACTATTGAGAAAAGTACTGGGAGTCTAGGAAAGCACTCAACAGCTGCATGTGTGTATTCTTGATGATGAAACTGAGGCCAGGGTGACCACCCTTTTGTAGCTGGTGGTGATGCTAAGCCTCACAGACTGTGGCTGCAGGATGGAAGTCAAGAAAGCCCTTCCCCCAGCTGGTGCTGATGGTGTAAGGTTTCCTTGTGTACCAAGAGACCACATGACCACATCACATTCCATAGAACACAAACTACCTTCAGGAATGTGTTTTTTCCCTGAATGTTGAGCTTTGTTTCCTGGCAACCAGCTTGCTCCTCTCTGCAGTTTCAGGCAAACTTTCTGTGGTGTGTGGTTACTAAGTCTGTGTGGTCACTGAAATCTCCTGAAGAAGTCCAGGGCAAAAGGATCCAGAGTCCAGTGACTAGAGTTTTCTGGGTGACTGGATTTTCTGCATAACCATGTTTTTGTTTTTTTTTTTAAAGTGTAGCAGGGTTAAATTAATTCTTCTCATCAATATCAGAGAATGGATCATTTCCTCTCTGACAGTTTGAGCAATTCACTGTGCCCCAGTGCCAGACCCCTGCCTGGACACACACATTCATCCACATTTTCTAGGAAACCCACAAATGACAAGTTGAAAAGACTAAGGCAGCAATATAGGAGCAGCCACACTGCAAAGCAAGGTCCCAGAATCACAGAGTTCTTCCATGGCAAGAGTGGTACAGAAACAAAACAAAACAAACAAACAAAAAACCAGAAACTAAACCAGAATTCTCCTGAAGAGCAATGGGCACTCACTCAGTGGATTACAAATTAAAAATAGAGTAGGCAAGACTACACAGAGAAACCGAACTACACATAAAACTACACAGAGAAACCAAAATAATAGTAATAAGAATAATAGAGGCCATCGTAATAGAAAAAGGGAAGGAAAGCATGAGGAAAGTTTGCTAAAAGATGTTAAACAGAATGTATTTTACCTTCCATTTGACAGCTTGCTATTTAATTCATCATGGCATCACCCTCATGTAATTGCCTAAAATTTGTACTGTGCTCGTCTTCATGACGTGATTAATAAGGTGGTAAATCAGATTTCTTTCATGTGACAACTTCACTCAATGTCGGTGGTTTTGTGATCTTAAGATGCTCCAAGACTGAATCGTTTTCAGTGAGCAAGTGTGCTGCTATGGATTAAGAATGTCTATCCAGGTGAGGGGCAGTGTTGAGTAGACTATTGTTTACAAAGTCTGGCTCATTTTGTCTAAATGCAAAAACAGCTAATGGCAAGCTCACATTTCCTAGAATACTCTGGGAAGTACTGATGAATTTTAGTCAAGTTACTGACTTCCTAACTTTAGATACATTTCCCCCAGATTACAGTTTCTTTAAAAAGCGACTCATTAACTTTATAACAAATGTCCTTCACCCCATGTGAAAATCTGTCAAATGAAGATTTAGAAAGCCTATCTTGGCTCAGTGAAAACTGATGTGATTGATTAGTGATGTCTGCCATGGAAATAGGCTTGGGATAATTGTGTAGGGCCTAAACCTAGTTTCAGGTTGTGCCACATCCTTTCAAATGGATTATGTTTCTCAACCTACAATATTCCAGTGAGGGTCCTGCTTTCTTTGCTATTCTATGCACTTTATTTTTATATTCTATGTAGTCTATGTATTTTTCTATTCTATTCATTTTAACTCTCATGACTCTTTTTACATGATTGGCTTACTTAAAAACCTCTATTTAAGGTGGCACATACCTTTACTCCTAGGACTTGGGAGGGAGAGATGGGCAGGTTTTTGTGAGTTTGAGGCCATCCCTGTCTACATAGTAAGTTCTAGGACAGCTAGTGCTACATAGTAAGACCCTGTCACAAACAAGCATGCAAAGAAACAAAGAATCAAAATCGTCCATTTACTCACAAATCAATTATATATTTCCAGTCTTCTATCTTTCCAGATCACTTAACGGTATAGCTAAGCCTTTAAAATCTTCTCTAAAGTATGTACGTTTCTTAGCCAAATATGATGCCATGTACCTAGAATCCAAGCACTTGCGAGCCAGAGGTTGGAATTTTACAGCGAATCTAGCTAGGAGTATATAGGAATACCTTGTCTTACAACAACAGCAGCAATGACTGCAACATATGAGATTTCTTATCTCCACCCTCCAAATCTGACAGTCAAGTTCCTAGAAACCTTGAAGCCATTCAGTGACTCACTACCTAAGCAGCAATCCTGGCTCCAAACTAAAGCCTTTCATCGGATCCAACAGTTTCCCTGTTCTTCCCTCAGGAGGGTTTTCTCATTTAAACCTTTTTCCTGTTTCTTTTTCTTTCTTTCTTTCTTGTAGAGGAAAGCTTTATTTTATTTTTTTTCACAGTACAGGTAGCAACACCTAAGTTTGTTATACATGTCACATGGTGTAACAGGACAGCCAGGAATGAGAAGTCTGGTGCTCATTCTGATAAATGTGCCCATGATCTGAATAATGCTTCCTTTTGCAGGTGTAGTTGACATGCTATGTTGTGACACAGTCTGCAGTGACAGCTCAGTGTCCCCTATGGCGTCCAACAGTTATGTTGCCCCCAGTATCATTCACTCTTCCTGCATCCTCCAGGCACCTGGACCCACAGCGCCATCTTTATCATATACAATGTTTTGCTCAAAACAATGGATTTTCATATCCTGATACATAAATGTAAATTCCTCTTTTTGGCTCTCAAGTACACTATGGGACATTCTGTTGGCAGTGTGGTGTTTGGAAAAGAAAGAAAACAACAACAGCAGCAAAACAAAATAAGCTGTGGCATTTTACTGGCCACGAGAAGTTTATGTAACCATGCTGTCTCTTTCCTTTCTTCCTTAAGTGTAAAATATCAAGCCTTATTTTAAGGACTTATTATGAGAAGTTAAAAGATTGTATAGGGGCTGGAGAGATGACTTAGCAATTAAGGATGCTTTCTGCATTTTTTTTTTCAAATGATCCAGGTCCAGCACCCACATGGTGGCTTAAAACCATCATTAGCTCTAGTTCCAGGACATCTGATGCTCTCTTCTGGACTACTTGAATGCAATGAACATACCTATATGAAGACAATGACACATATAGAATAAAATCAATGGATCTAAAACAAATTAATATAAGTCTATAAATGGCAGGTTTAGCCCAGTACTTCACACAAACTTAGTGCGGAATAAATGGTGTTATTGCTATAATCAATAATAAAAGTAGTAATAAATTCCATAACTTTGCTACCCTTGTCTGTATGGTCAGATAATCATGACAGTGTCTATGAATTCTGTTGAAAAACAAGGATAGGACCTAAGCTGGAAGGCTATGGAAAGGGCCAGATTATACAAATGAATGGTAGAGCTTGGCACCATTCCCACCCTTGCCCTTCTATCTAGGATCTTGAAAGAGCACCCTTATTGATCCCTTGAAGAATAACCCCAGAATGGTGTACTACACTTGTCGCAGATGACATTTTATCTCTAACAGTCCTACCCCTTTATCCAGCAAATTCTATACACTTCAAAATCCAAATGTCATCTTCTCCATGAATTCTTTGCTAAGTTTCTTGTTTGCTGCTGCTGGTCTTGCTTTCCAACTCCCCGCACTGAGTGTTCACTAACTCTCATACCATTTATCATTTTAGCATTTGTTGAACTGTATCTTGTTCACTGCAGAGGTACAGTGCCAGATAACACTCCTGGATAGGAATCCCTTCCCGAAAAGGTTTACCTGGAGGGGAGAAACCCTCTTCAGACATGTATGACAATCACATTTACCCTATCGTTTTTTTTTTGTTTTTTTTTTTTTGTTTTTTTTTTTTGTAATTGCAGCTTCTTTGCATGAACAAGGAATAGTTCAAATGACTGTGAAAGACTACATGAGGTAAGTAGCAGAATTAGTCACTTCACTCTGAAATTTTACAGCTATATCGTTGATAAATGAAGTAGAAACAATGAAAATCATTTCTTCTTAACAAGTCTATAGATCTTGGGATCTCATGAAATGGTGAGCTCTTAGCCCCTATGATTAGGGCATTTTCACTAGCCTTGGCAGAATTAGAGGTATCCTTAAATATAAAAAAGAAATGAGAGGATTGTGTCAACAAATGCTGACCAGATAGGAAACTTAATTGTAATATTTGTATAAATGCATTCTACTGCTATGTATTGATTGACTCATGGTTTTGTCTAGAAAGTGATGTTACTCAGCACACTGTTTACCAACTGTTTAGATGTTGTTGGGAAAGCAGTGTGTCTCTAGTTAAGGAGAGAGTAGATTTCAGAGTGTGCTTCCCAGAGCAGTTGCATGATCTGGAACCTTAGAATAAAAGCCCACCTCTGCCATACTAAATTGAACATCTTAGGGGAGGTTCAGAACTGTGCTCTACAAATCCTTCAGAGGATTCCCAGGCATGGTCTAGTTTAAAAGATGCTGGGACTGAGCTCTTTGAGGGCAGGAGCTACTTCCTGTTCTTGGTTCAGCCTTGCCAGTTCAGAATCAATCAGAAAACTAAATATACAGGCCAAGGTGCACACAGTCCCCAACTATTCTTCCCTTAGGTGATCCGTTGCATTGATCTGATGCAATAACACGTTTAGAAGACACCAAAAGAAAAAAAAATCTCCCAGGTAGTTCAAAGAGAATGTTGGGAAATGGTTCATGGACAAGCTCATGCCTATATGGCTGGATCAAAACAGGAAGTGTTCATGGATTCCTCTGGATATGACTGGTACAGCTTCTGTGTTGCTCTACTGAACTTTGCAAACTGGATATAGCCCTCAAATTAAGAAAGAAGACTAAGATTTATAAAAAGAAAGAGATGAGATGTGGTCATTTGTATCTCTGATTCTAAAAGACTGATACAAAGTAACTTGAAGGAGCAAGGCTTTATTTGGCTTACAAAGTACAATCCTTCATTTAGGGACACCAGGGTTGGAACTCAAGGCAGGAATCTGGAGAAAGGGACGAGAAAAACAGAGACCACAGAGGAGTATGGCTTGCTCAGCTCTCTTTCTTATACAGCCCAGTTCACCTTCTTGAGAATGGGGCCATCCACAGTAGACTGGGATTTCCTCCATCACTGAGAAGTCAACCAAATGCCCTACAGATATTCCCACAGCTCCCACAGGCCAACCAAATGGAGACAATTCCCCAATAAAGATTCACAAATGTCTTTAGTTAGTATGGAAAGTTGGGGGGGGGGGAATAAAAACCTAACCAGTATACAAGGCTATAAACAAAAAGATGTATTTTCCTCTTTCTTCAAGATCTACTGCCATTTTAAAGTAAAATTCTTATTATTCAGAAACATGTTCTTTCTTATCCTTAATGAAAAGAAACAGCCAAACAGAGATACAGGGTCCAGATGTTCTTATTCAGTATGGACAGGGCCAAAACAAATTTAGCAACTCAGGTTAAGTAACCTCGTCTCCTTGGGAACATTGACATCTGCAGTATTGTTTGATAAATTTTAATTGTATGCCAACTGTCTAATATGATAAGTGATATACCTGAGCTACATAAAACAGAATTATAGTATAATATAGTTCAATTTTCTTTAAGGTGCTCTAAAATGTTTTGAAATACAGATGTACTAGATATGACAATTCTCATTGTCTTGCTTAGTAAGGAACTTCATTACTATTGCATATGGTTAGCCACAAGAGCTCTGGAGACACAGGTTAGAGACTGTTAGCCATGAAATACGAAATCCTTTTTCCTTGTGAGAAATTGCATGGAGGAACTCCAATGGTTATTTGCTGTATGTCTTTCATCACATAATATCAAACACTTCCCTCAAGTTGGAGCCTAGCAAAGCTGTGTTCCTGAAAGGTCCCCCAATGATTTGCCATCTGTCAGGAGTGATACATCCTGTCACCTTTATAATAAGCACTCGCAGGCACCTAACACTTAAATTCTCACACCTTCTATAGCAATGCTCAGAAAGAAGGAGCACCCTGTGCTGCACACACTGCCTCCTTCCAAGGTGTGGCCACTGTGGGGTTATTAGAAAGAGGAGGAAACACAAAGGCTTTCTCTGAAAGGAAAATCATCTCAAGGCCATCCTGGGGGAACCTAAAGCAATGTGACTCATCTTTGATCTCCTTGCATTCTAGATCTCTGCATCAGTTCTCAGAGACTCCTACCCTGTCCAGAGGGACTAGCTTCAACTCTTGCTATTCCACCACAGGTGTACCCCAAAGGTATGTGACTTCCTGGAGCTATCATCCAGATAGATGATTCAGCTCAAAAACTGGCTTCCTGAATTTCTAAATATGCACCTGAAAAAAAAATACTTGTTAAATTGATAGATGAGAGGGAGAACAGAGAATTTCCAAACTTGATTTTAAAGAACATATTAAAAGAGGCAGTGAATTTGGAAAGGAGGTTAAGCATCTGTCACTGGGAAATATCTGATAAATGATTAGACCTTGTAGTTGCAGGAATTTCATTCATCGACAAAACATGTAAAAAAATATATGAACTGCAGCTCTACCTATTAGAACTATCACTGGATCATATTTTAAGACAAAACTAAAAGCTGCAAAAAGATACAGAAACCACACTGTTATTGACAGGAGTAGCAGGTAAAATTTACAAAGTATGTCTATTCCTACCAAGAAAAAGATCTGGAGAAAGGTCCATGGACTTAGTGGGAATGGGTAAAGACTCAGGACAAAAATTGACATGTAATAATTTACTTTTTTGGAGGTGAATTCCTTTTGTTTATTTCTTGACCAGTGAAATATATTGCAAGTTAATGAAATTGTATAATGATTTGATAGTATGTGCAATAACAAGCCACTTAATATTCATAGTGGTGGCCATGACACTATACCCTTTGAATGTCAGGAACAGTCTTTGTTAACTTTGTGTCATAGGTACTTAGCCTCAGAGCTTAGAATATTACAGATGTTAAATACAGGTTATTAAATATGGACTGAATAAATATTCATACAGTGGGGTCCATAGATAATGAATTAAATTTTCATGTGGAATTTAGGATGCTCTCTAATCTAATTTCTCATTGGAACCTTCTTTATATCAATTTGTCCATGGCATACAATCAACTCATTGACACTGCAGCTTTCCAAATCACTTTAATGATTAAGGTATCCCAGCCAAACTATTTAGATCCCTCAGCGAGGGTTCCTAGGCTGCTTTTTCTTCTTTGATTCTGTCAGAAGGCTAATTACCAAATCTGTAAGTGACATTAAAAATTGTGAACATGACACTGGTGGTATTAAGAGGGTTTTCCCAAGAGGCTAATGAGACTGTTGCTCTGGAGAAAAAATTCTCTAAAGAGTCTCCAATAAGCTCATGAGAGCGGCAAGGACAGTAAAGGCACATAGAAACCTTATTGAAGATGCAAGGAAACCTGCTGAAACCTTATGAGAAATCTCAATTATTCCCACAGGGTCCATGGCATTTGAAAGTTCAAACACCATAATTTTCTGAGTGAGAAGTGAGTTGGTATACATAACATTTTTAGATAATTGATTCTTACTTCTGTGCCAACACAGAGTAGAACAATTTGAATAAAGGATGTCTTGTTTCTCAGCCAAGTCAAGACAAAATTTAAACAAACAAACATCAAAAACCAGAACATATTCTAATCTTACCTAGGGACATGAAAGCATTATTTGGAAACATTGATCTTATAATGTGCATTCAGCAATATCCTTGGCAGATTTGTGTAGCTAAGGATGCCCTAGACTGATTGCTTTAAAAAAAAAAAAAAAAAAGTTCTTTGAGACTCCACTCCCAGGCTGTTGTTTTCTGTTTCCTCAACTGCCATCAGTTATTGTTTCGTGGTGGTTATGAGTGCACTGTCTATGACTTCAGCTCCCCAGTCTTTATGCCCTGTCTAATGTAACACTTGTCCAGTGAGAAAGAACAGCCAGGTGGATAAACTCGCGGTTTGTAAAGCACAGGCAAGCGTCTTTGGGTGGGGTTTCCGACTGTCTTTTAAGTAAGCTGTGTGAGTGCTAATAAACTCACCATCTGTTTGTCTGTTCAAGTTCCTCTTCCACTCAAATTTTGGAAGACTGGATGAGTAGAAAAAAATGGATTGTGGTTAAATGGGCTGTTATAGATGAAGATATTCTTGTTTTTATCTCAGCATTCCTGAATGGCTGGAATTTTGGGAAAAAGATCCAGTGGAGATTCTTTTGGATCTGGGCTTTGGTGCTGATGAACCAGATATCTGCACACAAATTCCAGCCAGGTTCCTTGGTTGCAGCTCAGCAGCCAGAGGAATTAACATTCGTGTTTTTCTTGAAGCACAGAAGCAGCGGATGGACTTTGAGAACCCTGATTTGTACGGTAAGTAGGAGCCTGTGGCATTGCATCTCAGCACTTGGCACAGAGTACTGGGGAGGACCACAGTGATGGACAGGATACACTTGTGCTTGTATGTGATACCATTTAACCCCTCCCCAAGTGGCTTGAATAGAAAAGATTGACTTCTTGATCCCTTTTTATTTCCGCCATGGCTTGGTATGAATATTTAGAAGCAAGACTGAATTGGCCCATAGTGTCACTGAAGGGTTTTGCCTGTCCCTACTACAATCTAGAGTATCACCAGTGGCAAAGACAGGGAAAATATGGCAGTGGGAAAGTATGCTCATTACAGGTCATTGGATGTTATTGGCCAAGTCACATGACTTCTTAACTCCATGGCAGTGGAATGTGCGATCCTGTGTAAGCCTAAGAGTAAAACCCTCTCCTGGGCACCTGTAATGTCTATTCCAGCCACACTCCAGAAGGCAGACAAGCCGCCTCATCATAAAGCATTAAGTGAAATCTCCTCCACTGGAGGCTGGTCAGACTGCTACTGTCTATGCCTTGGGATGAAGGTGGTAGCTACTCACCAGTCACATCTGGCTGAAGTGTGTATTAGCTATACTTAGTCCTTATCACCAGTGTGAACTTGCCATGCTGGGGCACTCTCATGGATCACATGACAGAGTTTCAGAAAATCTAGATAGAGAAATGCTAAAGTTCTGATTCTGAAATAAGTTCTTTTAAGTTTACCAAAAGCTAAGTCAATGAAGATGAAGTATTTTCTCAAATAACTATCTGAAAAAGAGACTTCATTTGGATTTCCCAGCTTAGTCTCTCTCTCTCTCTGTGTGTGTGTGTGTGTGTGTGTGTGTGTGTGTGTGTGTGTGTGGTGTGTGTGTGTGTGTGTGTGTGTGTGAAATGGTTCTCAAAATTTTAACAGTGAAGTTTGAGAGTATGTCATCCTGAAGGTGTTTTGATGTACTCTTTTTACTTCTAAAAGGAGTTACTCTGGTTTCCTCCTCTTCCGGAAATGGAAGTTCCTTGATCAATTTTCTATTTCCAGAAAATATCAAGACTTAATGGTATTTATTTACATAGTGTTTGAACTAATCTATGAGGTAGGCATTTTATAAATGAAAGTGATACATTGATTATAGAGAAGACAGGAGTGGACCTTTGGTCCTGGAGTGACTGCCTCACTTTTGGAGTAGACTTTTACTTCAATAAAGCTAAGAATGTCAAATGTAAAGAAAGCAAGAACTAAAGTAGTTGGCTGCTCAAGACAGAATGGAAAAGAATGCTTCATTCAAAGTTAAGCGAAGAGTTTAAACTTGAGGATAAAATCAGTTATTTAATCTACCCATAGACCAACATAAAATGTTTAGATATGCTCAAGAGAGTTGTTCCTGAGTTGATTGAACCAATTTAATTGGTAGGTTTTGTCTTAGTCTAAGTGTAAAAACATAGACGGATTTAAGGTGATCATCAAAGCAATTGCATTCCCTAGCTCATGAAAGAGATGATTATTCATATAAGCTTAACATAAGGTAAGAATGTAATCAGAATTATCTGAAAATATCCAAAACCCAAGAATTCTTCTAAAGGTCTTAAAGAATTTCATTGTTCACTATGAAACATCCAGTAGTTCTTTTGAAGCAGAAAGATGGTTAGCTGATAGTTTCTTCTTCCAGATGAAAGAAGCAGGTGAACACGGGAGATGCTCAAGGAAGGCTGAATAGATTGCTGTGGGGTCCAGGAGGACAGCATCTGTGATGTTTTATCTTTGTTGTCATTTTAACTAGATTATGAAAGCACATCTCCAGTGTGCTGTTGGAGAATTCATAGAGAGGGTTACTGAGGGGAGAAAGGTCTGCTGGGAATGTGGGCAGTCCCCTTCCCTAGGCAAGAACAAAGCATGAAATAATGGGGAGAATGACAAGCCCTGGCAACACAGGCACCCCTGTCCTGGGCACTGAGCTGAGCTGTGCTGACCTACCATGCCCACTTGGCCATGATTGGCTGAAACCATGACCAGCAAAGGTAATAATTCCCTTGAGTTTTCCCTCTGAAGTATTTGATCACAGCTTTCAAAGATGCTTGAACAGTGCAGAAACTTGGTACTAGAGAAGTGAGGTCTTTAGTGTGGCTTTATTTGACAATATTGCTAAGAAGACTTTGGGATTGATTTGTGAGATAAATTGGGGGAAGATAAATCAACTGGAGAAGCCCCAGGATGTTGCTATAAGCAGGATTAATTGATTGGGTATTTTTACAGGGAGCTCAAAAGACCAAAGTACTGATAGAAGGCGAATAGTGGAGACGAAGCTTCTGGGAGATAAAGGGTATTCCTCCCTGAAAACTAGGAAGAGACTGTAAGCCAGTCCTGTGATATAGCAAAGGTCTGTTTTAAAGACCTGAAGAGAGGCTGACCTTTACAATGATGGACTAACTACAACAATAGAGAAAACTTCAAAGCAGACCAGTATCATGCGGAAGTGTGGTTTTTACTATTTTTTCTAGCAAAATTTATAACAAGAAGCTGAGCAAAATGTGAACAGGAAAATTTGGAAGTCAGTTTGTCCAGGAAAACTGTGGAAAGCTGGAGTGGAGATCATGACTGCTAAGACCATGGCCATTAGAAGAAACTAAGCACTTTGCATCAAAATAATAGAAAAGACATAGTGAAGGGACCTCAAAAAATGGCCCCACAGCTGAGGAGAGGCTCAGTGGGTAAAACACTTGCTAGGCAAGTGTGTGAACTGTATCTTGGATCCCCCAAACCCATAAAGAAATGTGAGTGAGAGTTGGGGAGATGCCTTAATTTTAAGTGCTTTTCATGTAAGGAAGAGTGCCAGAGTTTAGATGACAGATCCCACGTAAATGTCAAGTAGGCATGGAAGAATGCCTGCAATTACAGCCTTAGAAAGCAGAAATGGGATGCCCTGGAGCAAGCTGGGTAGCCAAACAGGCCAAAACAGTGAGCTCCAGGTTCTGCAAAAAGCCGTACATCAATGTATTAGGGGAACGAGCTCGAGGAAGACATCCTATATCAATAATGAGCTGTCACCTACATATAAACGCATGGGTAGCTGCATATACCTCTACACTCCCACACAAAGAAACATGCATATAAACATGTACACACCACAGAAATACACATGCAAAAATATAAATGAGTCTGTTGAGACCTCATTAATTACAGGCTCAATTGAAATGTTTGAATTAATTTAAAAGACTTGGGAGGAGAGTTTGGGGGATACCCTCTTCACACAAGCTATTTAGGAAGGTAATCTGGGCACGCAAGGGAGTCTGGCTGCTTATTTGAGCTAGTGGTATACAAGTATAGTGCTTTTGTTTGCTTGCTTGTTTTTTCTAGACATAGTCTCACTACAAAGTTCTGGTTCTCCTGGAACTCACTACGTATACCAGGCTGGGCTCAAATTCACAGAGATCTACCTGCTTCTGCCTCCCAAGTACTGTAATTAAAGAAGTGCATAGCCACATCCAGCTCATGCTGTTAGTTTGTAAGCATGCAAGTTATTTTATAAAAAAAAAAAAAAGGATTATGGATACTTTCATCCATATTCCAAAGTAAAGTCTGAAATGTCAGGCAATGTGCACAGTAATGTCCCATTCAGGTAGCTACTGAAAGGACAATGTATGGAACTATGAGAGGGGAGAGAACCCCAGAAGTCAACGATCACAGCAACATGAAACATCTGCCATAGAAAGCCACAGTCAATGAATGGAACAAACTCAAGAGAGAGGCTGCATTGGCTGAAAAAATAAGGCCAAAACAGTCAGGCTTTATCAGCCCACTGAAGTTCACATAATGCCAATCTGTACCCTGGATGATGGGCGTGGAGCCACAGAATTTAAGTTTTGTCCTGGTGGATTTCAGCCTTGATTTGATCCCATCCCTTTCTTCTATGATTCTATTTCTCCTTGAGAAGAGGGAATATTTACTCTAGACCATCATATTTCAGAAGTATAGAAGCTAGTTCTGATCTCATTCAGCCTTACTCTTCTCACTTTGGAGCATAATTATCAAGGTTAAAAAATAGTCATGAACATTTACTATGTTTGATGTAGAGCTAAACACTGCATGTGTATTAACTCATGCACAGTGGGGTCATGCTCCTAGTGATGGCTGACCGGTGGTTTGGAACCAGGCCTCCTGATTCCACATGTTAGTCCACACTTGGGTGATGAAGATGACGGACATGATGATGGGAGAGCTGTTGCATGAAGCTATGGGAAGCAGACTCGGACAACTTTATGTTGAAAGCCTGGGTTATTGCTTCAGGGTGTATTTTATCTTTTGCAATAGTAAGAATGGACATTTATCTCTTGACATTTGATTTTTTCCACATAAACATATAGAATCACACAACTCTAGAGTCTTAAATTAATTAGCATATAATACCTGTGTACATATAGGAACCCACAAAGTTACCTGTATCCGTGTGAAAACTCTGGCTTCTCATTAGGTTGTGGTCTCATCTTCAGAGAGAGTGGCATGGCTGGGAAATATTTGAGTTTCAACAGAGTAAAGTCTTTCTTGTTTCTGAAAAGCACATTATCCATTCTTTAAGTTTGCTTTTCTTTTTACATTTTAATTTAGTTACTGTGTGTGTGTGTGTGTGTGTATATGCGTGTGTGTGCCTGCGTGTACGCCTGCATACACACATGTGGAGGCCAGAGGACAACTTGTGGAAAGTTGGTTTTCTCCTTTTACCATGTGGATTCCAGGCAGCAAACTAAACTGCTTGGATTGATTGCAAATAACTGCTGTCTCCCATTGCTTAGTTCCTATTATATTATTTACTGCATCGAAGTATTTTCATAGAAACACTTCTGTAAAACTTCCATGTTCCTATATTCTTCAGGCCGGTTCCGACAGTTGGAAATCCTGGATCATGTGACTGATGCCTTCTCATCTTTGCTGAGTAGTATTAATACCCTACAGAGCCAGGATGAAGAAAAAGCTGGAAGACAGGGTGTGCAAAGCCCCTCGTCAAGTGGAGCTAAAGGGAATCTGAGAAGAATGAGTCAAATTTTAAGGAGGACTTCAAGACAGTACAGCAGGAGGGATGGTAACCTAGCACTGTCAGAATCATTCAAAATGGAACACGGGATTTCTACTCTACCTACCAAGCAATGGGAGCATAGAGTGGGGCTACAGGTGGCTTCCCATAGTGATGATGGAAGTCAAATGTCTCCTTCAACAGAACATGATTCTGCCCAAGCCTGCAATGGCTTGTCACCTTGTCTTCCTCCACAAGCTCTTCTGGACAAGCAGTGTCCTCATGTCTGTTTGTCTGAGGGCTCAGTTAGGAGGAGAACCTGGAAAGAGAAATGGATTCATATGGACAAACTCAAAAACTTGTCTCAGATTGTGAGTAAAGGACCAGACTCCTTTGAAATGGAAGAGGTGAGTGTTGTATTTACTACTTGGCTTCCTCTTGGAAATGGCCATGCCACCATCTTTTTGCCTTCTTGCTTCCATTGATACACTTGATCTTGCAACTTTTACTGTTTTACCTTACGGTTATGTCTTAGTTAAGGCTTTACTGCTGTGGAAAGATACCATGACCAAGTCAACTCTTTTAAAGGAAAATATTTAATTGGGGCTGGCTTAGAGTTTTAGGGGTTTAGTCCAGTATCATCACTGGGGGAAGCACAGCAGCATTCAGGGCAGACATTGCGCTGGAGGAATCAAGATGTTATACATCTTGATCTGCAGACAGCAGAAGGAGACTGTTCCACTGGGTATGGGTTAAGCATATATGACCTCAAAGCTCTGCCTTCACAATAACACATTTCCTTTAACAAGGCCATGCCTCCACATAGTGCCACAACCTGTGGCCAAGCATTCAAACACATGAATCTATGGGATCATGCTCATTCAGACCACCACAGGTTCTAAATTTGGATTAATCTGAGACACTTAAAATTATTGTAATTGCTTCACATAGAACTAAACTAGTATGAAACAAACCTTCTCCTATTGTCTTAGTTACTTTTCGATTGTTGTGACCAAGGCAATTATAAAAGAAACAGTTTTTTTTAGAGCCTTACAGTTTCATAGAGTAAGCCTATGATTATCATGGAAAAGAGCATGTCAGCAGGCAAGTAGGCATGAAAGCTTACATCCTGATCCACAAGTACTATGCAGAGAGAGCTCACTGGGGATGGCATAGACTTTTGAAATCTTAAAGCCTGCCCCCAATGACACACCTCCTCCAACAAAGCCACAGTTTCTAATCCTTCCTAAAGAGCTCCTACCACAGGGAAGCAAGCACACAAACGAATGTGCCTGTGGGGTCATCCTCATATAAAATACCACACCTAACCACCTTTTTTTCTTATTCACAACTGAATCTGACTAATTTCTTACTTTGATTTCACCCAATATTTTATTAATTATCTCAATGTGATTTTCATCTACTTTCTATTCATAATTCACCTTCTTTAAGGTGTCAGTTCAATTACTCCCACTCAGTGACAGTTGCCCCAACAATTTCTTCTCCGTGTTCTCAGAGTCTGGGCACAGAGACCCATGTATATTAGTAGCCTCTGCTGTGCTGAACTTTTTTTTTTAATTTTTTATTAATTACACTTTATTCATTTTGTATCCCCCCATAAGCCCCTCCCTCCTCCCCTCCCGATCCCACCCTCCCTCCCCTTTCTGCATGCATGCCACTTCCCAAGTCCCCTGATAGGGGAGGTTCTCCTCTTCTTTCTGATCTTAGTCTATCAGTTCTCATCAAAAGTGGCTGCATTGTCCTCTACTGTGGCCTGGTAAGGCTGCTCCCCCCTCAGGGGGAAGTGATCAATGAGCAGGCCAATCAGATTATGTCAGAGGCAGTCCCTCTTCCCATTACTATGTAACTCACTTGGACACTGAACTGCCATGTGCACCTGTGCAGGGGAAGTGATCAATGAGCAGGCCAATCAGATTAGGTCAGAGGCAGTCCCTCTTCCCATTACTATGTAACTCACTTGTGCACTGAACTGCCATGTGAACACCTATGCAGGGGTTCCAGGTCATCTCCACGAATAGTCCTTGGTTGGATTATGATTTTCTGGGAAGTTCCCTGTGTTCAAATTATCTTGTTCTGTTGCTCTCCTTGTGGAGTTCCAGTCCCCTCCATGTGCTGAACTTTTGACAGCAAAGTGTTTGGAAATACTAACCAAAATGTGTCATGCAACATCCTTAATAAGACACTAAGAATTCAGTATGAGCTTTGTATGTGAGGAGTTAGTTTTCTTTATTTGTGCACCTTAGAGTTTGTTGATATTCATTGAGAGTTTATTGATATTCATTGTAACCCTATTTCACCTGTCTTCTCTAATTCTTCATTCTTACTTTCTCTCACTCATACTGGTTTGCACTGTTATTCTGATATTTCCTTTTGTATTTAGTTGATAAAAATATATACATATGTATGTATATTTCCACTTATATCTGTATTCATAATGGTAGCTTCAAAGGGACATGAGCTTACTGATAACTGTTACTTCACTCAATGCCATAGAATGAGAAAATGCAGCTTAAGGAGACTTCATATTAAAGAGGAACCAATGTTAGGTTTGATGTTTATTTTTCAGTAGCAAATCTAAAGAAATAAAATTATAAGCAATAAAAATATGTGTAAAATGGCAGATTTTGAGACATTTAAATGATAGCCAATATGCATAAATATCTGGCCAGTAGAGTTTTAACTGTGATTGGCTAAACTTTCCTTTACAGCCAATCGATCCATGCTTCTCTCTAGTTCTGTTGACTAGTGCTTTTGGCAATATTTGGCATGAATATCAAGACCATACTTTCAACAAAAATTATACATAGATTTCTAATGCAAAGGGCAAGATATTTAATGTGTTTAATTCTACTAAGTCAAGTTGGGTCCATTTCTTTTTTACATTAATTAAGCTAACATTTAAAATGTTAAATAAATTTAATACTTATGAAATTCATGCAGTTATTCTACATGATGGATGCTTCTTTATGTTTGTGAATGGATCACATATTGCAGAAAACAAATGTGAGATCAAACAGTATTGTTGTCAGTTGGCATCTCATTGGATGAAGACTGCTTCTGTAGTTATTTAATTCCTTCTGATTTTTTTTTTTTTAACTAATAACTTCAGATCAGGTAGGAAGCCCAGGGATATACCTGGCACTTATTTTAAATTGTTGCATCGTACTCTGTGGGTTTTTCTTCGTGCTAATGATGTAAGAAGAGAGCTTTCTCATTA
Source organism: Psammomys obesus (assembly GCF_907164565.1). Lineage (NCBI taxonomy): Eukaryota > Metazoa > Chordata > Mammalia > Rodentia > Muridae > Psammomys > Psammomys obesus. The sequence continues at coordinate 6,879,214 of NW_026591711.1, forward strand.
CATTTAAAAATGTGATGAAGCACATTGGTTTGAGCTACCAAACCAACAAGAGAAACACTGGGAAGTCCATCTAATCGGGTCTCAGTGTAAGATTATAAGATAATATGCCTTCCAAGTTCTTGTGTGAAAACTTTTAACTTCATAACTATATCCAGAGAGAGTGTGCAAAACATGAATACTAGAAGGAAACACTCCAAATGTCAATAGTAACTATTTTCACCTTCTAAAGCATTTTCTCGGTGACATACTTCTACAGTAAGCTGTGTTTAAAGGTTATGTTTACTGCCTTGTTTTAGCAATAGCTTGGTCATCATTTATACAATATTATCCATTGCTTCCCAAAATACTTTAAAAATAAACTCTGCTTCCTCAATTTAGAAATAAATTTTGTTTATTGTGTCTAAGTACTATGTAGCAGCTGTACTATAGGAATTACTGAGCATAAGCTTATCAAGTCAAAGTTAGCTAACTTTCTCACGCATGTTTAATATTTTCCAGTGGCAAAAGAAGTTCAAAGGCTTTGATCCCCTCACCCACAAGTGATCTGCCCCTCCCCTGAACTCTTAATTCTTTGAGTCTTTTATGTGGACATCTCATGCCACCTCTTCCCAGGAGCCTATTACTATTTGAGTCTGGCAACTCATGTTTATTCCTCTATATTATCCACTGTGGTTATCAGTGGATAATCATTGATAATTGATCAAATCAAGTAAATGTGTCATGAAAATATTTCTAGTGAAACTGATGTATTTTGATGTCTTAGGTCCAGAGCTTTGAAGAAGACATTGGCAACCCTCTTAACCTGACCTCAGGAATTGTAGGTAAGAATTCAAAAACAGATGATTTCATCAATGAGTTTGATTGTTCAGAGAGGGAATGAAATAGTGGATACCCAGGTAGTTCAATGAAAATACATGGAGATTCATTGTCTCCATGAATTCCTATACATTTCTGTATCATCTACATTGCAATGTAAATTGCATGTACATTTTAAAATACTTTTCAGGATACCATTTACTCTTCCTGTGGCTGCTGTACGTGATTTGAATGTGTGTGTAGCAGTGTCTGTATGAGTCATGTAGGAGAATGGATTTCCATTCCAATCTGAGAGTGAGTGGGTGCTTTTCCCCTCCTACTGTCCAGTGCTGGTTGTTGCACAAATTACACCATTTAATGGGCTTTGGTTTTTTCCCTACACGATAAATAAATAAGTGCAAATATTTTTTAAGTTTCCTATCAACAGTTGAATTCTAAATTTTGTGTGGCCTTGTGGAAAGAAATTGCCAGAGTGCAGCTTTCCTGGCATCTCTTGGGATGATGCTCTACATTCTAGAATACAGACTAAACCCTGCTTTGTTCCTGCTTCTCATGCCCCAAGTCACAGCTCTCACAGCTGTGTGGTCCTTCAGTGAAGCTGGAATCAGGCAGAGATTAGTCAAGCAAAATAGAGCAGATGAAGCTAGTGTGTTTCCTGGAAGAAAATATGCAAATTTTAAATTTAATTTAGTGTGGTGTCAAACACATCTTTTCCATTACAAAGTGTGTGTATGGGTCTCATTTTGCTAAATGCTGTTTAGAAATTATGCATTAGTAATTATAGGGTCCTGCTGATTACATAAATTGTTATCCTGCTCTTCAAGTAATTACCACATAACCTGCATTGAGGTTTATAAGACAAAAATAAGCATCTGTTTTCCATCTAATTGAATGCTTCTCAATGAAGCTGGAGGTCCCCTTGTCAATAGAAACTGCCTTCCTTGACATTCAATTAGGAGGTCTACTGATATCACATAAGCCATCCCAATTATTCCAAAAAAGATTATGTGGGAAGTCAGGCAAATTAGGAGGACTAAAGTGAGAAAAGTGGTAGTTTGCCTAAAAAGAAAAATCTGGACAAGTCGGAGTCTCTCTCTCTCTCTCTCTCACACACACACACATCTTTCTTTTTTAATTTTTAAAAAATTTCCCAAAATAATATTGTTGCCAAAGTATGGTAGCATATGTCTATAATCCCAACACAGAGGAGGCTGAGACAGGAGAATGGCAAGTTTGAGACCAGCCTGTGATACCCTGTCTCAAAACAACTTAATAAAAATAAGACTGAAATCAAAGAGTCAAATTAATTGGGTTAATAAAGCACAAAAATTATCTTGTGTCACTTTGAATCATATATATATATATATATATATATATATATGCAATTTTTTGAATGCAAAATTCCAAAGATGATTTCATCTAAAAGATGAACACATGTGAGTTTTGCCAGTGCCCTAAATGAACTTCCCTATAAAGGAGCCATTCTTGATGCCTAGCCTAGTCCACTTTTGAGCTGACTCTAGCCCAGGATCCAGTGACAACTAGAGAGCTGAGCAAGCTAGCCTACAGAACCATGGAAAGCAATTGTTTAAAGGCATATATTACACACAAAAAAATGAAAGCACATAATAATCTCAGAAATATCATTAGAGCTCAGTTGCCTCTACTCATGCACAAAATTATGAATGTTAGCAAAATATATAATTATTTCAAACATGAATTTGAACGAAGTGAAGACCAAAACTATAAATACAGTATCCTTGCTTAACTTCTCAAAAGTTAACATTGGAATGACAAGTAATATAAGAAAGGAAATACATATGCATGCTAATTAAAATGAGGAAGGTACATCTTCTATATTCCAGAAGCTGTGGAGAATGTGTAGGTTCTAAAAGAGAGAAAGAAGGTGAGACAAGTTGTGTGAAAGATTCTAAAAGAAAAACACATCAAGGGATTAAAAAAATACATTTTACTAAAAAACAAATAATGCATCAATGGCATCATTTCCAAATGAATCTTATGTAACTACTAAGCTCAGCACATACATTTCCTGCCACATTATAAATAAACATCGGAAAATTGTCACAAGATTTAGCACTTCAAAATCTGGTTGTTCAGGAAAAATGTCTGCCACAAAAAGATTGACTGCAAAGGAGTATTCAGCAATCTGTGGAGGAGCTCATTACCAGCGAGATGTATGGGAAAATTCCATGCCTCTGGAGGACAATCCTTCAGGACTGAGGGTCTACTCAGATCTGGCATGCAAAATCTGATTCTGTTTCTGATGATAGACAGCTTTCCCACAAAAAAAAAAAAAAAAAAAAAATGGCAAATATCAAACATAGTATTTCCAAATGTTCTACCTCTACCTAAAGACACTGAAAATAGAATGTCAGCATACAAATAGTTGAGGGTTTCCATGCTTGGCACCTGGGCAGGTTTTTCAAGGAAAGCAAAAGGCTTCTCCTGCCTGAGGTGGCCTTATCTGGCACTTTTCCATCCAAAACTTGAGCAGAAAGTTATGTTGCAAGCCAAAAAAAAAAAAAAAAAAAAATTAGCAGACAAAATCTGGGATAAAGACAGAAGGATTCAAAAAGAAAGGAGGCATGAATCCCAGAAAGAGATGGCTAGAAGATCCATAAATTCTAGGTATGAAATCTGCCCACAGTGCTGTTCAGTACTTGAACTAAACATGCATCAGAGAGCCCAAGAAATAGCAAATTCTGGAAGGAGTGGAAAAAAAATATTCTGTTTGGGATAATAGGTACCTTTCCCATAAAGGTGTCTTGCATCATGAGATAGAAACTATTTTCAATGTCTAGGTATAATAAAAATTATTAAACATATGAAGAAATTAGAAAATATAACCAGTGCTCACCAACAAACAAACAAACAACAATAAAAACCCAAGAAATTGAGAAAAGCCATAAAAACTTTAGATGTTGGGATTACCAAATATCATCATGCTAAATATTGTAAAAGAAAGTTTTCTTGCAGTAAGTAAAATTATTGTAAATCTAAAAAGAAAAATAGAAATTATGACACAGAAAAAGTTCAAAAAGTGATATAATTTTTATAATTCACACTTCAGTAGAAGAGCTTAACCACAAGCTGGGCAGGTGGCACAAACCCATAATCCTAACATCCAAGAATGGTATAGGAATGCCATAAATTAGAAACCAGTCTGTTCTACATAATCAAGCTTTGTCCCTCTAAAGTATTTAAACACAAATTGGAAGTGATGAAAAGATTTGGTGAGCTTTAACATACATGTGTTACATATTACAGATCAATAGAAAATATAAAAAGGGTAAACAAATTTAAAAACCGTGTGAAAATTTATCTGAGGTACAGGAACCTATAGAAGAATATTGAAGACTAAATATGAAGACATGTGATTGCAGAAGGAGCAGGAATTGGTCAAGGAGAACTGTGAAGAAAAATGCTTTTAAAAAATTAATTTTCTTAATTCACTAATAAATGTACACAAGCAAATATAAATTCAAAAATCTTAGCAAATACCAACAGGATAATTGCACAGAACATTATACCTCAAAGTGTTATGGTGAAAGTTATAAAGAGCAAATCAAAATGACTCTGAGATTCCATCGTTCACTGATCAGAAAGGCTAAGATCAAAAACTCAAGTGACAACATATGCTGGAGAGGATGTAGAGAAAGGGGAACCTTCCTCCATTGCTGGTGGGAGTGCAAACATGTACAACCACTTTAGAAATCAGTCTGGCACTTTCTCAGAAAATTGGGAATAGTGCTACCTCAAGATCCAGCTTTTCCACTCCTGGGTATATACCTAAAAGACGCTCCATCATACAACAAAAACATTTACTTAACTATGTTCAGGGCATGGTGGCACACACCTGTAAACCCAGCACTCAGGAGGCAGAGGCAAGCGGAGCTCTGTGAGTTCAAGGCCAGCCTGATCTTCAAAGAGAGTCCAGGACAGCCAGGGATACACAGAGAAGCTTTGTCTAAAAAAATAAAAAAAAAAAAAAAGAGGAAGAACCATGTTCATAGCTGCTTTATTTGTAATAGCCGTAAGCTGGAAACAGCCCAGATGTCCCTCAGTAGAAGAAGGGATACAGAAATTGTGGCACATTTGCACATTGGAATACTACTCAGCTATTAAAAACAAGGACATTATGAAATTTGCAGGCAAATGGATGGAACCAGGAAAGATCATCTTGAGTGAGGTAACCCAGAACCAGAAAGACACACATGGTATAAAGAGCAATTGGAAGAGAACATGTTTAAACAGGCACAGAAAAGAATAGGAGAGCAGAGATTTGAAAGACAAGGAACTTCTCATCAAAAGTGATGGAGGCCACAGGACAATACTTGTAAGCCAGAATCTACTTGCAACAAAGTGCCTTAGAATAAGATGATAAAGGCATCTTCAGACCACACTAACTAAAATATCCCCTCCACTTTCTGTCAGTGATGCTCAAGAAAGTGCTTCAAAGATGGATAGCATACCTCTGCGGGGGTAATATATATTATTTAAAGCAAAGAGGTTATGAAAGCCATTAAGTGGACTCATAGATAAATAAAATGGCACAATAGCAAACTTAAATAGATTGAAAAGTTAAGGACATAAAAAGGAATAAAAATAGAAGTATGTGGGGAGGGGCATGGGAGGAGAGGGAGAAGAGGGAGGGAGAGTGAGGTTGGGAGGGCAAAGGGAGGAGGTTACAGCTTGGATACAAAGTGAATGAATTGTAACAAATAAAAAATAATTTAAAAAAGAAGTACAGAAAATACTAATAGAAAAAAAGGAATATACTAAAAAAAAAAAACTCATACAATGAAAGCATTTAATTTACAGAGTGACTACCTAAGAGAAATTACTGAAAAGTAGATGATGTGTGGAAAAATTATCTAAGTTCTTGAAAAAGACATGGAAATGATATAATAAACAAACACTACTTAGATGGATCTAGAAAATACTAGATTTAAAGTGGATTTAACAGACAGTTGAGTTAGACTTTTCCTATTTCTGTTTTGACCAAGGTTCTGAAAACTTGTATCAGATACAAAGCCATTGCATAATAGGTAAATAGATGGATGGATACATGATGGATGGATAGATAGATAGATAGATAGATAGATAGATAGATAGATAGATGATAGATTATACATAAATAGATAAGAGAAGATAGATGATACACAGAGGAGAAGAGATAGATGTATATACAGCTTTTCTGAAGAAATTGCATGAGCCAATTTCCCAACACCTGAGCCTTTTGGCTCATTGTGGTTATAAATGAGGTACAAGTTACAGAAAGTGTGAGAGACAGCAAGGGCGGTTGGTGAGGATATGTCACTGCTGAGCCCTGGGAGGTTGCTGTACCAGAATGTGTATTCCAAAGTGCTGCCTGTCTGCCTTTGAAATGACTCTCTATAGTTAGGAGATGGCTCCCATGTAGGAGCACCAACAGAGTGTGGAAAAAGTTGTGACTCCAGATAGAAAAACATCTATTGAACAAGAGAAAGGTCGACTGCAGCATTTGATCGTATCTCTCCAGATTTCATCTCTCAAATCCAGGTATATCTTATACTTGATGAGTGGCCTTAGTTTTACAGAGGCTTTTGGTCTCTAATATTTGGTAACAGATGATGTAGTTAAACTGTAATGTCATCTACTAAGCTATAATCCCTGTAGTGTGTGGTGTTTTCAGGGCCAACTAAACACTGACTATTGGTTTTTTGCTTTGAGAACTAACAGATAACCAGGAAGACAAATCTGGGATCATAACAAGTTGAAATAATTGCTAAAATGAACATTTTGATTTGGAAAAGTTGGAAGAAAAGTGAAAGCAAGATTTTATTTAAAAGCAAAATCAAACAAACAAAAAAAACAAAGAAAAACCAGATTGAATACTCACAAAACTGTTTCCACAAACTGTTTGATAGAAACCAACAGTAAGTGATGCAGATTCTTGATGTGACACATCATGTTGACACTGCCACTGTCAGAATGGTCAGTCAGAAAGGAAGTTGTACCTGGAACAAGGAGTTAATACTTTTGCTCAAAACTAAATCTGTCTATGAAAGGAGGCAGCTAAGGTGCATGCCACTCAGCAGAACAGGGAAGGCAAGGACTCCAAGCTTTTTCTCTCCCAACTCTCCCATCTCCAATGCCAAACACAAGTAGAATCCAGAGATTACTGAATGTGATTGTGTATGTATATATCATACTTTATGCAAAATAAATGAATGTCACATTAAAATGTTTACCAAGCCCAACCATATCTGGGAAATTAGAATATGTAATAACAAAGTAAATTATATAAAGTTAAAGGATTTGGCAAGGCAAAGGTAACTCATGAATTTCCAGACAGAAATACACACTTCTGTCTAATGAGTAAACATCTCATTAGTAATATTAAATGACAAAACGAAGATAAAATCACTGTTATGTAGAACTGAAATATGTGAACCAATAATTTTTATACCTACACATATTCTTTCAACATCCAAGGGACACCTGATATCATTTCCAAAACTAGGAAGCCTCAGCAAGCATAACTGTGCCCCTCCCAAGACAAAGTGCTCAAAGAACCGAAGGCATGTTCGAAAGGTGAATCTCTGAAGCAAAATCCAACACCATACTCTATAGCAGCTGCCACTTGGGAATCATTTACCCAGTGTTCACACTTCTGTGTCTCTCTCTAAAGAAACACTATAAGAGCATTGACAACATGGTCTACCTCAAAGGACTGTGAAGGAGTAAATAAAGTTTTATATGCAAAACATTTAGCTATTGCTTTTTTTTTTTTTAATTGCTCCTCTCCTTAAATGTTACTAAAAGGATTCTAGAACAGTTAGAATGGGGTTTGGAAGAAGTAAGCTTAAATAGTAAGACTAACAGGATGTGCAGTTCCGGTTTAACTCTTGAAACAAAATGCTATGAAATGACTTGGGAGAGGCTAGGAGTTGGCTCAGTTATAAAACTTGTACTATGTAAGCATGAGGATCTGAGTTCAGATCTCACATCTACACACAGTTTGGGCATAGTGGGCTGGAAGCAAGAGGTCGAGGGACCCACACTATTCTATGAACCAAAGAACTCCAGATTCTGTAAGAGACTCTCCCTTATGTTGGCTTCCTATTGTGTGATAAACATGATCAAACATAATAAACATGATCAAAAGCAACTTGGAGAGGAAAGGGCTTGTTTGGCTTACGTGATACATGTTACAGTACATCATCAGAAGCTACGGCAAGAACTCAGAGCAGAAACCTGGAGGCACGAACCACACAAAAATGCTGCTTATTTGCTTGCTATTCATGACTTACACAACCTGCTTTCTTCTACAACCCAGGACCACCTGCCCAGGAGTGGTACCATCCCCAAGGAGCTGGGCTATCCTACATTAATTATCCATTAAGAAAATGCCCCCAGAGGTTTACCTAAATGCCAGTCTGATGGAAGCAAGTCCTCAACTGCTATTACTTTTTTCCAGATATGTCTAGGTCTATGTAAAGTTGACAAAAGGCAACTAGTACAGGCTCTTTTTCATAAGTGTAAGGAAGCAAGTGATAAGACAGGGCATCATTGACCTCTGACCTCCACTATACACTGAACATACATATACCCCCATACACCACCCTACATGTGCACACACACACACACACACACACACACACACACACACACATCATGAGATTACAGCTCAGTGCTAAAGTACTTCCCTAGCTTGTGCAATGCCTAGGATTTGACCCTGAGCAATTTTAAAAGAAACATAATGATTACAAGTGTTAAATTTTGATAGAGCTTATATATTTGATAGAAATTTGATAGAACTCTAATGTAGCTGGGTGTGGTAGTACACGCCTTTAATCCCAGTACTCGGAGAAGCAGAGGCAAGCAGTAAGTTCAAGGCCAACCTGCTCTAAAAAATGAGTTCAGGACAGCCAAGGCAAAACAGAGAAACCTTGTCTTGAAAAACAAAAAAGTTTGTTGCTTTGTTGTGTTCTTTTTCTGTACTTTCTATGTATTAAAATCTGAAAGATTTAAAAATATTTCACAAAAATATTAACAAAATGCAAGATTTTGGAAAGAATTTTTATTAAATAAAAGTATGTAAGTGAGCAATTTTCAACTCAATTGTGATACAAGATAAATTAAATTAAGTAAAATAGAGGTGCAAGTGCCCACACAATCTGTGTCAAAGAAACTCATTAAACAATTTATATCTGAAACTTTCAACTGTGGCTACATGGTGGCCTCAGCACGCTCGCTAGAAAGTTACTCTATGAAATACTACCAAGGTACAAAAATCAGGACTAGCTTAGAACTAGCTTAGATATCTAACAAAGAGGATTATTTAAATGTTAAGCATAAAACGGAGATGGGGCAGTCCCTTAGAATGAAATCATGAGGGCTTGCTTTGTCAGAATGCACTGTTAAAATCATAGCTGAGAGTCTAAGTCATCATTATGAAGATTGTTCCTAGAGAAGCATACCTCAATTTTTTGCTTTAAAATACACATATAAATAAAAATAGACCTATAGATGGAGATTGGTGTTACTGCCTTGAATCTTAGCACTCAGGGAACAGACACAGGTGAATCTCTGTGAGCCTGAAGTCAGCCTGGGTGCACTGTGTTCTAGGCCAGCTAGGGTCATATAGAGAGAGCCTATAAATATATGGGATTTAGGATTTATAGCATCTGTAATTTCTTTAACACATAAAAATTGAGTGCTGACATAAGCTACAGTTAACAGTCTACTGCCTGTCTGGTGGTGATTGGTTTCAAATAAATATTTTTTTTTCTTTTTCTTGTAGTGTATAATGGACAGATTTAATTTTCAGCAAATATTTAAACATTTTACTCTCCCATACAACTAGGTGATTGATGGGTAAATAGATTGGTAAGGAAATAGATAAATCTACAAATATGTATAGATAAAGAGATAGGTAGATAGATAATAGATGGATGGATACATAGGTAGGTAAGTAAATAGACAGATACATGATAGATGAATGGGTAGGTAGGTAGACAGGTTGGCAGACAGATAGACAGACAGATAGGTAGAGGATAGATAAATAGATACAGTATTGTTAACAGTGATCTTTGATGGCAGACTGACATCTGGCTTTTTTTTCTTTTACTTGTCTGTATCTTCTAATTAGTCTGAAACAAAGCCAACTATTTAGTCAACAAAAAAGTGATCTACGAATGTTGTTTAAAATTAGGTATATTTGTAAGAGTAAATTATTAAGTATGTGTTAGTAGTGCTTTTGTTTCAGGTTTAGAAAAGGAACATTTGAGCACATTTCTTTTGTTTGTTTGTTTGTTTGTTTGGTTGGTTGGTTGTTTGGTTTTGCTTTTTTGAAACAGGGTTCCTCTGTGTAACAGCCTTGGCTGTCCTGGAACGCACTTTGTAGACAAGGCTGTCTTCAAACTCACAAAGATCCTCCTACCTCTGCCTCCCATGTGCTAGGATTAAAGGTGTCCACCACTACTACCTAGTTTGAGCATGTTTTTTGTGTTTTTTTTTTTAATTCTTTTTTATGATATAAGTTTATTTATTTATTTACTTTACATCCCAGCCTCTCTCCTCTCCTCCTGGTCTCACCTTCCCACCCTCTTCCTGTATCCTCCTTCCCCTTCTCTTTAGAAAATGGGAGCACCTATCTCCCTACCAACTCACCCCAGCACATCAAGTGGCCTCATATCTTGTCTCTGGGCTAGATTCTGCTTGCTCTGCCTGTCTCTGTTCCTCCCTCCCTCCCTTCTGTCTTCTGGGGCTATTTCAAGGATGCTGAGGCACTACTTCAACTCCACCATTGTCATTTAGCACACAGTCAGATCCCTGGACTCTTACTTCTCTCCCTCCCTTCCCTCTGAGCAAATGGCACTGCTCATCTGGAGAGACTAGAAATACTTGTTTCTATTTCTCTTTCTTTTCCTAAGCTGCTCCACTTGAATGTGGGATCCAGTGCAGCCTCCATGCAGCCTGCCTCCAACACTGGTCACATCATATCTGTGCTCCTCTCATCTTAGGTAGAAGAGTGAGTCGTAGTGCTATGTTTGTTCACTTGTGATGCTGGGTATCCAGGGCCTCAAGCCCCTAGTCAAGGTCTCTACCACTGACCTACATCCCCAGCCTAGAAGTTCTCATTATAGTTCACTAGTATGAATTAACATTGTAACAATGTGTTATAGGAAGAAGACAATTAATATTTTGAAAATACCAGTATTTTAGTTCCTGGATTTCAATATGATTACCCTCAGTAAATGTGGAGATTAGTCCCAGGGTTCTCTGGCAGATATCACAGTTCATGGGAACTCAAGTTTCTTATACTCAAATGAGAGGAAAGGCAACCTTACCTACTCTCAAAGAATTTATGAGCATCAACAGAAACCAAGTAATTATTGAATTTTACAGAGAAAAGTACTACATGCAAAGAAAGATACTAATGACTAGAAAAGAGCCGGGTGTGAATTTAGGAATCTTAGAAAATATCCTTTGAAATTCTTCTTGTGTATGGTTTTGCACAATCACATTCCTGTGTGCCACATTACAGGTATTAAGCATGCATCCTCTGGGGTGCATTCACTCATCACCTCCCCATGGTAGGGGAGGAAAGTAAGGTAGAGATGGAACCACGACTACAGGCAAACACTGCAGAGCCCCTGGCTGTGTTAAATTCTGTTGCCGTGGACTGATCTGTGAAGAATTCTCCTGGTGGTGCATTCAGCACCCACTTTAAATCCTTGTGCAGGAAGGCTATTAAATTAAAAATAAACTAAGACCCCATGCATCGGAAACCAGAGATTTCTTACCTAAGATCTGGCACCTGAGCCACTTTGCACATGACAGCTTTAAACTAGGACCAGTAACTAGGGCCCCACTGACTGTGTGCATGGCTGAGGTGTACAGACCCTCTTCACTGTCCCTAAGGAGAGGAACAGGGTGCTCCTCTCTTTTACTGTTTGGTTGATTTGAGAGCTGTTGTGTTTGCAGGGAAACAGTGTCCGTGCAACAGCACACCTTCCAAAAATGAAGGGAACTGATCTCTAGGAACTGCCTGTTTAGAAGTATTAGGGACAGCAGACTGGTGGAGAGCAGGTCTCAGGGGCCCAGTCCCTAGGCTCAGTTGTTTGGACTCAATTCAAGTCCAATTGCTTAATTTTCTGCACACCCCATGGAGACCAATTCCCATGTCACCCAGTGTCATCTTTATATTTCTCCATAATGTGGTCTCTGTCTGTTTAAATGTGACGAGCTTTATGATGAGGTTCTGCCTGCATTTTGGTGGTGGTGGTTTTCCTTTTTTTCTATTCTTTTTTTTCTGTTCTTTCTCTCTTTATTTCTTTCTTTCTTTCTCTCTTTCTTTCTTTTTTCGTTCCTTGGCAATAGGCATAGACTTAATTTTAAAGACATACTGAAGCCTAAATAGCCCTGAACAACTTTTACAGAAAGCTGGGTATGTTCTAGCCTTGTTTTAAAAAATATTACAATTTTATTAGGCAATTTTATCATTGTTATAAATAAGTAATTGTACTGGGGAGAAGGGATAATCCTTATTTAATTAAATTCATCTATACTCCCAGGTTGGCAGCAAGAAGACATATGTGAGACTAATACCCACAGCCTGCCTCTTTGCATGTGCAATTAAAAATTCACTCTACAGTAGCCCTGGCAGTTTAGTGTTGCTTTTGGCATTTACAAATTCTTTTATTTTGTGACTTTTTTTTTACCATACACATATGCTGGAGCAGATGTTGCTTATTTGTTGTTTATTCAAATCTGTAGGCTCTGGCAGCTAACTCCATTGTTCTGTAATGAAGCTTTATTCTCTGTCCTGTATTAGGACCCAGCGCCTGCTCCAGAGACTGTGAGAAGCTGCCTTCCTTCCCAGTAGGATGCCATAGTTATTGCCCTTGTAGTTGGCTGTTTATAGTTGGAAGCTTGCGGGAGGTGGGGGGTGGGGAGGCAGCAACAACAAAGGGCTGGGTGGTCACGTTTGGAGTGAGCACAAGGGAACAGACAGGAAGGACAGCTAGTTGTTGTCCTTTGCTCTGTTTCTGTCCCCTGGTCTCTGCCTGGCATCCATGCTCATCTGCTGTGGGGATTTGGGGTCTGAGACTTGGATGCATTCTCTCTCTCTCTCTCTCTCTCTCTCTCTCTCTCTCTCTCTCTCCCTCCCTCCCTCCCTCCCTCCCTCCTTTTCTCCCTCCTCCCCCCACCCCGCCCTGTCTTCCTCTAATTTATTTTGTTCATAAGCAGGACTTGTACCGCCTCTTCCCACCCGACCCCCACCCACATCTTCTCATTTCCAATGCGTCCAGATTGGCTAACAACCATGCTTAACTATACAAGCACCGCCCAGCCCAAACCTGCTTCTGTTGTCGCTCACACCTTCAACATTCAACACATCTTTCTTTATCCAGATACTGGTTGTGGCTGCCCATGTCTTCAGGGCAGCCACACTTCATAAAGTAGAGAATGTCAGGTCCTTGTTGACCATAATAAAGACCTGCTGATCCCTAGAGCTTGGATGCCAATTTGGAGACATTCGCCTTCTGGAAAACCCCTGTCTTGGCCAGGAGGCAATCAATCAGAGATGTAACCACCTCCATCTGGCACGTTATGACATGGAACCTCACTATTAACACATTTGTGATTCATCTTGTCCCAATGAGTGGTGCCAGGGATCAAAATCCTCCCTCCCCATGGCAGCTGGGAGCATTCTAACTTCCCAGCATGTGGGGTTAACACATAGGCTCCTGTGACATTGCAAGTAACAATTCTTTTAATTATCACACCTTCTTCCCCCTCCCCACTCACTCCACAGACATTTTGGCATGATGGGGATATTTTGCAGCCGGCAGTCAGTAGTCTTAATTGACTGAATGTGTTCAGATAGCATGGGTATTACCCACCATGGAGTGAAAAGGGCAATCGCCTGATGCTAAGTTCTGTAGATATAATACCCTACCCTTGTTCTGGAGGCTTTTACTTCCGTAATGATGATGAATGTATCTATGCCATCTAGATAATGAATGTGAACCTCCTTAGGACTGAGTTCAAGATCTTGTTCATTTTGATCTCAGCACCCCCTTGTACCCCTAATTTCTCTCCACCTGCCCTCCTGGGATTTTTGAGGGTTTTTAAGTATCTCTTCCCCATGCCTTAGCGTTGTATCTCTGAGGCTGCACTGTTTCCTTTTCATGGGCTGCACTGCTGATCTGCTTTTCCAACAGTCAAAAGTCATCTGCCACTCAATGTTTCAGCTCAGCTATTGTCTCTTCTGCCATCTCTGCCACAAACTATGTTTCACAGGGATACTCTTTCCTTAGGGATCCTCAAAATGTACATATATTTCTACATGGAAATTACTTTGCTTCTGAAATGAACTGTGCATAGAGTATATGCTTCTAACTCTATCATTACATCTTTAAGAACACTTAACATATATTATACTCACTCTTTATCAGCTAAGTGTTGGTATTCCATCTACAAAGGGATTAACATGGAGGTTATAGGAAGTAGAGGCTAAAGAAACACTATTGAGGACTGGAGAGACACTTCGGTGGTTAAGAGCACATAGTACTCTTCCAGAAGACCCAAGTTCAGCTTCCATGTCAGGTACTCACAACTGCTATAACAATAGCTCCTGGGGACTCTGGCATCTCTAGCCTCTGTGGGGACCTGCATTCATGTATACCCACCAATATGCAGACACACACATACACAATTGCAAATAATAAAAATAAATTATTTTTAAAACACTGTTGAGCATCCTGTGTACCAGGGAATATGCAAAGCTCTCTGTGTGTGTGTGT
>NW_026591711.1:6893859-6924643 GCF_907164565.1 Psammomys obesus
GACACACACACACAGAGACAAAGACAGAGACAGAGAGAGTGTGTGTGCTTGTCCACCCATACATGTACTTGTGAAGGACATAGGGGTCCCATAGGTATCTTCCTTTATTGCTCCTCAACCTGCTTTTAAGGAAAAGTCTCTCGCTGAACTTGGAATGCAGAGCATCACTTTGGCTAGGCTGTGTGATCTACAAGGTTCACCCTTTATGATAAGTCTACCCCCCACTAGCAATTGAATTGCAGATGCATACCTCAGCTTTTATGTGGACACTGGGAGTCCAGTGTCATATTTTCATGCATTAGCAGCAAGCGCTATGCTTAGTGAGCCATCTCCCCAGCACCAAAGTATGGTCAGTACAACTTCTAGACTATAGTGCCTTCTACTCATTTATTTTTTTAAGAGATCTAGGAATTGAACCTAGGGCCTGATACATGCTCAGCATGTGCTCTACTACTGAGCTATATCCCCAACTACATTTTAAACTCACACTCAAAATTATGAGGGCAAATAGAGTTTGTTTTGTTTTACAGAGGACAGCACAAAAGTTCAGAGAGGTAGAGAGCTGGGTCAGTCTCACCCAGCTACCAGCAAATGAACTCTAATTCACGGATTAGTCTCATCACTTAGTGACATTCTTGTCAGAACTTACCTATTTCTCTAGGCAGATGCAAATAAACAAAACAACAACAACAAACAAAACAACAGAGCAAAACCTAGTGTTGCTCTACTAAACTATTCAAATATTACCCCCCAATAAAAATGTAGATGGAACTGTACTTATGGATAAATAGAGAAAATATCACTGAAGAAATATGAAAATCAAAGCATGTTACTGAGGTTGAGGTGCTCCACTCCAAGAGAAAAAAAAAATGAACCAAAATATATTATCTAACTAGAGGCTACATTTAGTTGTGTTAATATTAAATAATCTTGCATCACTTTCACATTATATCATGTATAAAACTAATTGTGATAGTAATAACGACTCTATACCATACCATATCAATAGCTGGAGCTCTGTTAGGTGTGAAAGGGAAGGCAAACATCTCAGCTATACTTCTCAAAAGCTAAGCTTGGTTCTGAACAAAAGATACAGCTCTGAGTTTCTTCACAAAGTAGCTATGTCCGGTCAGAAACCAAGAAGCTTTCATTTCAGTTTGGGATTGTCTTAAAAGGGAGTTAGAGAATAAATCTCTTAAACATTTTTGAGTTTACAGAAAGGAAGAAAAGGGGGTTGTGATAAAGGTCTGGCTGCTTGCTAGAACCCTCTAAAGAGAAAGTAAACAAGGCAGGGTTGGTGCCAACAAAGACAACAACGTGAGCAATGTGTCCACAGACCTATGCTGATTATGAAGCTTGTGATTAGCCAGAATCCCTAGATAGCTTTGTGAAGATCAAGGGCTTTGAGGAGAACAAGGGGACATGCACAGGTTTCCAGGGTGTCATTGGGATGGAGAACCAGGTCTTGCCTGTGTAGCAAACATTATGCTTTCTCATGACATGAGACTCTGGTAGCCAATGTCTAATAACACACCCCAATATCGTTAGAAGTAATGGTAGGAAAAGCTTTAGTTACTGTGGTTCCTCCTTCAATAAGTGATCTTATTCTGGCTGCTCTGACCTTCCAGGGAGGTGATATTTCCTCTTCTAGCCCTCTCTGGGAAAGCTGAAGCCAGGGATAAGGCTTGGTCTTTTCCAAGTGAGCGGAGTTGGAAGGAGTCTCAGCCAGTGCAGCTGAGAGTTTCATTGCTTTCGTCTACTGCCAACTCAGTCATCTTCTGATGCCCACACAGACCTCAGTGATGATGTCTGACATCACTTATTTCCTTCAACATGTACAGTTGCCTTCTTGCACAGCCATCTCATGGGTAAAACCTTGGTCACAGATAGATACACTAATCAATTGGATCTTAAAATTCTTTTTATAACATATAGACATAGATTTTCTACTTTCATTAACATTAAACATGTGAGAGTCAGTCTATAGGGCACTTCACATCTTTTTCCTATAATTATTATGATATTTGATTGTACAAATTCCTGCTCCTGAGAATATTACTATAAAACCCAATATTTGATCTATACCTATAAAATAGAAAAAGTTATAATTTTGTAGATGTTCAAAGATCTTTCCATACATTATCCAAGAAATCCCACATTGTGTAGAATTGGACATGGACTAGAAATTTAAGAATTGTGTATTCAGTGGATAAGTAGGTCCAACAAAAATTTTTCAGAGGCTGTTAGAAAAACTTCAACAAGTTAAACCTTAATGTTTAATAAATGCAGAGACTATTAAAGAAAGGGAGAAGGAGAGAGAGGAGAGGGAAGAAACACACACACAAACACACACACACACACACACACACATAATAGTTAGTATGGGTAAGCATCAGAGGCTTAAGCAAAATCAAAGCCATGTATTAAAAGTTGACAAAGATAATGTCAACCAATATTGTAACTCCTGTCATTCTGTCTTGTTTATGATTAGAGGAAATAAATTTTTACGCATCAGACAAATATTTTCTCATTTTAAAATAAAATGTTGTATCAATAAGAATTTTCAGCATGGAAATTAAAGAGGAACCTGAAAGTTTACAAGGAGATGATGAAGAAGGAAACAAAATGTGGACCATGACAGCTGTGAGACATTTGAGTAGTTTCCCAGGGCAATGATTGGCAAACTGGTTTGATTGATGGCTGATACTTTTGTTGCTTTGTGGTCATTGTTTTTCTTGGTGCATATTGTTGACTATTTTTATACCTTCGAATATATCCTCAATACATTTTTCAGAAGGTAAATCTTTACATGGTATATAAGCTAACAAACTGGTAGTTTCAGTTTAAGCTTAGCTTACTCATCTTTGGTGATTTCTGTTTTGTTTCATCACTGAATGGGAGATGCTCTAAGCCTGCAGTGGGAAAATCACATCCTTATATCCCCTTTGCACTACTTTTAGGTTAGAAACTTTCCTACAAGTTTGTGTCTTCATTTTTCTTTACATATTGTCCTCATTTATTGAAAGAGATTACAGTCCAACCATTTCATTTGAGTTGAAATATGCAGAATTCAATACATTTTGTCCTGAGTGTAGCACTCCCACAGGTTACTTTGATTTCCCCATTCCAGGCTGCCATTTTAGGATTTCTTAGCATCACTCAGTTGGAGATTCCTTTGAAGTGAACTTAACTGGGAGCTTTTGTTCCCTAGAACTTTTCTCGTGTGTGTGTGTGTGTGTGTGTGTGTGTATCCATGCTTATATGTGTGGTGTATGTATGTCTATATATTCCTTTGTGTGCAAATGAGCATCTGTATATGTATGTGTATATGTGTGCATGTGTTTTATATATATGTATGTGTTTACATGTTCTTTTTGAACAAATGAGTGTCTGTGTGCATGAGTGTTGCATATCCATGTTTTTATGTTCTACTGTGTGTACATAAGTATATGTATGTATGTATGTGCATACTTGCGGTGTATTCATGTTTATGTGTTCTTTTGTGTGTGTCAAGAGGACACACATGAATGTGAGCGCATGCATACAGAGGCTGGAGGTTAATACTGAGTGTCTTCCTCAATCATACTCTACCTTACTATTTTAAGACAGGGTCTCTCACTGAACCAGAAATTTGCTAATTTGGCTAGATTAACTGGCTAGGAAGCCTGGACGATCCTCCTGTCTCTAGCTCTCAGTGTTGAAAATATAGCCATACACCATTCCACCTGGCTTTTTTCATGGGTGCTGAGAATCAACACTCAGAAAACCTCATATTTCTATGGCAAGTGTTTCACTGACTGAACCGTCTTTCTAGGTCCCAACTTTTCTATCTCAACTGATGATCTCATCGTGAGGGAGGCCTATCTCCAGTAGTTTCCTAAAAACTACACAGAAATTGAAGATTTTTGAGAACATAGGTATCTAAAAATATTTTGATCTGTTCCTTGCACTTAACTGACATGCTGGCTCAGCATGAATTCTGGGTTGCTAGAAACCCATCCAGCATTCTAAAGATTTGTCTCATTGTGCTCTCACTCCAGTGCTCAGCCATTGAGAATTCTAATGCCAATTTTCTTATCTCTACTGCTCTAAAATTTCACAGTGGACCTATTTTAATCCACTGGATTGAGTACATATACATTCTATTTCAATCACAAATGTATGACCTTTGTTTCTAAGTTAATTCTTAGTAATCTTCTAACACCTATTTCTACTTTCCTCCTTCTGGAAATCAGCCTACTTAATATTGGCACTCTAGAACTGGTGCTCCAATGTTCTCTTGTTTGCTTGGCGATTGCCATGAAAAGAATAGGCCTCCTCTACCATGTACACCTACTATGACGTAGGGTTAAAGTGAGCACCAACTGAAACCATAAACCCAAATAAACCTCTTCTACTTTTAAGTTGATTTTTATAGGTGGTTTTTTTGTTTGTTTGTTTCCCTCAGTGACTTCTGACAAACGCAGATTCATTTTCATTTCCAGCCATTTAATTTGTATGAAGTTTGTGCCCTCATATGCTTTTCTGCCCCCACAGCATCTTTGTTTTCTCTCTTTTCATTCAAGTTATCAGTTACAGTTCATGCATACACATATGTATGGCTTGGTAAATGTTTGTGAACTTTTTTCTTGAGGTATAGTTCTTGTTTCTTCCTGGTCATTTCTTTTTTTATCTGTGAATTGTGGTCTTTATTTTCCATGTTTCAAGTTGTGTTAGATGTATAGAAATTCATGCTTTGATCTTTGTGATTAAAAATGAAAGCTCAAAATTATCATTAACAACTCTGAAAATATATGCATGTATGTAAAGAGTTTGTTGAACTTCAGTTTAAATGCAGGTTGGCCTAGTATAGATAATAGTGAATGAAACCTCTGTGTGATATATTTAGATCATTTATCTTGAACTACTTATATTCCTCAGAGAATGTTCTTCTAATCTCCTGTCTAGAGTAACATTCAGTCATTTAGTGATCTGGGAAGCTAGTCAAGACAGCTTAGAGATGTTGGCTTTCAGAATTCAGTGTGTGTATGTTTGCAATACAATGGGCACAACACCAAGTTAAGGTCATTGGATCCTTTACTTTTCTCAGATCCAATGAATAAATTTCCATCATTTGGCTGGGTTAGAGGTAAATAGCCATTCAGTGTTATAAGCTTGGGAGGAAGACAATCTACGATCTAACTGCTCCACAGACAGCTCTTACTGAATCAAGTTTCTTCATGCCTTCCTTTACTTGCAGTTATGGAAGACATTGCTAAAAAAGCTTCCTATACCATTTGTTAGTTCTAATGTATTCATGGGACTAGTTCTTGTTTTTGTTGCCTTATGATTCATTTTCCTCTAGGAAAATGAATATTATATATTTTCTAGCTCTTGAAACATGATATCATCTCCTCTTAGAGTTTTGTTTTTATTCTTTAATCCATTCATTTGTTTTATAACAACTGTATTGAGATGTAATTTGTATGTCATAAACTGGACCTTCATGTGTCTGTCACTACTAATTTTAGATTATTTTCATCATTCCATAATTGAATCTTAGAGCCATCATTAGTCATTTTTTTTTCATTTCTGATATCCACTCTTCCCAGATTATGACTATCAATATTGTTTTCCCACAGTGCTTATGAATATTTTGTAAATGGAGTGATAGAGAATAAGATATTTTTTTGAGTGACTCCATTCATTTATCCCAATGTTGAGCTTCATCCATTTTTTTTATCAGAAACAGAATGCTTGCTACCTCCAAATAATAGTCTATCTTACAGGTAGTTACAATTTCCTTAATTATCATCAGCTAATAGATGTTAAGTTGATGTGTCAGTAAGTTTTGTTGCTATGGCATCAGCTGCAACTTGCTGGAAGAAGGATTAAGGATTTACTTTGTCCAGAGTTTCAGTGGTTCCAGTCTCTTATGCTGCGGGTAGGGGTATTGCAGAGTAGCTCAGATCAGGCATTCTGGAAGTATATGTGAGTCAGGGCAGGAAACCTGAGCCGTGCCCCCATCCCCAGTCCCTCAACTCTCAATAGTACAGTCAAATTTTAACCCATCAGTAGATAAACCATTTGTTAGGTGTTCTCAAGTTCTAATTATGTCTGGAAGCACCCTTGTAGACAAGCTTAGAATGAGCTTTCCTAATTACCAAGGAGTTTCCCTATCCAATCAAGTTGATAATTAAGATTAACCATCACTGACAGCTTCTGAATAGGGCTGTTTTGAATGCTGCTATTAATATTCATGTTTAAGGTTTTGTATATACATAGGCTTGTGTTTTTCTTGAGCACATAGAGAGGAGTGGAATTATCAGGGCATGTCATGGTTTATTGTTCAACATTGCAAGGATTTGTCAAAGTATCCAAAGAATTTCCTAATGCCACTAACAAAGAAGAAAAGTTCCAGTTTTCCTAATTATTGTTAGCGTTTATTACTGTCTGCCTTTTTATTTTCTGTTACTGTGTGGTATGTGAGCATATGTATGTTATTGTATGATGTTAGTCTCTTACTAGATATTTCATACATACTTTTAGAATACTGTCTCCCATTTCATGGATTGTCTACTCATGGTGTTGATAATCCCATCTGAAACTCAGTTTTAGATTGTGAAGTTCTATATGTTTGAGTTTCTCTTTTCAATTATACCCTTGGCTTCATAACTAAGACATCATTACATAGTACAGTGTACTATGATTTGCCCTACAAGCCTGTTTTAATGTACAGGATATTAGACATTAGAAAATTAGCCATATTCATTTCAGTTAATTCTTGTGGTTGGTATTAACTAGAAGGCACAACTTCATTCTTGTAATTGTGGCTCTTTGGCTGCCATAAAGCAGCATTTGTCTATATTTCTACTCTTTCCTAATTGAATTGCCTTTTATTTCTTTGTTAAGTAAGTAAGTGTATGGGTACAGTTCTGCCAAGCCACTCCACTCTACTCGGTTAGTTTCTGTGTCTAAATGCCAGTCCTCAGCTGTCTTCTTGTCTGTATCTTTGCTGTGGGTTTTAGATAAAGAAATATAGGCTCTTTACCTTCATTCTTTTTCAGTGTTATCTCAGCTGGTCTCAACCTCTGAATATCAAAGAGAAATTTAGAGTCTGTGTTTTTATTTCCACACAAAAGGGTAGCAGGAATTTTGATGGAAGTTGGGTTAACTGTATTTTAAAATCAAGTTGGAGACTATTACCAATGATATTGGTTTCTGTCATAAAATGGGTGTTTTTTTTTTTTTTAATTTGGTCTTCTTTAACTCTAACAGTGTGTTGGAACTTTCTATTTTGAAACCTCGCAGCTCTTTGGTTAAATTTATTCTGAAGTATTTTGTTCTTTTTATTGTTATAAAACTGGAGCTATTTTCTTAACATTGATTTGCAACTGCTCATGCTATATACAAAAATAAAAATGAGTTTTTTATATTGATTTTGTATCTTGCAACTTTACCAAACACATTCTTTACTTGAATGGCTTTTACCAGAATTACCAGAATTACATGTACATATAAAAATATACATATAATATACATATATTTAGTGAAATTATCAGAATATTTATAAATGTACATAATTCTAAGATGAGAGCATACACATTTTATGTGTATATATGATATAAATGTTTGAATATTATATACAGAATAAAGACATATTATAATATATGTAAAAAACTCTCAGTACCAAATGATAAAAAGACAAAATTAAAAACAAGTAACCTGAAATTGTTTCTATGAAATGTTCATACAAATAGATGATCAATAAAAAAAATGTTCCTCAAATAATGAGATATCAGTATAATGAAATTCTAGATGTGGCATGTTATAGGATGTGGAACATATGTGTATATAATGTATGTAGAATGTATTTGTATATGATCATGTCATCTGTGAATCTAAAGTTAATTCTTCACATTCATTCTCAATTTATTTATTTTTCCTGCCAAGTTGTCCTAAAAATAGAAATAGAGAATTTTGTGTTGCAAGTCTTTGGAAGCAAGCATGCACTGTTTTAATATTAAGTTCAATGTCCCCCAGTCTTTTTATAGATGCCCTTTATCAGGTAAAAGCCAGCTCTACTTGGAGTGTGTTGAGTGTTTTCCATCATTAAAAAATATTGTATTTTGTCTAATGCTTTCTTTGTATTGCTTAAGGTTACCATAAACATGACTTTGTCTTTCATTTACTGTGTATTATGTTGAGTAATTTTCTGATGAAAATCATGCTTACATTCCTGAGATAAATATCTTATGATTTTAGAGTAAAATCTAGTATGCATACATTTCTTATTCATGTTGATGAGTTAGTATGAATATTTTCCTGCTGCCTTTTCATCTGCATGCACAGACCTCTGGTGACATCTTTGTCCAGCTTTAGCATCAAATATAGGAAGGATCAATAAATGTTTAGATATGGAATGACTCCAACTGCCTAGACAGCAAGTTTTGTTCCCAGTGTGGTACTTTGAGGAGGTGGCAGAAATGTTAGAGGCTAACCTAGTGGGAGCAATTCATGTTCATTGAAGAATGGCCCTGAAGGAGAAATAGGGCTATATTAGTTGTTTTTCCCATTACTATGAATAAAATGTCTCACAAAAGCAAATTTAAGAAGTAAAAGTTCATTTGGCTCACAGTTTGAAAGGATGGTCCATTGTGGTAAAGATGTTATGGAGACAGGAGCTTGATGTAGCTAGTCATGTTGTACCCACAACTAGGAAACAGATGAATGATTGGTGCTTGACTTGTGACTTGTGTCCTCCTTTTCATTCAGTCTCAGAGTCATCCCATGGAAGAGGACACCTGCATTTACAGTGGCATCTGTCCTCCTCAGTCCATGCTTCCTGGAAACAATTGCATAGACATACTCAGAGGTCTGTTTCTACACTGATTTTAAGTCTAGTCAAGTAGACACTAGAGATCAGCCATCTCAAGAACTTGAGCCTGTCCTTTCTTTATGTTGCCCCCTGATCATGAGATAAGCAGTTTGGCTTCCACACATGCCCATTGGTTTCTCTCCATAGCTCCAAATCCATAGGAGATCCACAGTTGTGAGGCAATATAAACTCCTTTTTTTGTAAGTTGATTATCTCAGGATTTGTTACAGTGACAGTGGATGCTTTCTCCCCTGTGTTTTGTTGAAGAATTATGAACAAATAGATGTTTTAATCATAACATCAGTTTATTAATACTCCTTTAAACATTGGGTAGAATTTATCAACAAAGTCAATAGTGATGAGCTTTCCTTTGTGAAATGTTTTAAGTTATCAGTTAGTTACCAAGCAGCATCTGTCATAGATCAATTCTACTTTCCCTAAGAATACTTTTTAGTAGCTTGCATCTTTCTAAAAATTCAAACATCCAATTAAAGTCATCAAATTTGTTTTCAGTATTTCCTGCAATCTTCTTTTTCTCTGAGTGATTGGTGATTACTCCTGTTTTGTTTTCAAGTTGTAAATTGAAAGTTTCCTTTTCACTAGGTCAACTACTTAAGGCAAATTTTCTTCATTGTTAAAAAAAAAAAAAACTACCTTTGATTCTTTCTCTTATCTTTTTCTCATCTATTTAGTTTCCCTCTACTCTAATCTTCATTGTTTACTTTATTCCACGTGCTTTGCATTTACTTCCATCTTCCTTTCTCACTGTTTTAGGATCAATTCTAAAGAACTAGTTTGAAATTGTGGTTCTGGAATTCTCATTGAGGTATAGCTCTACTTGAGGACTTTCTACATTGGTATTTTATGACTATATCACCAGACCCACTGATGGCTTCTGTGTGGGCTTTTGTTTGATTTGGGTTTTTTGATGCTGAAAAGAAAACCCAAGGACTTGCACATGTTAGGCAATTGTGCTTCCTAGCTTTCCTTGTTGTAATTTTTTTTTGTTGTTTTTGAGATTACAATTAAATAATTTCTCACTTCCCTTTGTTCCCTTCAAGCCTTCCCATAAACCCCTCCTTAACCTTTTTCAAATTCATGGCCATTTTTTCATGAATTATTGTTACATGCATATATGTATATACATACATATTCCCAAATATAACCTGTTTGGTCCACATTGAGTTATTTCTGATTATGTTTTCAGAGCTGATCATTTGTTATTGGGCAACCAATCATTGTGTTC
Source organism: Psammomys obesus (assembly GCF_907164565.1). Classification (NCBI taxonomy): domain Eukaryota; kingdom Metazoa; phylum Chordata; class Mammalia; order Rodentia; family Muridae; genus Psammomys; species Psammomys obesus. Next base: position 6,903,963 of record NW_026591711.1, read on the forward strand.
TTTCTTGGAGAAGGCTATTTCTCCTGCTCTCAGCATTCCTTGATTTCCTTAGCTCTTTTTGTAGGGTTGAAGCTTCCTAGGGTTTCCCCCACATTAGCATGTCTATTGCTGTCCTTGTTCAGCTCATTTTAGGCAGTCATGTTGGTGACACTTTATCAATGTGTACCTTCTGATGTTAAGAGGAGACACAGGCTTTTAGCAAACTTATTATTCTCTGGCTCTTGTAATCTTTCCACCACCCCTTCTGCGATATTCCATGAGTCTGAATTGCAGAAGTTGTTTTGTATATGTATCCACTGGGTCTTGGCTCTATAGCTCTGGATTTTTTGTTGTTGTTGCTGTTAGGGTTTTATGTAATGGCCTCTGTTGCAAAGAGAAGTTTCCTTGATGAAGGGTAAAAACTACACTTATCTCTGGTGTGAAGACAAATATTTAGGTTTATGGTATTTAGGGATTATGCTCATTTATAGGTTCTCCTCCAAGATCCATGATTTCACCAGCTTTAGGTAGTGGCTAGTTTTCCTGTACTGGGCATAGTTTCACTCTTTAAGAAGGCCTTAAGCTTAATTAAAAAGCTGTTGGTTACCACCAAGGTATGTATGCCACTATTGCACCCTCAGAGTTTTCAAGTGCCATGTCTGTAACTGTTGTGATTGATAGGCATTATAGCTGGGTAAGACTGTTGGTGGTTTCCCTCCTTTGGAAGCTTGTATGTTGTCTCTTGTACCATTGAAGTTAGATTTTAGGGAGGAGGCATTTATGTCAATTCCAACTCAGGGACCTCTAGGTCCTGTCTAAAGTACTTTCTATCTTCAGCAATAGAGACTTCTGCTTTTGGGGGATAACCAGGGCAATAGTAATAGCCTATTGGAAGTCTCTTGGAAAACTCCAACAAATCACTCAAAAGACAGTGTCTCATGTTAGGTTGTCTTTGCTTCTTGGAAGGAACATTGTCAGCCTAGATCAGAAAATGTTATTTAAACAATATATGCTATTTAAACACAAACTGTAGCACTATTTTTAAAGTTCTATTTTATTTGAGGTGTTTAGGCCTCTACCTCCCTTCCACCAACCCTAAGGAGGAGAGAGAGGTTAGTGGGGAGAAGTAGCACAGACCCCTTTACTTCTCCAGGCTGCTTAGGATCAATGGATTCTTTTAGGGCTATACCAATCTCTGTCAACAGCAAACACAGCCAGCAGTCTCCTCCAAGGGGCTGCGCCCCGAAGCGTTTCTCTCTGTCTGTCTGTCTGCTCCAAACAGCCATACCATCTGTCTGTCTGATCTCTCCAAACACTACTTGCACACACCAATACCACATGCCATGCCACTCTTTCTGGGCTCCCAAATTTATATCCTCAGAGCCCTAGACCACGCCCCTCTCCATACCACATGTGGAAGGTCATTACCAGCTGGCAAAGGTCACACCCCACATGAGACAATTAACAGATGTGGACAAACTATAGCCCAACTAAAATCTCACATTTGAGATTAAAACAAACAAACAAACAACATATTTACATAACATTACTGAGTTTACCAAGAAACCAAAACTTCCATTACAACAAACACATATATTTTAGAGCTTTAAGGTAAATAGTGATATGATTCCTTGTGGCTTTTTCAGAGTCCACATTGTTATTTTCCTTTCCTTCTTCATTCTTCTGTATTTATCTTCTCCTTCCTAATCAGAGTTCCACCTATTCAGATCACTTAGTATAGGCATTAGTACCTATAAAATTCAAGCATTGCTTTTGGATATAGCTCCTAAACTATGATATAATATGTTTTAATCTTAACTTGTAGTAAGTATATTTTAATTTTCTTGTTAAAATATTTGACTTATATTTACACACTCGAATAATGTGTTTAGATCAAACACACACAAATACACACCTCATTTCCTCTTCTCCAATTCTTTTTCAATGCCTCCCCCAACACCTTTCTTTCTCCACTTCATGTACTCTCTTTATTTTTAATGCCTATTGAGTCCATTTAATGCTAACTGCGTGTGCATGGCTGTGGTACTACCTATGGAGCATAGACAGCCTTTCAGCTCCACCACAGCTGCATCTCTCCTAGCACCCATCAGTTTCCAGTATCTCAAAGATAGGGGTGGAATTTTATGAGCCCCTCTTCCATCCACGCTTAGATTCTCTCTGGCTTGATATTGTTTAGGTATTTCTAAGCATGTAGTGTCAACACGATGAGTTCATGTGTGCAACTGCAAGGTCACAGCTAGCCAACATTTTTGTATTTTCGCTACTAAAAAAAAAAAAAAAAAAAAAAAAAAAAAAGATCTATTTCTTCTAGGTCTTACATTCTTTCTGGTTCCTCTTCTTTGATGATCCCTAAGCACTAAAGAAGAGATTATGATATAGATGTCCCATTCAGAGTTGAGCCCTCCAAAGTCTCTTATTCTTCACACACTGACCAGTTATGGGTCTCTGTATTAATCACCATGAATATAAAGATAAGAACTTACAGGACATTTTATTATTGTGTCCATTTAGCAAAATAATAGTACCAGGTTTTCCCTAGGGTTTTGGCAAAGTTAATGGAACCAAGTATAAGTTACATCTTTCAGAGCAGCTTTTAGAGCCAAACAGGAAGTGTGAGGCTATTTACACTCATGTCATAATTGCACAATTGGACGTATCTTGCCAGGACAGTCATTATTGTAGTTTATAGGTTTCACAAATATGTAAGGTTTTCACTGTTTTTTCTACCATGGTAATGCATAGTACCTTTTAACACTGTAAAAATTTTCCAATAAAAATGAGGCTTCCAGGTCGGTATGAGCTTGATTTCTCTATTTTTTTATGACTCAAGTATGTGTTGCCTTCAGCAATAGTATCTCCCCATCAAATTCTATAGGATGATTAGGAGCAAAGACAATACCCTGTAAAGTTTGGGTGTTTATGTGATCACACTGACCAACAACTGTAAAAGAAGTACCCATACCTGCATACTGCTTCTTATTTGATAACGTTATGGTGTCAAGAGGGGGAGCATTCGTCTCTTTGTTATAGGGTAACTCCATTTATATCTCTTTTATATATATGTATGAGCATATAATTTAGGAAGCTCCTACAGTAATAGGTTTCCATATGGCATTTTCAAAGGTCTTTAGCTATCCTTCCCAATTAGTCCATTCCTTATTTTGGACTGTGCTTTAAGAATTCTACATATCTGTGAATTTCTCAAATTTTCTTTTGCCATGGATTTCCAGTTTCATTTGTATGTCCATCATGAAGAGGTATTTTAGGGCTGTAGGAATTGATTCTTTCTCACCACTGATTTAAAGAATAAAAAGGCAGGAAAAACTAGGACTCAGTACTCTGCCAAAAAAAAAATATTTTAAAATTTAACTTTATTTATATATTTATTTATTATAATTCATTCAGTTTGTATCCCTGCTGTAGCCCTCTCCCTCATCTCCTCCCAGTCCCATCCACCCTCCATCTTCTCCCTCTATACCCTTTTTTAGTTGCCTGATAGGAGAGGTCCTCCACCCCTTCTATCTGACCCTAGCTTTTCAGGTCTCATCAAGGCTGGCTGAATCATCTTCCTCTGTGGCCTGGCAAGGCTGCACCCCCAGAAGGAGGTGATCAATTATAAGTGGTTATTAGACATATAATATAGGATAAACAAACTAAAATCCATAGTCCTCAAGAAATGAAACAACAAGGAGGACCCTAAGGAAGACACTTAATGTTCATTCAGAAGGGAAAACAGGATAGACATTGGAAGTAGGAGAAGACAAGGAACAGGACAGGAGCCTTCCACAGAACACTTTTGAAAGAGTCTACCCAACAGGGTATCAAAGGAGATACTGAGACTCATAGCCAAATTTTATGAAAGCTGAAATGCGCACGAGTGCTTACACACACACACACACACACACACACACACACACACACACACACGAAAGCAAAGAGGTAGAGTTTATAGCAGGGTAGATTGAAAAATGGAATCAGAGTTTCTCTGACATAACCAAAACTTTTATATTTGGATTTTAAGTGAATTCTGTTTCTCTCTCAGACTTGGCTGATTTGGAAATTTTGTTTGTTTGTTTTGGTTGTTGTTGTTGTTTGTTATGTTTTGTTTTTAATGCTTTTTAATTACATTTTTATTTTTTATATCAATTACAGTTTATTTACTTTGTATCCCAGCTGTAGTCCTCTCCCACATTCCTTCCCAATCCCACCCTCTCTCCCCCATCTCCTCCCATGTCCTTCTGATAAGGGCATTGATAGGAGAAGTCCTCCTCCCCTTCCATCTGACCCTAGCTTATCAGGTCTCATCAGGACTGGCAGCATTGTCTTCTTCTGTGGCCTGGCAAGGTTGCTCCCCCCTCATGGGGAGGAGCCAGCCACTGTGATCAGAGATAGTCCCTGTTCCCCTTACTAAGAAACCCAATTTGGACACTGAGCTGCCATGGGCTACATCTGTGCAGGGGTTCTTGGTCATCTCCATGCATGGTCCTTGGTTGGAGTATCAGTCTCAGAAAAGATCCCTGTGCCCAGATTTTTTTTGGTTCTATTGCTCTCCTTGTGGAGATCCTATCCTTTCCAGGTCTTACTATCTCCCCCCCCCCCTTTTTTTTTTTTCATAAGATTCCCTGCACTCTGCCCAAAGTTTTGTTATGAGTCTCAGCATCTGTTTTGATACACTGCTAGGTAGAGTCTTTCAGAGGCCCTCTGTGGTCCTATTTCCTGTTTTTTTTTCCTTCTTCCAATGTCCATCCTATTTGTCTTTCTGAGTGAGGATTGAGCATTCTCCTTCTTTAGCTTAGCTTCTTTTGGTGTACAGATTTTAGTATGATTATCCTATATTATATGTCTAGTATCCACGTATAAGTGAATATATACTGTGTATATTTTTCTGCTTCTGGGGCACCTCTCTCAGGATGGTCTTTTCTAGATCCCACCATTTGCCAGCAAATTTCATGATTTCTTTGTTTTTAATTGCCGAGTAGTATTTCATTGTGTAAATGTATCACAATTTCTGTATCCATTCCTCCATTGAGGGACATCTGGGTTGTTTCCAGGTTCTGGCTATTACGAGTAAAGCTGCTATGAACAGGTTGAACAAATGTCCTTGTTGTGTACTTGAGCATCTTTTGGATATATGACTAGGAGTGGCATAGCTGGACCTTGAGGAAGCGCTATTCCTAATTGTCTGAGAAAGCTCCAAATTGACTTCCAAAGTGGTTGTACCAGTTTACATTCCCACCAGCAATGGAGGAGAGTTCCCCTTTCTCCACAACCTCTCCAGCATGTGTTGTCACTTGAGTTTTTTATCTTAGCCATTCTGATGAATGTAAGGTGAAATCTCAGGGTCATTTTGATTTGTGTCTTCCTGATGTTTAACGACATTGATCATTTCTTTAAGTGTTTCTCTGAACTTCTATATTATCTACAGAGAATTCTATATTTAGCTCTGTACCCCATTTTTAATTGGATTACTTGATTTGTTGCGTTTTAACTTCTTGAGTTAAAGGGCTAGATATTATCCCTCTGTCAGATACAGGGTTGGTGAAGATCTTTTTGCAGTCTGTAGGCTGTTGTTTTGTTCTGAGGACAGTGTCCTTTACTTTACAAAAGCTTTCCATTTCATGGGGTCCCATTTATTGATTATTGACCTTAGAGCCTGTTCTCTGTTCTGTTCAGGAAGTTGTCTCCTGTGCCAATGAGTTCTAGGCTCTTCCCCAGTATTTCTTCTAACCAATTTAGCGTGTCTGGTTTTATGTTAAGGTCTTTGATCTACTTGAACTTTAGTTTTGTGCAGGGTGATTTTCATTTTTCTGCCTGTAGACATCCAGTTAGACCAGCATCATTTGTTGAAGATGCTGTCTTTTTTTCATTGTATGGTTGTGGCTTCTTTGTCAAAAATCAAGTATCCATAGGTGTGTGGATTTATTTCTGAGTTTTCTATTTGATTCCATTGATCCACCAGTCTGTTTCTATGCCAGTACCATGCAGTTTTATTACTATTGCTCTGTAGTACATACAGCTTGAGATCAGTGGTAGAGATACCTCCAAATGATCTGTTGTTGTATAGGATTGTTTTGGTAATTCTGGGTTTTTTGTTTTTCCATATGAAGTTGAGAATTGTTTTTTCAAGTTCTGTAAAGAATTGTGTTGGTATTTTGATGGGAATTACACTGAATCTGTAGATTGTTTTTAGCAGGATGGCTATTTTCACAAATAAAACAATTTAAAATATCAATTAAACCAAGAGCTGATTCTTTGAGAAAATAAATAAGAAAAAGAAATCCTTAGCCAATCTAACTAAAAGGCAGAAAGAAACTATCCAAATCAGCAAAATCAGAAACAAAAAGGGGGACATAACAACAGACACTGAGAAACTCCAAACAATCATTAGGTCTTACTACAAAAACCTATATGCCACAAAATTTGAAAATCTAAATGTAACGACAATTTTCTTGATAGATTCCATTTACCAAAATTAAATCAATATCAGATAAATAGATTGAATAGTCTTATCTCCCCCCCAAGGAAATAGAAGTGGTCACCAAGTCTCCCTTTCCAAGAAAGCACAGGGCCAGAAGGTGTCAGCGCAGAATTCTACCAGACCTTCAAAGAAGAGCTAATTCCAATTCTCACCAAACTGTTCCACAAAATAGAAACAGAAAGATCATTACCAAACTCATTCTATGAAGCCACAGTCACCCTGATACCTAAACCACACAAAGACCCAACAAAAAAGAGAACTTCAGATCTATGTCTCTTATGAACATTGATGTAAAAATACTCAAAAAAATACTTACAAACCAAATCCAAGAACACATAAAAGATATCATTCACCATGACCAAGTAAGCTTCATCCCAAGCATGTAGGGTTGGTTCAATATATGGAAATCCATCAATGTAATCCACCATACAAACAAACTGAAGGAGAAAAACCACATGATTATCTCCTTAGATGCCAAAAAAGCATTTAACAAAATCCAGCACCCATTCATGTTTAAAGTCTTGGAGAGATCAAAGATACAAGGCACATACCTAAACATAGTAAAGACAATATACAGCAAGCCTATAGTCAACATCAAACTAAACAAAGAGAAACTTAAATCAATCCCACTGAAATCAAGGGCAAGGCAAGGCTGCCTACTCTCTTCATATCTCTTCAACATAGTACTTGAAGTCCTAGCTAGAGCAATAAGACAAGTAAGAGAGATCAAGAGGATACAAATTGGAAAGAAAGAAGTCAAATTATCACCAATTTCAGATGATATGATAGTATAAATGAGCAACCCCAAAAATTCAACCAGAGTACTCCTTCAACTGATAAATGCCTTCAGTATTTTGGATACAAAATTAACTAAAAAAAAAAATCATTAGATGCTGAAAAAGCATTTGACAAAGTCCAACACCCATTCATGTTTAAAGTCTTGGAGAGATCAAGAATACAAGGCACATATCTAAACATAGTAAAGGCAATATACAGCAAGCCTATAGCCAACATCAAACTCAATGGAGAGAAACTTAAATCAATCCCACTGAAATCAGGGACAAGACAAGGCTGCCCACTCTCTCCCTACCTCTTCAACATAGTACTTGAAGTCCTAGCCAGAGCAATAAGACAACTAAAGGAGATCAAGGGGATACAAATTGGAAAAAAAGAGGTCAAAGTGTCACTATTCGCAGATGATATGATAGTATATATGAGCGACCCCAAAAATTCAACCAGAGAACTCCTTCAGCTTATAAACACCTTCAGCAAAGTGGCAGGATACAAAATCAACTCAAAAAAATCAGAAGCCCTCCTGTATACCAAAGACAAAAGGGGCACTGTAGAGATGAGGGAGGGAGGGAGGGACTGGGAGGGAATGAGGGATCGGGACATGGCTGAGATACAGAGTTAATAAAATGTAACTGATAAGAAAAAAATAAAATTAAAAAAAAATCAGTAGCCCTCTTGTATAAAAAAGATAAAAGGGCTGAGAAAGAAATTATGGAAACTACACCCTTCACAACAGCCACAAATAACATAAAGTACCTTGGTGTGAAACTAACCAAGCAAGTGAAAGATCTGCTTGAAAAAAAACTTCAAGTCTCTGAAGAAAGAAATTGAAGAAGATATCAGAAAATGGAAAAATCTCCCTCCTGGATGGGTAGGATTAACATACTGATTTGGAATATTAAAGGGGATTGGACTATCTAGACAAATATGGGATCTAATTGGTTCCCACTCTAGACGTTTCTCCCCTGCCTCCTTGGATGTTTGAAACTCACAGAAGGGGAATTAGAAGAAGCCCACCCACCATGTCTTTATCTTTGAGAAAGAGAAGAAGCAGGAAGTGGGCTGCCTTAACTATTTAAACAAGATGCGTATTACTTACTCTACCAGCATCTTTGCTGGTGATGAATTCTGTTAGTTTTGTTTGTGTGTAAATATCTTTTTAAGATAACATGCTTATTTTTATTTTATGTGCATTAGGGTTTTACCTGCATGAATGTATGTGTGAAAGTCATCTGAACTAGAGTTACAGACAGTTGTGAGCCCCATGTCAGGGCTGGGAACTGAACCCAGTCCTCTCTGTAGAGCAGTCAGTGCTTTTAATTGCTGAGACATCTCTCCAGCACTGGAAATGTCTTAAATAGTGTTTAGTTTTTAAAAATGGCTTCGTAGAATAAAGAATCTTTCATCTTTTGTTGGCATTCTTTTTCATCTTACTACTTTTAAAATGTCATTCCAACACCTTTTGGATCCTATGGGTTCTGAAAGGAACACATTTCCTAACCTTATTGAGTATCTCTTGTATGTGCTAAATCATTTTTGTCTGCTAGCTACACGATCTTTATAATGTTTTTGAGTGGTTTCATTATCCTATGCCTAATCATGCCTTTTTCTGAGTTTATTCTGTATAGAATTCCTTAGGTTTTGGAAGTTTATATTCTTTATTTTTTCCTTTGGCAAATAAGAGATTTTGTTGAATTATTTATTAACGAATTCCTTTTACTTTCTTTCTTGAATCCTGCTTTGTGTATTATCATATTTGATGATATCCTACCAATTTCTAGAACTCTGTTCATTTTTCTGTTTGTTTTGACAGATGAATAATTGCAGTCCACTTATTTACAAATTTCTGATTCTTTACTTGTTAGATGACATCTGACGTACAGGGTTCTCTACTGAATTTTTCATTTTAGTTATTATGCTCCAAACTTTTGAGATTTTATTTGGCTATTATTAGGTATTTTTATACTAATGCTCACAGCTTTAATTCTTTAAATGCTACTCCATTAATTCTGTATATATATATATATATATATATATAAAAATATATGAAACATATCTACAGTATATATCACTTATTTAATATATGACAAATATATATATGTATACACAAAAATATATACAAATAAACAGGTATACATAATTGTTGATTTATTGTTTTTTGCCTTGTGAGGGCAATGTCTGGATTCCTCTTGGAGAATTTTAATTGGCTGATTTTCCTCATTTATTTTGTTTCACTTTGCTGCATAGTAACCATGCTTTTCCTTTTGTGAGCACTGGGAATTTTAAGTATCATGAAAACTATGGAACTCAAGCAAGCCCATCAAGATTGTGGTGGTTATGGTTTGTGGTGGTTGTTTCTTGTTTGTTTGCTGTACTTTTTTGGCAGTTCTTTCAGTTCCATGTTCTCCACCATGTGTTGCCCCTGTAGTTCTACTTTACAGTCTAGTGATCAGCTAATGATCAGTCATATTTTCTTAATGGCCTTGAATAAATAAGCTTACCACCTTGTGGTGTATCATTGTCTTGTTGGAGCTCACCTTCAGCCAACAGCTACTGAAGATGCTTCTCTTTCCTCCACTTTCTGTTTGCTCAGTCTCTAGGTTATGTGGAGGTGGGTGACTGAGACCTTTTAAAACTTTGCTGGGCATGTGCACAACCATGAAAATGAAAAGTATGTTCACTCTACTCTATGCTCATTTTATTATAAACTTATCTAATTCTGCTTCTGTCAGAGTGTGTGTTTATTATAATTACCTGATTGTTCCTGGATTGTGGATTCAAAGTTTTCTACTTGTAGAATATCTGGTGGCAAGATACACCAGAAGGAAGGGTATTCTTGGTTAAGGCCACCTTCCCTTTAAATCCCCATATGATCAGCAGTCTGCTGTGTTTCGCTCTAAAGCCGGATCCTGTGATTATGTTTATATTTGTGCTGTATGCTCAACAGTGCTCTGCCTTTTGGGTTTGAAAGGTGTCTCAGCAGTGCAGACTTCCACTGGAACTCTTTTTGCTCAACTCACAGAATAACCTACACTAATGGCATTTGTGTTACTTTGGCAACTTTATAAACTTAACAGTTTTCCAGAACCTATGTGCTTCTTTTACCTTCTAGTCACATGTGCCACAGATCATGAGGTCAGAATTATATACATTTTCTGATGCTGAACTTTGGCTCAGAGGATTTAAGGGACTTGCCATAGAACAAGCAACTGATACATACAGTATGAGCGTTCAGGGACCTTTTCACTGTATTGCCTTTGTCCTTGACCTCAGGGAGAATGAAGTGCTGGATTGTCATTTAGTCTAAACTGTCTAATATTTAAAATAACTGTACAAGCATCTGATATCATCTTATACACTAGGGAAATGAAGAAGAAATCCATAAATGCTTCCCAACAAAATTATGTTTTAAAGGCTGGAATGAGTTACTGTTGCTTGGTGTAGGTTCACTTTCATAGGGCATGAAAGTGAGGTGATATTCAATTTAGCTCCATGGCTTATTCTTTTCCTTTAATTTTGAGATTATAATATAGTTACTTCATCTCTGTCATCCTTTGCCTCCCTCCAAACCCTCTTATATACCCCTTCTTGTTCTCTTTCAAAGTCATGGCCTCTGTTTTTCATTAATTGTTATCCCATGCATGTATATACATATATATTCCTATATATAACCTTCTCAGTCTGTACTACATCTCTTCTATGTAAGTTTTCAGGGCTGATCATTTCATACTGGACAACTGAATGGTGTGTTCTTCTCAGGGGAAGAGTGTTTCTGCCACTATGATCATTCTTTAGTAGCCTGTAATTCTTTGTGTAGGGTTAAGGCCTCCAAGGTTTTTCAACATCACATTAGCTTGATTGTTGTTGTTTCCCTCTTTCAGCCCCTGCTGATGAGACTTCAGAGGCATAGCTTCTGACATTACTAGGAGACCAAATATCACAGAACACTCCTCAATCCAATTCTCTGGCTCTTACAACCTTTCTATCCCCTCTTCTGCAATGCTCCCTGAGCCTTCGGTGTGGGAGTTGTTTTATAGCTATATTCATTGGGACTGGGATCCATAACTATGCATTTTGATTGGTTGTAGTTTTCTGTATGGTCTCTGTCTGTTGGAAAGGGTAATTTCCTTGATGATGGATAAGGACTACACTTGTCTGTGAGTATGCCAAGAAGCATTTAGAGTATAGTTAGGAATCATGCTGGCTTAATAGAGTGGTGGTTTTAGGTTCTCCTCCATAATCCATGACTTTACCAGTCCATAGCTTATTTTTTTAAAAGCAACTTCATGTTGGGTTTCACACTTATATTCATCCTAGTGGTTTAACAAATATTGATTGAACATTCATGAAATTCCCAGAACTAAGATGAAGGCAAGTTAGGCCTCCACAAAAAGACAAATATTTCATAGGTATATGAACTTCATTACTACTTTAATTTTGTTCAATAATGTGACCTGTCACCTTGGAACAGTTCCTGAGACACAATAAATTTGTGAGATTAATTAAGATAATCTCAGGTGTCTTTAAAGATTATAAAATATAATGTGTGACAATAGAAACTCAGGGCTCTGGCATAGGAAGTGATGATGGTATAGGTGGTTCAAAGGGAGTTCAGAATTTTGTTTTGAGAGAAAAAAACATGAGATAAGTTCTCTAAATGTACACAGATGATATATCTTCATTTCAAAGTATGCTGTGATAGTTAATATAGTCAACTTGATAGGATCTCTAGTCACCTAAGAGATCAATCTCTCTGTATATCTAAGAGAGATTTGGTTAATTAAGCTGGGAAGACCCACCCAACTTGAGCTGCAACCTCAGCGGAATGGGGTCCCAGATTGAATAAAATTATAAGGCGAAATAAACATCAGCAGTCATCACTTTCTGTCTCCTGACTGTGGGCACAATGTGACCAGCTACTTTATACTCCTGCTCCCATGACTTGCTGTCATGACAGACTGCCCCCCAAATCATCGTGGTAAACTCTTAGACCCTTGAGTTGCCGTTGTTAAGTATTTTATTACAGAAACTGTGAAGGAAACTGATATGGATGTTTTGGTGGAAAAGACCTGGAATCAGAACCTGAACATACGTACTATATAGGTGCACAGAAGCCCACAAACCTCAACACTCCCATTTTTATAAACATGATAAAAAACATTCAACCTTACACTGTAAAGATTACAGTGTATAGAGACTATCATGAGCAACAATCATGAACAGCACAATAGCTGTTATCATTACTACAGCAGCCCCATCTCATCTGTAGGAGATCTAAAGACATATAATGGAGGCCTTCTTTTCTTAATATTCTATAATAGTTACTCTTCTGCTGTTGTGATTAAATAGCATGTCCAGAAGGAACAATTGTAGAGTAGGCATCTCTAATGGCAGGGAACGTATGGCAGAAGGCAGCCAGAGCAGGAAAGTAAGATATTTTTGTCTCCAACCACACAGAGAAAGCAAAGAAAGCAGGTTGAGAAAAGCCATGAACTCTCAAACATACCCACAGGGAGGTATGTTCTCCAGCAAGGCTCCATCTCCTAAAGGTTTCATAACCTCCACAAATACAACCAAACAAGGGCCACGTTGACAAATACATGAGTTTACAGAAGGACATTTCTCTTTTAAACCACCATGTATATGTACTCACGATAAGTTTTATTATGTAAACTGGACATTAGAAAACAAAAATAATAAACTATAACAATAAACTATAATAAAAACACCATGGATAATTCTTATAGGAACCACTGTAGGAATTATTTATCTTGAAAGTCATGTGTAAATTTCCTATGCCACTTTTTTTGAACAAAGGTATGATGCCATCTTCAATGATTATCAATGTACAGCCCTTAGTAATTTTTGTAATTAATGTACAGCCCTTAGTAATTTTCAGCAAACTGAAGTAACAAGTCACTGAAAAATGGCAATCCTTAATTCCTAAAAGCAAAATATGTGCAATTATATAGACTTTCATTTTTAGATAGAGCAAAACCTGCTGCTAGTAGCAATTACTGATGGTATGGACAGTAGAAGCCATGAATTGGGATTTACTGAAATGTCTTAGTTTTCTGTTAAGTCCCTGGTTACTGCAGTCTTTGATAATATTGTGAGAATTCTGCTTTACTTACAAACACAAATCAATGGCATTTTTAACAGTTTATTATTAATATAATTCTATTATTATCTTAATTTGATCATGGTTCCAAATTATAGCTTTCATTGTTTTCTTAATGTAAATTATTATTAAGTTATCCCTAAGGGACAAGTAATTAGTATTTTACATGTTGGAACCCATTGTTTTTAATGATTGTATTTGTAAACACTTAGAATCTATCATTCACTTATAAAGTACATGTACCACTCGCCCTGGATTGTGTTCCCTAGATAAATATCAGATACAGATAGATCTCAGAGTGATTTATTAAAAAGTTTCAGCAGGAAGAAGACTGAGGGAGTGGGAAATACATAACAAAGAGAAGGAAGTAACTCACTCAGCAGCATCCCATTTCAGTCACAAAGGGCCAAATGTTTCATTATCTTATTGACTCCCCAGTACCTTAAACCAGCCAGAGAAAGATTCGCATGAGACCTAGCTGGTAGTTTTTAATGATCTGTTTTGTGATCTCCTCTGCCTCAAAGCGGAAATCAGCCTGAGGACTAGGCACATGTGAATGAGGAGTACAATCAAATCACACAAAACAAAACAAAACAAATGTTTCTAGAATTTCTGTACTGGCAACCTAAAACCTTGGCCCCAGACCTCTCCTGGCTGCTTTTTGCCTTTCCAAACCCAAGTAATACATTTGGAAAAAAGATTGATTGTAATGATGTAATGAACAGTGTGGATTCTTGTCTAGATCATTACATTGTGTCTTCCTCAAACCTCCTTGTTACTTACATTCTTAACAAACTCATCCTTGGTAATATGGTGAGGCTATGAACAGCTGTGGGAGCCCCCTAGAGAGAGACTTATGGGTGGTAGCTAAGCCCCTTCCTATGAAATCTGATCCTCAATTAACTAGTTCTTAAAGCCTTGGCATTTTTTAGGAAGAACAGCCTGATAAGGGAGACCCTGTGCTCACTCCACCTGGAGAGGAAAGTCCTGTGTTCACACCCATAACCTCAGTAGGTCTAGAGCACTGCTCTAATTAAAAAGGCAACAAGAGCAAATGACTCGCTGATGGACTGAACAGAGAAGGTGATTGATATGAATGAGTTTTTCAATATCTACCATTTCATAACTGATCTATGACAAACATGAGCCTTACATGTTAGATACCCAAAATACCAACCATTTTGACACTCTGGACATGGATCCCTAAAATGGGACCCTGAAAGCACCAGCAGCATTATTTAGGATTTGGGGAGCAATCTGGACATCTGGGTATGGCCAACTTTTAACACCCAAGTTCCACACATTTTTGGATGAGACTCTTTGCTGGATTATGTCTAAAGCAAATGTTTCCAGTGGTCAATTCTTTTTAGAGAAGCTGGGCTTGCTGGAAAAGACTTTCGCCAAAGATTCTTCAAGTTCCCTCAGCAGTGAGGTTGCAATGCAGGTGCTAAGAAATAAACAGAACCCAGGCGTAGTCAGTGTAAACTATCTGTGACTGGCCACCTGGCAAATCCACCATATCACAGCATTTTATCTTCCTGGCAAGCATTTACTTCTGTGCTGGGATGTGTGTATCAAATACCCAGAAGTGGGCATCAAGTAGGTCCATGGGTAAAACATATTTCTTTTTTAAGTTAAAAATTAAAGTAAGCTTTTCCTAAAAAGGTCTTTAAACATAACTTTCTTTATAAAGTTATTTTATCAAAGGAATGCTCTGTTGTACTGGATTCCTAGGCAGTGGCCTAGAACCCCAACACACTAGCCCCTGCCACTCACTCCAGGAGTCAAAGAAAAAAAAAATGGAGGAAGACAGAAACTTAATTTTCAGTGTGGTATATTGGAAAGGCAGGGGAGATTAAGTCTCTCACCCTTTTTTGAAGGGAACTTACACAAGTTTTGGCTTTAAATAAAAAAAAATTAAGAAGATGGCAAGAGGTGGGAATGACCAAACCAAGGTTGGCTTGATCATTACCTTGATTCTCCTCACAGTATTCTGGGGTGTCAAGACATTACCATTGTTTCTTGATGCTTGGGAAAATCTCCATTCAAGAAATTGAGCTGCTATGGGGATTAATCCAAAGGCTATCTGCTTTACAAGGCCTGTGTTTCCAAAAGGGGGACAGCCATGCTCATACAATGTGGTTGTCCTTTCATCATGGAGTGATCTGGCTGGAAGAGTCTATTCTCCCTAGAAAATGGGAGGCAGGACTTGTAGGACTTGTAGGACTCTAAGGATGAGGATCAACACCATACAAGCTATCAGCTGGCCATTTGCAGATTATAGTATCCCAGTAAATCTTGAAATTATCTTAGTTGTTTGGTATTTTCAGCCTTAAAAATGGTGGGTTCCCAGTGGGAGACGAATACCTGTTAAATGCTTTTACACGCCTGTGGGAATCCTTTAGGACCTGACCCAAAAGATTAAGGTAGAGAAGACATACAATGATGGCCGAAGTGCCAAGTTCTACCAGTGTTTAAGTGTTTACTGAGCTTTGTATCAGTGTTTTCCCAAGTTCTACCTGTCAGGCCATCTGCAGGCTTTGGTGAAGAGTCAGTGCTTGGACCAAATATGGCTTCTAAGACCTTTTCATAATCTCACCTGAAATTAAAGAATATACTTCAGATCCAGCTACAGGAGGCACTAAGAGGAGATTTTATTTATGGATTTCTGGTAATGATAAAAATCTGCAGTAAACTTTGTTAAGACTTGCTTTTAAAACTGGGCTGAAGTCTATGATTTTATTTTTTTTTTTTTTTTGTTACAAGGAAACCAACTTGATTCTAAAATCTAAGAACAGACAGAAGTTCAAGTGGGTTGTAAACTTGGCAAAAACATATTCTGCCAAGAAATGGAAAGGAATTCAGTCTCAAAATCTGCTACACTGTTTGCTTCTTCTAGTTCTCCTTGTGTAAGTGCAAAGTACAGAAAAGAGCATCCGCACATCCTCCAGCACCATACAATGTGCTTTACGAAGCTAAAGATACTTGCATTGCTTATCTGAAGTAGGCCCTCTGTCTCTACGGCTGCCATGCACCTGAAGTTCCTGTCACACTGTACGTTGTTCTAGCTGGACTGTCCCTACTAGACTCAGTTCCATTCAGGCTTTCCTCATCCCAGGCTGAAGACTAAATAGTGCTCTCTTGATACTATGGACGTCACATGGGGAACGCAGTGGCTTAAGCGGCTATTTTTCTATAGCAATTCTTCATGTTTTCTCTTCAGAATACTTTCACCATTTGGAACTCAATGTTCTGCATGTCGGTGCAACCCTGCTGCCAGGCGTTAGTGCTAAAGGAACAGGCGTTAAGAGCCGTATACCAGTTTTGTTTGGGGTCTTACTCACTTTCCATTGCTGTGATAAAACAACGCTAAGCAACTTAGGAAGATGAGGGTTTGTTTCATCTGACAACTGTCAGGTTGCACTCTTATCACTGAGAGAAATCGGGGCAGAAAGTTAAGGCAGGAACCCAGAGGCAAGAACTGATGTAGAGGCTGTAGAGTCGTGGTGCTTACTGGCTTGCTCCTCATGGCTTGCTTAGTCTACTTTCTTGTCTACCCAGGCCTGTCTGCCCAAGGATTGCACCACACAAAGAGAGCTGGGCCTCCCCACATCAATCATCCATCAAGAAAATGCCTCACAGGCCAATGTGACATTTTCTCAACTAAGGTTGCTTTTCCTATTTTTCACTATTTTGTGTCAAGTTGACAAAAAGCCACAGGATTCTTGGCAATAGGCATCCTTAAAATCCATTTCAGAGAACTAGACTGGGAACATGTAGAGAGCGGAAGTATGCCCCTCCACCTCCATATTGGGTGCTTGTGGGATGGACCAAATCTTTTGGAGCGAATCTTCTGGAGCAAGGCTGCTCATCCAGCTATATGACTAAGTGATCTTAATTTCAATACTTAGGAGACTTACAGCTCCTTGTGAATTATGTCTCTAAAACACATATGCTGGACACAGTGTTCAGCAGGGTTCTTCATCACCATAAAATCGCAGAAAAGGGCATTCACAGTTCTCATTGCTATCTATCCTACCTGTAGCTTCCATGCTGGGTGAGCTTCTGAGTGGCTGCACTGTCTTTCATCTGGCTTCACTCTTCACTCAGGTTCTGCAGAGTGTCCAGTCAACAAATAGTGACTGTTCTATAAATAACCAATAATTTACAAATACATTTTATCTGAACTAAAGGTGACTAGAAATATCAGTAGTGTAATAAAATGTAACATTAAAAACATCCTTTTGAGAAGTATCAAAATAGAAATAAGTGAATATGGTAGTTTGAATGAAAATGACCCCATTGTCTACACTATTGGGGGCGTGACCTTGTTGGTGTAGGTGTGGCTTTGTTGGTGGAAGTGTGTCACAGGTGCTCATGCCAGGCCTAGTTTGTCTCATTCTCTTCATGCTGTTTGTGGATGTAGATGAAGAACTCTCATATACTTTCCAGCACCATGTCTGGCTGCATGCCACCACAATGCTTCCCACCACGATGATAATAAACCAAACCTATGAACTGTAAGCCAGCCCCAACTCCTTTATTAGAGTTGTTGTGGTCATGGTATCTCTTCACAGCAGTAAGAGCTGTGAAATGAAAAGATTACGTATGTATATGTCTGGAAGTTAATGCCCCAATCCTCTGTCCATCTTTTCTCTAGGCCTGTATGAGTTGAAATCTCTAAAATCTCAAACTTTTATTGAGCATAAACACACAGCTGTTTTCCAGAGGCCTCCTGGAAAAGAAGTCAGTGAACACACAGTTTAGGCTCTTCCTTCAGCCTCTTATCTTATAAGCATCTCCCATTTACTGAACACAAGCCTAGAATACAAGTCAAGTCAGAAAATTACAGGAGCAGATGGTGGCATGGGCACAGAAGAGTCAGTTTGTTGTAACTAAGGCACAGCTGGTCTTTCTAGGAAGTACTGCTTCCCACTCAGCCATGATTTCATAGTTGTCCTTTAAAATACAGCTAGAGAAGATATCATAAACTTGATACATATTTATTTATTCATTTGTACGGTGCTGAAAATCAAACCTGGAACACCTGCATGCCAACAAAGCAGCAGAATCATAGCCTTCAGGTTGAAGAAAACCTTAGTTCTCTAGCCTTACAACTATTTTTCTCTCCTTTATATCTTCGATTCTTGCTTTTGATGAACTAGAATGCCATTTCAAAAGAATAATTCTTCTTACTATTTAAACAATTGACTAATAACTTGTCAATCAATGAGTTAACTTGAACAGCAATATATCCTAATCTGCTTCACTAGAGAAAAACATGAATTTTACCCATGTAACTATGGTAGGCAAGTCAATATAGAAATTAAAATTCCAACTAATGATACTATGTAAGATAAGAAAAAAAAATAAACTTTCACAATATCAAGTTACTTGGAATCTTAATTCACTATCCATTTAGTTCTAGAAACTCCTATCTCTCTGTTTTGAAAATGGGATAAACCAAGATCTAAATTAAAATTTATCATTACATCACATTCCTCCGGGACAATGAATCAGACTTACTTCTAAAAATGGATCTCTTCTCTTTGTTTTATCTCAAGAATGACTAATAAAAATTGTCTATGTAGACAAAGAAGGGACTGTTTGAAGAATAAATTCATACACTATTCAATTTTCAGAATATTTAGACTAAAATTTCAACTTGCTTTATTTCAAGGTCCTGTGTGGCCAGCTGTTTATGGATTATTCCATTCCATTAAACTCTAGCCCCACTGGCTTCTTGATCTACCCCTGGGCAGAGCCATATCTTGTACTGGAAGGGAAAGCATGAATAACCATTACTTCATCACTCCCTGGCCTGAATTATTTTGAAGAGTCCTTTTTAACAGTTTCCATGAAGAGATGACATTCTTCAAAGAAAACAACATGAAAAGGCATTCGAGAAAGTGATATTCAGTATTTAAAAATAGAATGGTCCATCAATAGCCTCAATGAAGGTTCTTCTTGCGCAGTCACCTATCAGCAAACCCTTACTTCAGATGACAGAAGATATGCAGAGATGTGTTAGTTGTGTTTTAAAATGGACATGAAGACTTCGAGATTGGCGTTTGATGCAATTGTTCATGTGAGCAAAAGCTCGGTGGCAGAGCAACCATAGTTTCTGAAAAAGATCCACTAAAAGAGGGCAGCCTGTGTGATAGATTAGCAAGGCCGCTTTCAAAGACTTTTAGCTCTATCCCATACTGCTGACCATGAATAGTCTGCAAAGAGAAAATACCAAAAGTGTCAATGACTATGTCCAAAATCATAGAACACACTATAGAATGCTGAATTTCTGAGCAAAAATTGTCAATGAAAAGTGACTAGCTAGCCTGGTGGAGTAGCACACACACGTAGTCCCAGCACTCGGGAAGGCAGAGGCAGGTAGATCTCTGTGAGTTTGAGGCCAGCTTGGTCTACAAAGCAAGTCCAGAACAGCCAAGGCCACAGAGAGAAACCCTGTCTTGACACTACCACCACCACCACCACGACCACCACCACCACCACCACCACCTCCTCCAAAAAATAACAGAGAAAAAAAGGAAAACCGACTAGCTACAGAGTCAATACTTTCAATTGTTTGGTGTTCAATATCAATAATTGTATCTGAACTGCATTTGAATTTTATAGTATCAAAAATTAAGAGTAATAATATACTATTATTATAGTATATTAATAATAAATTAATAATATATTCGAAATAATAGTATTTCGAATTACTAGAAAAAAAAAGAAATCAGATAAGATATACTACCGTTGGCAAAGAGCAAACATTGAAAAAGAATAATACAGTTAAATATGGAGTGCCAGACAGTATAGCAAGTACTTCACATCTCCCTTCATCTTCCTTTAAGTCTCCACGAAAGGTCCTGGTGATACAGCTCAAAAGCCATTGTAAAACAGGCCATTGATAAAACAGGGTCAGATGAAAGGGGAGGAGGACCTCCCCAATCAGTGGACTTGGAAAGGGGCAGGGAGGAGATCAGGGAGGGAGAGAGGGATTGGGAGGGAATGAGGGAGTGGGATACAGCTGGGATACAAAGTTAGTAAAATGTAACTAATAATAAATAAAAATTAAAAAGAAAGAATTATGTGTCTTACACTTGTGACAATTATCAAAGAGATTTCTGAGGAATGAAAGAAAAAAAAAAGCCATTGTAGTAGGCCAGCAAGATGGCTCAATGGACAAAAGCACTTCATGCCAAATCTGCTGAACTCATTTCTGCTCTGCTCATACACTGTGTGTGTGTGTGTGTGTGTGTGTGTGTGTGTGTGTGTGTGTGTGTG
>NW_026591711.1:6924653-6987861 GCF_907164565.1 Psammomys obesus
GTGTGTGTGTGTGTGTGTGTGTGTGTGTGTGTGTGTGTGTGTGTGTGAATTAAATTAGTCCTATTTCAACATGAAAGTAAGTTCAGTACTTTTAAGACACCAATAGCATGACATAAAGTAAGACCTGTGTCTATCTTTTATGTGAATGAGAGAGAATCACGAGTAAGGCTGATCTGACAGAGACCCCAAATGACTCAATAGAAAGACTCATTATTTTCAGATAAAACCGGATGTGTTTAGGGTGGGAGGGCTGGAAACATTATGTTGAATTTTCAGAACGAAGGGTTAGATTCTCATCCAATGCAACATGCTTTTGCTATGTCTACCACAGTCGCAAAAGCACACAACATAAAATCAAAAAGCAATAGGACCAACTGCATCTCAAAATAACAGTGGCAGAAAGAGTGAATAAGCTTTATGAGGAAAATGATTTAGAGTTATTTAAAAATGATATACACTTAAAGAAGCAAAGAAAAGTAAAAAAGCAAATTGAATGGGTATAAGTATGCAAAAATATGACAAATCAAGTAAAAAGAGACAGTTAAATAGTGTGCCTAATGATGTTTACAAATTTATTAAATGAGGCCAACCTTTAGATGAGAGTCACATGTCTATCTCCGTTTGTAGAGAGCATGGACATTTAAAAAGTGAATATTTAACAAATAACATTGGAGATGAGCTTTAAATAGAAGATTTTTATTTTTAAATAACTTTTTATACAGTAGTTTGATCATGTTCTTTCTCCTCCTTAACTCCTTCCACATCTTTTCTCCCCTCAGTACCATCCAACTTTATGTTCTCTCTCTCTCTCTCTCTCTCTCTCTCTCTCTCTCTCTCTCTCTCTAATAAAATAAAATACTGAACACAAGCTCTTTGCTGAAGTGTAGTTGATATATTCTGTGTGGCTCCATTGAAGAAAACTGGTTTTCCCTGTCCCAGCAGCCATCACTATGCAGTTTCTTGATTAGAGGTGGGACTTTGTGCTCACTTGGAATTTGTGCAGGTCTTGCGCATGCTGTAACCGTCTGTAAATTTATATGTGTGTCAGCTCTATTGTGTCTGGAAAATGCTGTTTTCTTGGAGTCAACAGGGTTTTCCAACCCTGGCTCTTAAAATCTTTCTGCTTCCTCTTTCACATCAATCCCTAACCCCGGAGTGTTGGAAATTGATTCAAACATACCATTTAAAGATGACCATTTCAAAGTCTCTCACTCTCTGCACATTGTGCAGTTGTGGGTGTTAATTATTACAAGAAAAAATGTTTTTGATGATGGATGAGCCATGCACTGTTCTCTGGATATAACAATACGTCATTAGGAGTTATTTTATTGCTATTTTCATTTAGCAGAATAATGGTTGGTTTTCCCCTAGTGCCCATAACCTGTCTATTCTTAGGTTCTTGACTTTCTTAACAATATTAGGTGTAGATTTCATTTCATGGACTGTGTCTAACTCTAATTTTAAAGGTTGTTGGTTACCCCAGAACATCTGTGTTACCATTGAATCAGTTGGTACACCCCAAAGGTAAGCTGCTATCGGAGCCTACAGAGTTTGTAATAGGGCTAAACAGTAAATCTTTAAAATGTCATTAATTCTAGGATAATCCACAAAGCATTTAGCTATTAAGAAACTAGAGGTTGCCTTTCCAAGCTTCTGAAGAGCATGAAAAGAGAGAGTTTTATTCAGAGAAAACACAAGTGCTTACACACACATACACAAGCACACACACACACACATTTTAAGAATTGTCCATAAAAATTCACAATATGTTATTTGAAAAGAAGGAGGCTACAAAGTGGGTATAATACATACCTGTGCATAGGTGCTCAACTGGGCCAGAGTACATAGAAATACTTTGCCATCCCACATGATTAGATTATGTAACATGGTTTCTTTTTTGTTATTGTTTTCTAAGGTGTCTTTACCTTAGAAATTTTTTATAATATTGTATAAATTTTTATAATATTGAACTATTTTTTATAATAGTGAATTAATTAATAGCATCAAGCCAAATAAGTTCATTTTAGGGAAGTATTTTCCCCCAGGGGCTAAGAAATGTAGCAGTTCTTATGAATGAAGGAGAAACAGGTAAACCTGAAACAATAAGAAAGAAGAGGAGAGGGAAAAATCCTAAGATTCAAGAGCTTGCCAAGCATCGTCTGAGTGCTCACGGATGCTCTTGGGTTTGCTGTAGGAATCTTCTATAAAAGAAGCTGTGGTGTGGAGCTTCTGGTGTGGATGGACGCACTAACTCATCTCAGATGGGTTTTCCTAAACCCATCAACATACCATCTCTTCTTCAGTTCTTCCTGGAATCAGACAAAAGGCAGTCATGAGCTCAGAAGGGCAAGTATCTTTGCTGGCATGCTGTGCAGTATTTAGAACAGTATAAGACCCAAGAAGACCCAGTGCACATTTCCTAGGGATGAAGGATTCCTCAAGAACATCTGCAACTCTGCCTCTGCATCCTGTCCTCACTGTATCAGCAAGGACTTGGCTGGCAGCGTGAATGTTTGGGAAAGCCAGGGATGACACAGATAAACTTCAGAATGGAGGTCAGACTATCCTTGATAGAGTGGACCTCCATCCCACAGGACCCAGAACAAACCTTACAAGGATGGAAACTGGTAGGTTATGTGTGTTAAACTGAACTAGACAGAGGGAACAGAGAACCGCTCTTCTCTCTTTCATGCTGGCCAGACAGCATGTCAGCTCCTAAAACTAGGTTTGAGGGCTTGGTCTTAGAGCGAATTGTCCAAGAGCTTATTTAAAAGTGCAAAGAACAAATGACCTGGAAACCCCGTCCATGAGGATGGACATAAGGGGTCCTACAAGAGAGGAGAGCCGTCTTCAGAGGACCTAAAGTCAGATAGCCATCTTCAGAAAAAGGGGCCTAGACACAGCCTGTGTAACCAGACAATAGGAAGTACTACATATCTGGCTGTCTGTAGCAGGAGCATTTTCTAAAAGTTGTATATTTTCTGCCACATATAAATAATTCTGTGTGTAAAGTAGCTGGATGATAGCACTGAGGAAGGCTCTAGAAGATAATCCCGCTACGAACGGTAGGTAATTCCATTTTGACTTCTTAATGTGGGGACCAGAAGACAGAGCATAAAGATGTTCTGAAGCATTTGAAATCACTTTTTTTTTAAGTGCCTTTGTGATAGCCACTGCAGTCCAAACCATCCTCATTGCTTCTGACTGAGCAAAGCAGCCCCTGCTCATCTCAGCTTCCTACCCCGTCCTGGGGCCATCTGCTTTTGCCTCATCTGTAAGTCCACACCGGTTCTGAGACACGTGACTCAGCCTCAGCGCTGAGCTGTCACAGAATTTTCCACCCTGGGACAATGAATGTGATAGATACTTGACAATTAAATAGGTAATGAAGATGTCATTGATGTGGATGATTTAACGCCAAAGTCTAAGGCTGGACCACAGTTCTTATTCTGCATGATTTTGGCATACTTTCTGTCGCTGCATACCGCTTTCTCTTCATCTCCTCGCAATTTACATTTCAACTCCTTACCATTTTTTGTTTCCTGAGACTCTCTGAGCTCAGACTATTTTCAATGCAACTCAGGTGCTTTTACTGATGACACTGTCCGGAAAGGCGGCTCCTTCAGTAGGAGGGCCTTGGCAAGGGCCTGGCTCCTCCGTGGTTGGTGTAATGCTGCCATCTGGTGGTGACTTTGACAAAGTGCCTCAGGCGTCTTTCTCTTGGGTAGAGGAGTGTTAACACAATCCAGCAGGCCCACCTGCAGGCAGGGCTCACCCAACTGAAAGGGTGAAATCTAAATCCCAGAAGACAATTGTGCAATGCAGAAGTTAATTTCTAATGACTATTAACGCTAGTCACCACAGTCACGAATAGTATAAACGGGGATACCAACAGAGACTGAATTATCATAGTTAAAATGATGCCCTTGGAAAGAACTTACCTGCAATTAGACAAGATATTTATGTGTTAGTAGATTCACACGTATTATTGGGTGTTAATCTCATCAGAAGCCCAAGGTAACAGAAGTCCTGCCCCACGTAGGAGGGACAGGACGCAAAGCTAGTGGGTGTGGCTATAAATCTATCAGATGAGTCAGTTTGGTGTTCCAATGGGAAGTCAGTAAAACAGATTTAGAGTTTAGCATCTTTGAGCCACAGGATAAATGGAGTTGGTGAACTGGCAGTCGGTGAGGCCAAGAAGATATCAAGCAGAGAGGTTTCAGTGAAGGAGGGTGTCATTTATCTAACTGATTTAGAACAGGGACCTACGAGACCAAAAGCTTGGGTGATAAAACAAAACAACAACAACAACAACAACAAAAAAAACTCTCTAGAAGAACAAACAAGAACCCAACAACTTCAGGAAGCAAGGTGGAAAACAAGGCCTCCACTCGGGGGTGGGAGAGCTGTGGCTCCTTGGGAGAAAGTCCCCAGCAAAGGTCCCTTGGCAGTAAGCGCCTGCTGCAGTTTTCCTAGGCATAGTCTGGTAGGCTTCAGGGACTGTGTGGGGCCAGCACAACTTCCCTTCCTCTTCGAGCGCCACGTTCTTATTCCGGAAGTCAAGCCCTCCTGCCTGTGTGTTAACAGGAGGGTGTGGCAGTGATAAACGATGCTCATTTGTATTTGTCTGTTTGCTTAATAGTCCATCATCGCCATCCCTGGCTAGGTGATTTCTCATCCTTTATTTTTGTTTAACTCCTAAAGCCTTAAGGAGAAATGAAAATGAGAAGATCCAGCACCTAGCTGTTGATAGTCACTGAAACTACTTTATAAGGGGCAAAGATCTTAGTCTCCTAAAGAAAATCAGCCCATGCTTTCCTTCAATCTCTCAGAATAATTCAGGCTGCACACAGTTGACTTCTAAAGCAAACGAAAATTGAAAAATCCTCTTTTCTTGAGAGAATCATGCCCGACTCTGTTGTTCAGTCTCACCACAGAAGTGAATTTTCAGTTTGTTTCTATGTTGTTTAATTAAAGTCCAGAGATATCACTTAAGTGGGATTTAACAATTGTGTGATTTACACAAACACAGTTAATGAAAGGTAACTGCTGTTAATGCCACAGATACACATCCTTTAGAACAAATGAAGCCGAAGGTGTAGAGACTACAGTGCCATGGCTGCTTACACTGAGTGCCCACACTGTAAGAGCCGTGTCTGTCTGCAAACCTTGAACTCAAATTATCAGAAATATGTTTTATCCATCATTTAAATTATATTAGGTATTTTAAGTAACCGAAGATGATTCAAGAGGCTACAAAGGGTGTTTATGTGTCAAATGCAAATATTGTGGCATTTTGTGTGAGGGAGTTCAGTATCTGGAGATTTGGTATTCTGAGGGGTGGAGTGCCTTGGAACAAATCACCCGTAGAGCTCAGGGACCAGGTCGTTAGAGACTAACTAGCATACAGGCAGATTTTTTGGCTTACTGGCAGAATACACTGCTTCCTCTGATCGTGGCAAGGGAATTGAAGTCATTAGTTTGTGGAGCCTGCTCCAGAACAAGAATCGTATAGAGGTTTTCTGGAAAGGTGTGTAACAATGGTGTGCTGGGAGTCTTTCATGGGTCCGACCCTTTGCTAAGGCAAGTGGCTTCACACTCTATCTTGCCTGTCCTCCCCCAAGTGTTCAGGCCTCTTGCTGAGGACTCTTGCTGTAAATGCTATAGCTAGGGGCGATGAAGGATATGTGGACTTTAGTCCTACTTCCTGAATGTCTATGGTCAGGAGCTCCTCGGGTGGGGATAGACAGTCAGGTGCTCTAAAGGACATAGGGTAGCTTGAAATAGAAAATTGATGTAGAAAGTACTCAAGGGCGGTCTGTTCACTCAGCTGTTGAGAATAGATGGGCTCTAGCTAAAGTCATCAAGGAACCAGGTAAAAAATATTAGAAAGTCTATGCCAAGCTTTTGAAATGTTTTGGCTCCTTTGTGAAAAATCAAGTGAACATAAGTATGTGGGTTTAATTCTGGATCTTCTATTCAATTCCACTGATCAACTAGTCTATTTCTATGCCAGGATCACACAGTTTTAATTACTATTGCTCTGTAGTATAGCTTGAAGTCAGGGATGGAGATATCTCCAGAAGTTCTTGAATTGTATAGGATTATTTTAGCTATTCTGTTTTTTTTTTTTTCCATATGAAGTTTAGAATTGTTCTTTCAAGGTCTGTAAAGAACTGTGTTGGTATTTTGATGGGGATTGCATTGGATCTGTAGATTGCTTTTGGTAAGATGGCCATTTTTACTGTTAATCCTACTGATCCACCAGCATGGGCGATCTTTCCATATTCTGATATCTTCTTTCTTCAGATACTTGAAGTTCTTGTCATACAGTTCTTTCACTTGCTTGGTTAGAGTTACACCAAGATACTTTATATTATTTGTGGTTATTGTAAGGGTGTAGTTTCTCTAATTTCTTTCTCAGTCCATTTGTTGTTTGTGTACAGGAGAGCTACTGATTTTTTGCATTAATCTTATAACCAGCCACTTTGCTGAAGCTGTTTATCAGCTGTAGGATTTTTTTTCTGGTGGAAATTGGTGGTTGCTTATGTACACTATCATATAATCTGCAAATAGCAATACTTCAATGTCTTCCTTGCCAATTTGTGTCCCCTTGATCTCTTTTAGTTGCTTTATTACTCTATCTAGAACTTCAAGTACTATATTGAAGAGGTATAGCTAGAGTGGACAAGCCTTGCCTTGGCCCTGGTTTTAGCAGAATTGCTTTAAGTATACTTCCATTTAAGTTGATGTTAGCAATCGTTTTGCTTTATATAGCCCTTATTATGTTTAGGCATGAGCCTTGTATCCCTGAAAGACTTTCTTTGTGAAGGAGTGTTTGATTTTGTCAAAGGCTTTTTCTGCATCTAATGAGATGATCAAATGATATTTTTCTTTGAGTTTGTTTATTTGGTGGATGACATTAATGGATTCTTGTATGTTGAACCATACAAACCATCCCATTGCTAGGATGAAGCCTACTTGATCATGGTTATGTATTTGATAACCATGGATTTGGATTTGGTTTGTGGGTATTTAATTAAATATCTTTGCATTGATATTCATGAGTGAAATTGGCCTATTGGTCTGAAATTCGCTTTCTTTGTGTCTTTGTGTGGTTTAGTTATCAGGGTGTCTATGACTTAATAAAATGAGTTTTGCAATGTTCTTTCAGCTTTGTTTTTGTAGAATAGTTTGAGGTATATTGGTATTAGTTCTTCTTTTTAATGTCTGGTAGAATTCTAAGCTAAAACCACCTGGGCATTTGTTGTTGTTGTTTTGGTTTTGTTGTTGTTGTTGTTGTTTTGGTTGGGACACTTTTGATGACTGCTTCTATTTACTTAGGGGTTACAGAACTGTTTAAACTGTTTATCTGATCTTGCTTTAGCTTTGGTTGAAATCTATCAAGAAAATTGTCCTTTCCTTTAGATTTTCCAGTTTTGTGGAATACAGGCTTTTTAAATAAGACCTAATGATTTTTTTTTATTTTCTGTTGTTATGTTCCTCTTTTTGTTTCTGATTTTGTTAATTTGGATACTCTCTTTCTGCCTTTTAGTTAGTTTGGCTAAGGGTTTGTCTATCTTGTTAATTTTTCTCAAAAAAAAAAAACAGGATTTGGTTTCATTGATTCTTTGTATACTATTTTGTTACCAATTTATTGATTTCAGCCCTGAGTCTGATTATTTCCTGTTGTCTACTCCTCTTTGGTGTGTTTGCTTCCTTCTGTTCTAGAGATTTCAGTTATGCTGATAAGTTACTAGTATAGGATCTCTTGAATTTTTTATGAAGGTGCTTAGTGATATGAACTTTCCTTTTAGCACTGCTTTCACTGTGTCCCATAAGTTTGAGTATATTGTGCCTTCATTGTCATTGAATACTAGAAAGTCTTTAATATCTTTCCTGATCTAGTCATTGTTGAGTAGGGAGTTGTTCACTTTCTGTGAGTTTGTAGGGTTTCTGTTTTTGTGTTGTTGTTGATCTCCAGCTTTAATCCATGATAGTCTGATAAAATGAGGGGGATTATTTCAATCTTTTTATATCTGTTGAGGATTGCTTTGTGACTGAGCATATGGTCAATTTAGAAGAAGGTTCTGTGAAGTGCTGAGAAGAAGGTATATTCTCTGGTGCTTGGGTAAAGAGTTCAGTAGATATCTGTTAGGTCCATTTGTTTCATGACATCTGTTAGTTTCTTTTTTTTCTCCATTTAGTTTTTGTCTTGATGATCTGTCCATTGGAGAGAATGGGATGTTGAAGTATCCTCCTATTATTGTGTAGGGTTTGATGTGTGATTTAAACTTTCTTTTTTTTTTTTTTTTTTTTTTTTTTTTTTACTAATGTGAGTGTCTTTGCATTTGGGATATAGATGTTCAGAACTGAGATGTAGTCTAGGTGTATTTTTCCTTTGATGAATATGAAGTACCTTTCCCCATCTCTTTTGATTAACTTTGGTTGAAAATCTATTTTATTAGATGCTAGAATGGCTACTCCAGTTTGCTTTTTGGGTCCATTTGCTTACAAAACCTTTTTCTAGCCTTTACTCTGAGACAATGTTCATATTTATTGCTAAGTTGTGTTTCTTCTATGCAGGAGAATGATGGGTCCTCTTTTCGTATCCATTCTGTTAACCTTTTTATTGTCTTTTTATTGAGGAGTTGATACTATTGATGTTGAAAGATATTAATGACCAGTTGTTATTATTTCCTGTTATTTTGATGTTGGTGGTGGTAGTGTGTGTGTGTGAGAGAGAGAGAAAGATTCCCTTCTTTTGTTTTCACTGATGTGTATTTTTTAATTACCTGTTTTCCTTGCTGTAGTTGGTCTCCTTGGCTTGGGATTTTCCTTCTACTATCTTTTATAGGGCTGGATTTGTGGATAAATACTGTTTCAATTTGGTTTTATTTATTTGTTTGTTTGTTTGTTTGTTTGTTGTAGAATATCTTGTTGTCTTCCTCTATGGTGAGTAAAAGTTTTGCTGGGTATAGTAGCCTGGGCTGACATCTGTCATCACTTAGTGTGTGTAATATATCTGTCTCGGCTCTTTTGGCTTTTAGAATTTCTTTTTTTTAATTTTTATTTTTATATTAATTACAGTTTATTCACTTTGTATCCCAGGTGTAGCCTCCCAATCCCACCTTTACTTCTTCATCTCCTCCCATGCCCCTCTCCAAGTCCACTGATGGGGGAGGTCCTCCTCCTCTTCCATCTGACCCTAGCTTATCAGGTTTCATCAGGACTGGCTGCATTGTCCTCCTCTGTGGCCTGGCAAGGCTGCTCCCCCCTCAGAGGGAGGTAATCAAAGAGCAGGGCAATCAGTTCATGTCAGAGACAGTCCCTGTTCCCATTACTAGGAAACCCATTTAGAAACTGAGCTGCCATGGGCTACATCTGAGCAGGGGTTCTAGGTTATCTCCATGCATGGTCCTTGGTTGGGGTATCAGTCTCAGAAAAAAAAAACCCTGGGTCCAGATTTCTTGGTTCTGTTGCTCTCCTTGTGGAGCTCCTGTCTTTCTATCTCCCCTTTCTTTCATAAGATTCCCTGCCCTCTGCCCAGAGTTTGGTTATGAGTCTCAGCATTTGCTTTGATACCTTGCTGGGTAGAGTCTTTCAGAGGCCCTCTGTGGTAGGCTCCCGTCCTGTTCCCTGTTTGCTCCCTTTTCCGATGTCTGTCTTGTTTGCCTTTCTGAGTGAGCATTGATCATCTTACCCAAGGTTCTCCTTCTTTAGCTGAGCTTCTTTAGGTGTACAGATTTTATTATGTTTATCCTATATTATATGGCTAATATCCACTTATAAGTGAGTATATACCATGTGTGTCTTTCTGACTCTGGGATACTTCACTCAGGATGATCTTTTCTAGTTCCCACCATTTGCCTGCAAATTTCATGATTGCCTTGTTTTTAATTGCTAAGTAGTATTCCATTGTGTAAATATACCACAATTTCTGTATCCATTCCTCAACTGAGGGGCATCTGGATTGTTTCCAGGTTCTGGCTATTACGAATAAAGCTGCTACAAACATGGTTGAGCAAATGTCCTTTTTGTGTACTTAAACATCTTTTGGTTATATGTCTAGGAGTGGTATAGCTGTATCTTGAGGAAGCACTATTCCTAATTATCTGAGAAAGTGCTGGATTGATTTCCAAAGTGGTTGTTCAAGTTTCATTCCCACCAGCAATGGAGGAGGGTTCCCCTTTCTTCACATCCTCTCCAGCAAGTATTGTCACTTGAGTTTTTGATCTTGACCATTCTGAAGGGTATAAGGTGAAATCTCAGGGTCATTTTAATTTGCATCTCCCTGATGACCAAGGATGTTGAACATTTCTTTAAGTGTTTTTCTGCCATTTGATACTCCTCTATAGATAATTCTGTTTAGTTCTGTACCCCATTTTTTAATTGGATTACTTAATTTGTTGCTTTTTAACTTCTTGTTGAGAAGACATGTGTTATTCTGGTAAGTTTGCTTTTATATGTGACTTGGCCTTTTTCCCTTGCAACTTTTAATATTCTCTCTTTGTTCTGTAAATTTAGTGTTTTGATTATTATATGGCAGGGTGGTCTGTGTACTTCTTGTATGTTCATAGGCATTTCTTTAGGTTGGAGGACTTTTCTTCTATGATTTTGTTGAAAATATTTTCTGGGCTTTGCAGCTGGGAGTATTCTTCTATTCCTATTATTCTTAGATTTGGTCTTTTATAGTGTCCCAGATTTTTTGGATGCTCTGTATCAGGGGCTTTTTAAGTTTAACATCTTCTTTGACTGATGTATTGATTTTTTTTTTCAATTTTAGCTTCTACCCCTGGGATTCTCTCTTCCATCTCTTAAAGTCTGTTCTTGATGCTTCTGTCTTTAGTTCCTGTCCTCATTCCTAGGTTTTCCAACTCCAGGATCCTGTCAGATTGTGTTTTCTTAATTGCTTCTAGTTCTATTTTTAGGTCTTAAACAGATTTGTTCATTTCCTTCTCCTGTAATTGTTTAATTTCTTGAAGAGATTTGTTCGATTCTTTCACCTGTTTGGTTGTATTTCCCTGTGCTACTTTGAGAGCTTTATATTCCTCCTTTAATGCCTCTATCATTTTCATAACCTCAAATTTAAAATCTTTCTAGGTGTGAGAGTATCTCCAGGGCTTGCTGGGGTAGGACCACTCACTGGTGGCATCATATTGCCCTGAATTTTGTTGTTTGTGTTCTTATGCTGGCCTTTAGCTATCTGGTTTGCTCTGGTGTTTGCCTGCCTGGTGATTCCTCTGCTGGGTTCACTGTCTATAGCCCAGGTGGGCCAGGAAGATGGGGAGCAGACAGAAAGATCTCCAGGATGAATGCTGCTTCAGCTTCCCACAGGCCACCTTATGATGGGGAGAATGGGGCGTGGGCCCCATGCCCAGCTCACCTCTGCTGGGTTCCCTGTTTCTGCTGGGCTTGCTCTCTGTGACCCAGGTGGACCAGGCTGATGTAGAACTGGCGGAAAGCTCTCCAAGCCAAATGCTGCTCCGGCATCCCACAGACACCCCCCCCCACCATACTGTAATTCTGACTGGTTGAATCTTGTGCAGGTAACCACTACTGTAGTTGATGTATGAAATAATAATATCATGCCCAGAAATGAGCATTTCACAGCTCTCCTCCAATTTTTACCAGCTTTTACTTTATTTTTCTTCCTTCTTTTGTGATGTTTCCTGAGCCTTCCATACTGTGTGTGGGGGAGTGCAATAAGAGGTTAATATAGATGATTCATTCAGAGCTGAACACTTATGGGTCATTTATACTTGACGCTTTGACCAGTTATGTGTCTCTGCATCAGCTGTCACCCAAGCAAGTCAAATCTATGGGATAAACATAAATCTTAGGGAAATAATTTCAGAACATGACCATTTAGCCAAACAACACTAGTAAGCTTTCCCCCTAGGGCCTATAACTACCCTAGTCATGGGCTTCTGACTAGGTACACAGTAGCAGAAATTCTTCCTACGGAGCATGTCTCAGATCCAATCAGAAAGAGGTTGTTTAGCCCCAAGTCATCATGCCACTATTGCTCCAGTTGGCTCCAATTGCCAAGCAGGTGAGTATTAAGGCATGTGGAGTCCAGATCTGGATAAACCACTAATATTTTCCCCTTTGAGCAAGTTCATTGCACCATCTGCCACTATGTCAGCTAGCCATCAGGGAAGAGTTTCTGGTCAGTACAAATTGATTTCTCTATATGTCCTACATTCAAAGTGAGTGGTGTCTCCATCAATAGGTACTTACCATCTGGCTGTAGTGAGCAATAGCAGTGTCCCACATTGTTTTGTGTAACTATGGGTTCTCTCACCAATAACTCATCTATTAAGGTATCCTGTGCCCCACACTGAGATCTACAATGAAGAAAGAATGTCTTCTTGGAGCAACATTTTCCACCCAGAAAGGCACTTCTGTTCCCATGACTTTTCTTTGTATTACAAATTTTAATTAGCTTACAAACGAGTGGATGCTTATTAGGCTTTTTCATATAACCTTGGTTAACTCATCCTCTATCCTCCTCTCTCCACCCTCCCTATCTTCACTAAAACAATTAACCCTGAAAGTAATCCGACTCTCCTTTCATGTTGCCTGCATTTGGCTGACAAGTTTTAATACTAGTTGAGTTTGACTATAACAAGATCATCCAGGTCTTAAAATATGTTAAACAAAACTTTTATTATTATATAATAATAAAATTCCAGTAATAAATAATAAATATTCTCATTTCCATTGAGTGTTAAGAAGCA
Source organism: Psammomys obesus (assembly GCF_907164565.1). Classification (NCBI taxonomy): domain Eukaryota; kingdom Metazoa; phylum Chordata; class Mammalia; order Rodentia; family Muridae; genus Psammomys; species Psammomys obesus. The sequence continues at coordinate 6,937,397 of NW_026591711.1, forward strand.
AATATTCTATTATTGGTATAAAATGTTCTATAAAAATTGAATGTTATGCTTCAAGGCATTTATTTGATCAGTTCCTTTCATAAAATCTGCTCTAAGTTATAATAGTACTTATTTTCACAGATTCATAGGTATTTCTAATAAGCCTCATGCTATCTTGTTAACATGTTTGTTTACATAGACAATTTTCCCCTATTGCAGGGGACCAAACTCAGAACTTTAACAATGCTAAGCAACTACTCAACCACTGGGTTTGGCCCCAGTCTTCAATTCCCTTTTGAAAAGAGTTAAATCTTTTTACTTGTTTGATGCTCCTTTGCTGGCTCTTCATTGTTTGCCCTTGAAAGGAGTCATCCACCTGTCTTTTCACTGGATTACTTTCAAAGCCAATTCTCCTTCTGCTGTTATATTTGTTAACTGTATGTAATATGCCTTCCTACTGGGGTTGATTTTAAGGCTTTTTCTCTTCATCATTGCTATTGAATAAGTTGTTTCTGATGTGCCTTGGCACAGGTTTTTCTCTTGTTCTGTGTGCTGGGAGTTTGTTTCTGTCAAATATTTCAAGTGTTCTCCATACTCTTTAGAGTTTTCTAGTTATTAATATATCCAGCCAATCAGAGAGGTCCCACGGTGCACTGGTGTGATTTTTTGCCACTTAAAATCTTGTTTTCCATATGTTATTTTGATTTGGAATCATTTCTACAGTTATGTCTTCTTTTCATTAGTTGCTTTTATTACACAGTCTTTAGTTTGCTTTTAATCTTATCCATTATAAGCGATCATAAACAGTGTAGTTTTCATCTTTAGTTTGATTCAGGTCTTTAAACACACATGCGTACACACACAATGAGTACATGCATGCGCACACACACACCTTCAACGTCTGCACTTAGCACATTTCATCATATTCCTAGACTCTTGGCCATATGGCATATAGTCAGAAGTGTTTTAACATCCTTGTCTGATCATTATAACATCAGCATCAATTCTTTATTCATCTCCATTTGTTGGGTTCCCCCCCTCCCTGTTTGGGTCACATTCACCTGCTTCTTTTGTAGTTAATTGTATTTCTTCATTGACAGTTTCCTTCATGTATATAATGCATTTTGGTTACTCTTTCCCACCAGCTTTTTTCTCCCTCCCATCCTATTTCCTACAAATATCCTTCCCAAGTTCCTGTCTTTTTTGCTTTTGTGTGGTGTGTTGTGTTATGTGACCTACTGAGTTTCATAAGGGTTGTCTGTGTGACACAGGTTTGGAACTATTCACTGAAGGTGAGGGCACACATTTGACATGTAATATACGCTCAGTGTTCTAAAAGCTATTCTTGAGTTTACTTCTGGAGCAGAGTTGAGTTACACACGCTGATGCCTTTGATATTAGGAGACCCCACACAGTAAGGTCTCCCTTTTGGACCCAGATTAGGCACAAATAATATCCAGAAAGCTGTTTTCACAGAGAGACCCTTTATTAAGCAGGAAAGAAAAGTTAAAGTGGCTGCTTTCTGAATTAGGCAGAAAAACGGCAGCAAATGACCTTGCAGGTATAACTTTTAATAAGAGAAAAAGGGAAATCTGTGTTAGAATGGACTAGGATATGGTGGTATATTTTGATTGGGCATGTTAATTAAGTTAACCAAAGTGAGCTTTTAATTGCTATACTTCAATGCTTTGCTATCTGGAGCTTGGCAGTCAGCCTCAGAAGGAAGTGGCCAAATAAGGAAATAGATGTTAGTAGCCAGCTTTAGGAATATACTTTAATGTTTTTTAGCAAGGCAGAGGGAATAGAGATAAGGGGCAAAATTGCCAGAGGCATGTTTGTCAAGTGCCATGTTCAAGCTGGCAAGAGTCCCTTCCTTTGGGTCTTATTTTTTTTAAGACAGTCTGGGGAACCAGAACAATGTTTATTCTCAGGCTACTTATTCCTCACCTCTGAGTCAAGACATTAACTGTGCTATATGAATTACGAAGTTTTCCAATATGGCAGGTGGAATCATACCCTATTCTTGTGCCTGGGTGAATGCTGAGCCCTGTTTCCTTCAACTCCTTCAGATGGCTCCTTCTCAATGCTAGAGCATAGCTAATGAGATACCCAAGAACTGTTTCTCCCTAGGATTTTCTTTTTTTCTCACCCTGGCTGCAAACTCTAGATGTCTCAGTCTTGCTAAAGTTTTAACTCTGCTTCCTTTATTATAGGTGTCTTACAAGACTCACCATTTGTTTCTGTTCCTATACCAAAGCTTGTAAACTAGGGGCAGAAATCTTAGTAATTATTGGGGCTCACACCACTGATTCTGCTTCTCAGTAATTGCTGTCATGAATTGCTGTCTGCTGTCTTAAAACAAAACAAATCCCATTTTTCATGTACTTTGTCCAGTATTTGATTGTTTCAGGAGGCAGAGAAATTCTAGACCCTATTACTCCAGCTTTCCAAGAGAAGAAGATCTTGGGTGAAGATCTCCATATTTTATCCTTAACAACACAACAAGAGTGATGTTTTTATCAGAGAAACCATTACGTCAACATTTTCCTCTGAGTTCCTCAGTCTTACCCAGGTTCAGCTGTTAAAGCCTTGTCTCTTGATTTTTAGCTTTTAAATGTCTTGAGTCTGAATTAAAGAATATGGGTTTAAATTTCATAGTTGTAGGAAAGCCGGTGTCTTTCTTCTTACTTTGACCTCAGGCAAACTAGTTGGATGTGGGCTGGCTGGACCACCTTAGAGATTATTTCTACTTTCTCAGAATATGACAATTAAAACTGTCTGAGGAAAGCCCAATGGGAAGGCATTGCTGTTAAGGGAGGCATCCTCAAGGCTGGATCTGCAAAGATAAATATTACCTAAGAGCTTTGAGTTAGAAGTTAGCTGTCTAAACAATGGGAAGTTATATGGTTCTCACTTAGGTACCAGATTTCTAAGCATCATATCTATCAACAGTCATCCTTTTGACCAACTTCCAGACTCCTCCTTTGTCTTTTTCTTCTCCAAGAAAAGACAAGGCCTTCTAGCATTAGTAAGAGTTACTAGAGTAAATGAGAATCTAATTATTTGGGCTGGAGTGAAACTCAGGTAACAGAGTATTTATTTGCCTAGCATGCATGAAGTCCTGTTATGGATTTAATCCATAACAGTACACAAAATTGAGTGTGATAGTATACAAATGTACAATCATTCAGGATGTAGAGACAGGAGGATGAGATGTTTATGATCCTTCTTGGCTTGGCTACATATTGAATTTGAGGCCAGCCTGGAATACGTGAGACCCTGCCTCAGAATAAAATGCCATAGTTTAGTACAGTGACTTGCTATCAGGTACCTGTTCTTTTACCCCACCCACACACAATATAATATAATACAGCACAGCACAATACAACACAACATGTACCTATGATAGCTCCAAAACCTAGCCTGTTGCTTTTCTGCCCTGTTCAGTGTTTCACAGTAACAAAAGCCACAGTCTAGACATGAGCATGGCCTTGCCGTCTTAGAATGAGAGTTCAGAAAAATCTAGGAGTTATTACCTAAAATGTAGTCAAGGGAAAAAGAATATATATGTGCAAACATATTACATGAAGGTATTTTTGTTTTATTAATGTGATATTTATGGACATATGCACTTCTTGGATTTTTTTTGTCCTCAGTAGAGTTTCAGCTCACAATCAACCATATTAAAGTTTAAGAAGTCATGTGTTTACAGGCTCAGGAAACTGTAGATGTAACTGTACATGAGCTTTCTGACACGTGAAAAAAGATGTCCTTTGAAGTTCCCCATTGGATCACTCATGGTCAGACCTTGGGGAATCTCTAATGTACCAGAGATGGAGAGGGTTTGCTCTTGGTCCTGTGGGCAAGATGATTCCACTCCCCTAACCCCTGGGTCTCTTTTCTTCCCACAGGCACCCGAGTGGACAGAACAAACAGCTGTCAGTCCGACAGCAGTGGGTTTTTGGAGGAGCTGCCAGAGCCTCAGCCCTTCCAGGTAGAAGAGACTGGAATGGGGCCCTGACTCCTTACTTCACACTTTTCAGTCCTAACAACCACACTCCAATCATACACTCAGTTCTGGAGAACTTGGAAGGACAAATCTAAAGTGCCCACCATAAATGGAAAGTTTTGAAGCCCATACCATATATACACTCAGTGGGCAAAGAATATAGGATCACAGTAGACCAAGTGTTGAGATGCTCACTTTTTCTCTCCTTTCTCTTTTGTTTTCATTTTTCTAAATAATGAGCTAAATATCATAGGAAGAGGTGTTAGGCGAAGTAGTACTCTGATATAATTCCAAGTTAATAGCCTATGCTCACAACTTCTGTTTCACTAGTCTGCCCTAACTTCCTGATTCATTTTCCATGTCGGTTTCCCCTGCAGGTATCTTCCTTACCAGGCAGCCAGAGTCCCAAGGAATGTAGAGGTAGCATACCAAGGGACCAGAGTCATAGCCCAGCATCATGGCAAGACTCTCAGCAAGAGTCATCACATGACTCTAAATCCAAGAACATGGTGGTCTCATCTTTGTCAAGCCCAGATACAAGTGTCTTGAAAGGAAAGCCCTCAGCATCTGTGGTGGAGGAAGAGCTTCAACTCAATGCCATTATAGGGCCACCAGAGACAGTCAACCAGGATAAGACCCTCACCAAGACGATCCCAGAGGGAGAACATCCAGAGAGTGTTGTTGGATCTGTCATCACTTCTACATGCAATAACACAACGGGGGTCATTGTAACTCATGTCACAGAAGAGGAAGATAGGTCTCTGAGGCATAACAGTACTGTGAAAATGCTGATACAAAGGCACTGCTTTGAGTCACCAAGGTCGTCGAGGACCGACTGGACTCCAGACAATCTCTATCATGTGGATTCGGAGATCGCAGGAACAGAGGGCAGCAGCAAAGTATGCCGTGACACCCAGCAAAACTCACTGGTACAAGAGAGGCCAGCACAGCTCCCTCACCAACACAGAAGAGCCATGCCACATAAAGGTGACCTTGTTCAGGACTTTGAGAAGTCAATTCCCCACCTTGATAAGCCACCTGGAGATGTTCCCACTGACTCAAATGTTGCCAGCTCTTGCTCTGTGACAACCCAGATGTCCTCCAGTCGGGTGTCAGCTGTTCAGAGTGCTGCGGGCTTGGGGACCTATAATACAAGAACAGCTTTTGAATGCACTCCATGTGACCCCATTAATACAACAGACCTGAGCCTGCAGACAGGAGCAAGGCAGGTCAATGATGTTGCTGTTCAGACTTATGCATGTGAATGCAAGCCCAGGCCCTCACCTAATAAGGCCTTAATTCATGGACCTATGCCCCTCACCAAATCCATCTCTTTGGATACAGGTTTTCCTAGCATCTCCCCAACAGGTGTCTGCCACATCATTCCTGCCCACTGTTGTGTCTGCTGTCATCACTGTTCCAATTGCCAAGGGAGGAGGCAAAGTCCTGGCCCAGAACCCTCTATATGCAGGCATTTCCTGTATTCACACACAGAAGATCCTGAAGCTCGGTTCATGAAGACATTGAAAATACTTCAGGACACCACTGTGAGGGACCTGTGCTCTGTAAGTGTTTCCTTTACAAAACTGGAAAGACAGATGCACCACACACACCACTAATACCACAGAGGTGGTGTTCATCTTCCTTTACAGCAGAGAAAACTCAAAGCATACCTTTTATTTTCAAACACGAATCATGTTTGTTGAGTGTTTTATAGTTTATGAGATAAATTCATATGTTCAAGGTTATAATATTAATGGACCTTCCTCATCTCCACATTAGTCTAACTGGGTTCTAAATTCAGTAGGCTATATAATCTTGCCTGGCCATTTAGTGTTTCTAGGACCATTATGTATAACAATGGGATGGAGACTGTGGACATAGCTCAGGACTTCTTAAGTACTTAGTACTGAGTCCTAAGTAGCTAAGTACTTGCTTAAGGCTCTGGGTTTAATGCATTCATTCATACATATATATATATATATATATATATACATATGAAGGGAATTGATTCATTTCGTTGTTATAAAATTGTCTAGGGATGAAAAGTTCTGTAAAGCATACAACATAATTACAGACTCATTGCAATATTTAGCACCAAGAAAGTTCAAGTTCCTATTAATTGATGGGTGTGATAGGTCAGGTTCATCTCTCCCCATGGTTCCAAGACCTCTCCTGCCCATCTCTGCTCTTCAACTCCTCCCACTCGTTTCCTTCTCCTCCCTCTGGATCTGGATGTCCCACCCTATGCTCTCCATTGCTCAGCACTGGCTGGTGGTTTAATTGAAAATACAGAGAACAAATGGTGGCATGTTTACACAAACTTGAGACAGGTGATGCTTAGAATAAACATCATAATGCAATGTCTGGATTGAAACCAGATAGTGGGGTAGAGAAATCAGCATTTGAATGAACAAGGGTAAATTGTATACATTCCACAAGAACATTATACCAACGGGGTCCCGAAGCTAAGTTAAGGATGCTTGGTATGATAGGGATAGAGACGAAGTCTGGACCAGCACCATGAGTCTCTCTGAATATGGACCAGTGGGTCTTCCTTTCTCTATTTCTGTCAAAAAGGGACCTTAGATTTAGGCAATTATAGGTGTGTGGAATAATTTGGCATCTGGAAACAGATGTTCTGCTTCCTTTGGCATGACAGCATGGAAAGATCTTGTGGCCCTTTGTGCATAGTCATCATTCTCAGACTGGGATGTAGGTGTCAAACCAGCAGGAGTTGATTGTAAAATTTGCTGTCTTGTTCCTTGCCTCATGATGCACACACACACACACACACACACACCTGCACGTGCGTGAACGTGGACACACATAACCACAACAAAGAAGAATTTGCAATTATACAGAAAAGACAAAGATAAATTGATTTGGCAGAAATGGGTACTCTACTGACTTTTACTAGGTAGCTGTGTATTTCTCCTCTAAATTTAAGGGTCCAGAAACACAAATTCAACAGGAACAGTAAACTCATGTGATCATATACACTTCCATATGTGTGTTTATTTTTCAGACACACACACAGGTGCCTGCACACACATGCAGATGAGCATGGGGTTGCTTTCTTTTATGAGCCTGGTGTTATTCAAGAAACTTGAAGACTGGAAAAGGAAAAGGACCTATGCTGTGAATGAGCCTGGGTGGGTCTGTAAAACCTGAGAAAAGGTTCTGCAGGAAATGTGGCTTTAAGTTAAATGCTGTGGGATAGCTAAGGCTTAGGAAATCTAGTATAGACAGAAATAACTAGAAACTAGGCCATGGGTGAAATGAAGATTACAGACAGAGATGGATGCTATCTGTCACATGGCAATAGGCATTTAGGGCAGATGTTGAAAGTAAGAGCAATTTTATGTAAAATCTTAACTTAAAAAGGCATACCTCCTCTACTATTGTATTTTATTCCATGATGGTTGACACTATGGAGAAACCTACAGCTAGTTTTGTGGTCATCTAGCCTACCTAGAAGACTAGCTTGTTGATATGGTTACGTTCTTATGTGCATGAGAGTTTGTAACTATAATTTGTCAGTGGAAAATTGATCTGTTCATTTAATTAACCTTTTACACATGAATTCTTGGGAGTGGTTTAAATAAAATATGTTAAGTCAAAACCAAACATATTTCCAGAATAAGATACATAAGAAATATGATGTCTACATATGAAAATGTTTTAGAATATTTAGAGATTTAGTTTAAAAAACTGTGTGAAGTTTAAAAAGTATGAGTGGCTGGGGATGGTGGTGCATACTTGTGATCCCAGCACTCAGGGAGGCAGAAGCAGGCAGAGATCTGTGAGTCTGTGAGTTAGAGGCCAATCGGGTCTACAATGAGAGTCCAGGATAGCCAAGACTACATAGAGAAACCCTGTCTCAAAAAAAGAAAAGGTGAGTCAATTAGAAAATGAAAACTCATGTTGTCGTTTTGGTTTGTTTCTATAGTGCCGCTCTGCCACTCTTACTGTTGAAGTTTGCAGTAATGGGTTGAGGCAGTAGAGTAGACCTTGTATTTTATGTGGGTTTAATCCAGACTGTACATAGAAGAGAGAGAGAGAATGAGAGAGAAAAAGAGAGAGGTCCTCCCACCCCACCACCTCCATCTTTTTCCTTGCCTGGATTTCCTTTATCCTGAAACATTTTTTGCCAGTTCTTGGACTAAATTGTGTATTTCTGAATGACCAGGAGATGGCAGCACTTCAGAATTTTCAACAGCACTACAGTCTTAAATCGCCAACTGGCCATAGGCAATCCCCAAATCCTAATAGAACACCAACCCACCCACAAAAAAATCAACCCCAAATTTACCCTGCCCACAAGATGTGTAAGGATAAAAATAGAGCAGACAGAGCAGAGATTGAGGAAATACCCAACGCCTGGCCCAACCAAAGATCCACCCTAAAGGACAGTGCCAACCCCTGACAGCATGAACAATACTCTGCTAAGCTTGTAGACAGGAACATTCAAGAGTTGTTCTCTGAGAGGCTCTACCCAGCACTGTCCAAAACAGATGCTTTGTGAGACATAACCAAACATTGGGAGATGAGTAGGGAGTCATGTGGAAAAGTGGGAGGAAAGAGTAAAGGACCTGGAGGTGACAGGAACTCCACAGGAAAACCAACAGATCCAACTAACCAGGACCCAGAGGGGCTTGCTGAGATGGAAGTACGAACCAAGGACCATGCAGGAACTGAACCTACGCCCCCTGCAAAGATGTAGAAGATGGGCAGCTTAGGGCTCATGTGGGTGCTCTAGAAAGGGAAGTCGGAACTGTATCAGACAGGACTCACTTGCCAGCTTTTTGATCACCTCGATCACCTCCCCCTGGGGGAACTGCCTTGCCAGGCCACGGGGAAAGAGGACATGCTCATTCCTGATGCAACTTGATGAGCTGTGGTAGATGGGAATGGGAGCTCCCCTTTACTGAGGAATAGGAGATGAGGGAGTGGGAAGGGACGGGGGAGGGTTTGCAAGGGTAAGAGGGATGAAAAAACAACCAGGATGTAAAGTGAATAAAAATGAATTAATTAAATAAAAAGCAATCTCCAAATCCAAGTTCCACACTCCTTATCATTCTATCTTAAAGGGTTACCCCCAAACATTGAGCTGAAGCTTGCAGAAGAGCTGTTACGAGATCAGCAAATCAGCACAGTACCCCACAGATAGACTGGTCTCAGTGGTTCAGAGATACACAGAGGACAGCAGTTAAAGTGGTCAAAACAGGTTTGATTCATTAACTACTGATTATAAAGGAAAGAGCTAGACTTCATTTTGATCTGTGCAAGAGTGATATGGGTATTTTAAAGAGAGGGTGAGAGAGAGAAAGGAGAGAGCAGGGGCTCCCTGGAGCTAGGAAAATAGAAAATGGCAAAAGGCCATTTGTGTGTTTGTGAGCTGACTGTATTTTAAGCACTTTTAGGTAAAACAACAAGCACCAAGGTGCCATGATCTTGGCCGTGTGATTTTGAGGATAAAGATTTTATATATACATATGTCTTGAGCAGAGGCAGAGGAGGTTGGATTCTGTGGCCTGGCAGTCAAATGAGTTTCATTTAAATTACTTTTCCAAAGCCCATGTAAGCCCATTCTCCCAGAGAGTCTTCTAGTTGAGCTCAATTCATAGGAACAGCTCTCAGGTCCTTAAGTAGGTCCTCAAGTAGGTCCCCTAACAATTGAAGTGGGGGCTCTCTCTGGCTTGGACTCTGTTGCATCCCTCTAGATCTCATTTCTCTGGCAGGACTGCCTTGTCTTGCCCCAGTGAAAGAGGAGGCACTTATTCCTGATACAATTTGATGTGCCAGGATGAACTGGTACCCAGTGGTGACAGTATCAGGAAAGTGGGCGAGCAGATAAGACTGGGAGAAGAGGAAGGAATGAGGTTGTGATTGGGATATAAAATGAACAAATAAATTAAATACAAGAGAAAGACACTTCTTGATTGTACAACACACGTGTTCACAGTTGTGAGTCCTTAAAAATGAAAGCTAGAGTTTTTGCCTCCGTGCCTGTCTCCCTGGTGATGTTTACTCAGTGAAGTGATCATCAGCAAGAAAGCATATTTTTGCAGCATATGGAGTCTACCAAAGAGGTCCACAGCTGGCCAAAACACAGAGAATAAGTGAGCCTTTTGATACCCAATCCAAAACAGGACATCCATAGCACAACTGTATGTCCTACCTACATCCATAGCAAAAATCTAAGGCTCAGGGAACAACAGGGAAGAGAGGGTGGAATGATGAGAATAACCAGAGACTGGGATATCAGCTGTGTGGCAATGTGGACATGACAGGGAGGTAACATCCATAAACTCTCAACAACCTGGCTGGCTGTCAAGACAAAGAAAGATCACAGCTGTTTACATGCTACCATGTATGGGAACCAAAACTCAAATGAGGCCTTACACATACATGAAGAGTGAGAAGCAGGGTTTTTTCAAGTACAAAACTCCAACATTAAGCAGTTATTCCTAAATACATGTAAATAAGGGCAACAGACTGTGTGTGTGTGCGTGTGTGTGCGTGTGTGTGTATGTGTGTGTGTGTGTGTGTGTGTGTGTGTGTGTGTGTGTGTGTGTGTATGTGTGCTTTCTGGCAACATTGAGCTTTCTTAGCCAAGCACTTTCATTAGATGATAATGGGTAATCATCCTAGGGGTATGGCCAAGTGCTATGCCAGAGTCTTGTCAACTCAAGTCAGAGTTATTAGCTTTAGTTCTTGGAAGTTGCAAGAATCTATTAAATCAGGAACACCAAGAGATAGCTAGTGTTGAAGACTGAGGGGTGTCGGCACAGGAAGAGTAGAAGAGTTCAAGTCTTGATTCTAGTTCCTAGAGAGCATGGGTGTCTAACATTTCTCTCAACTGAGGTTAATAGACAAGTAGAATGGATCCTGCAGATTTCCCTCTTCAAGGAATGTGGCTAAGCAAGGGTAAAACGCATTCTAAGCAGATTGTCTTGAACAAATACATACAAGCAAATGTGTTTAACATTCTTGACGCTAAGAGTGATGGGCTACTAGGTACCAACTGAGCAAGATTAAAGGAGGCTCCATTTTTTTTTAACTTTTATTAATTACACTTTATTCATTTTGTATCCCCCATAAGCCCCTCCCTCCTCCCCTCCCGGTCCCACCCTTCCCCCCTTTCTGTATGCATGCCCCTCCCCAAGTCCACTGATAGGGAAGGTCCTCCTCTCCTTCTTTCTGATCTTAGTCTATCAGTTCTCATCAGAAGTGGCTGCATTGTCAGGGTTCTAGGTTATCTCCACGGATAGTCCTTGGTTGGAGTATGAGTCTCTGGGAAGTTCCCCGTGTTCAAATTTTCTTGTTCTGTTGCTCTCCTTGTGGAGTTCCTGTCCTCTCCAGCTCTTACTATTTCCCACTTCTTACATAAAATTCCATTCACTCTGCCCGCCAGTTGGCCATCAGGCTCAGCATCTGCTTTGACAGTCTGCACGGCAGAGGCTTTCAGTGGCCCTCTGTGGCAGGTTCCTAGGTTGTTTCCTGTTTTCTTCTTCTGGCTTTCAGAGACCCTCTGTAGCAGGTTCCTAGGTTGTTTCCTATTTTCTTTTTCTTCTGATGTCCATCCTCTTTGCCTTTGAGGCTCCATTTTTTAAGTGCAAATTTGTTCTCTGCTGAGTCTTTCTTTTCTCCTCTGTCCACTCTCTTGAGTCTCTGAATTGTCTTGTACTAGCTTGGATCACCATGGACATAATTAATTCTCACTCAAGTGCCACTCAGCAATGGCTTCCTTTTGTCTTAGTCAAATACAATCTCTAATTTCTTCCAAAGCCATGGGTGGGGCCTCCCTGATCTCTTCAAACTATGTTAGCAAAAATAGTTGAGCTTCTTTGCAAACAGTGAATTCCAAATGGGAAGGAAGGCAGAGCCCTTCAGCGGCGTTAGCAGGAAGGTCACTATTCTCAGGTTTTTGTTTTTGTTGTCAGTGCACGGTCTATGAGATGGAAACCATGAAGCTAGTGTGCCAGAGTTTCTGGGAGCACTTAGAAGAACTCGAACAGCACTTCATGAGACAGCAGGCACTCTTTCCCAGGGACATATCAGAAGAGGAAAGGTAATTATCTAAGGCAAGCAAAAAAGTAAGTACCACACCACACACCTGGAGCAAGGGAAGGTAATCAGACCAGGCAGGCCAGATGAGCATGATGGAGTAGGGCTAATAAGAAATCGCCAGCCCTTCCTTTGCTTTCATGGTCTTAGTTTTGCTTTCTCGGTGTGAAATTGTGAGAGCCATCACTGGGTTGGTATCCTCATTATCAAATATTGAGGAGTGCTGTATGTTCTTATTTGGGATTTGGCATGTTCTAGAGCTGCGTAGCAGTCATCCTTATCCAGCTTAGTAACTTTCTTACAAATAATGTATTTCATCTTGAAATAGGTAAACATGATACATAAATTATGCCACAACAAAATTTCTTTTTGGAGACTGTGTGTTGGTGATATGGCTCAATGGTAGTGATATGCTCAATGGTAGAGTGTTAAAAAATCCATTGTTTTTTAACACTCCAAAGAGTGTGCAGGTGGGGTGGGAGTGACATGCCCTAGTGACAGACTTACCTTAATAACCGTATCGAGGAAGGTCAAAGTCTCTTTTAAGCAATCTTGGGAACTAGAGAGATGGCTTAGTGAGTAAGGGCACATGTGCCCAGCCTGACAACCTGAGTTCTGTTGAGAGAACTCCAAGTTTCCCTCTGCTCTACACACACACACACACACACACACACACACACACACACACACACACCACATAAAATTAAGAGAAGAAATGTCAAGAAGAATGGAAGACTGCACTGGTGGTAATTTTGAAGTTTGCTTTCCTACCGTCTCCCTGTAGGGAAGAGGCTGAGCACCTGAGGATTTTACGGGAGGCCCTGAGGCAACAGGTGGCAGAGCTGGCGTTTCAGTTAGGAGACCGAGCCAGGCAAATCAAAGAAGGGATCCTACTGGTAAGGACTGTGGTGGGCGCAGAGTGGATGCTGAGTCTGAATGTCTCAGCTTACTATTGTGGAGCTGCTTTAAATAAGCCAATGGTAGGACAATTTCATACTCTAAAAGTTACCTGTTATGTGGTCACCCCTGGAGATTGACCTTGGCCTGCTCATGCCCACACAGCTGTCAAGTGGTGTTTGATTCAGGTTTGTAGCTGAGCTTTCTCCTGCCATTTGAATGAAAGAGAAGTACTAATTATTCATTTTCCATGTAAGGGAGTGACAGGAGTGGGTGCTTCTCCTGCAGACAACTGGACAGCATCCATGACAGGCTCACAACCACCTGTAACTCCAGCTCTAGGGGATCTAACACCCTTTACTGAACATCTTGGACAACTCCAAACAGATATGTTCATAGTTAAAATCTATAAAAGAATTTTTTTTTCTCTGAACAAATGTATAAGAAAGATTCATGGGGCATATTGTTTACAGTTAAGAGTGAGAGGTGAGTACAACTCATGGTCCCTAAGTAAACATAGTTTACTTATTATAAAATATTTTGGCAAACATACATTTCTTTGGTGAGCAATTTGGGCTTTCTCGGTGATATCTGGCTTCCTGCCTTTCTTTGTGGAAAAAGCAGCTCAGATCCCTGGACCCACACATTTCTCCCCATGTGTCCTAGTTAAACTCTGTTGCTTTTAGAAAACACCATGTCTGAAAGCAGCTTGGAGAACAAAGGGTTTATTGGGCTTACAAATTACAGTTGACCATCAGGGGAAACCAAAGCAGTATCTCAAGTAAGTCAGGGGCCTAGAAACAGGAACTAAAGCAGAGGCTATGAAGGAATTCTTACTGCCTTGCTCTCCAGTAATAGAACAGCCTGATTGCTTATACAACTCAGGACTACCTACCCAGGGGCAACACCACCCAGAGTGGGCTGGGCCCTCCCACGTTCATTGTTGAGCAAGATATATAGGCAATCAGATGCAGGCATTTTTCTTAATGGAGGATCCTCTTCCCAGATGACTTGTGTCAAGCTGACAAAGAACTATCCAGTGTAGCATGTCACCATGGCTCCCTAGCTTCCTATCCTGCTCCTTACACACTCCATTTTGTCTTTGTTTTCAGCAGCTAGACCTTCTCTCAGAGGAGCTACCTGACCATTGTGCAAATCTGCAACAATGCAACTGGACAGAAGGAAAGCATGGCCAGAGGTCATGTGTTCAAACTCACAGTGTGGTCCCTGAGGCTGTCCTTCCTGCCAGCAGTGGGCTGCAGACTCCCTGCTCTGGGGTGACTCAGCTGGTTGCTCTTGGTCCCTCTGACCATGAGACCAAAGGCAGAATCTCTCTACAGTCACCAGCTATGACAGAATCATGTCCAGGTCCTTCAGCAAGTCATAGTGAAGAGAAGTGTCTGTTAGACCAGGGTGTGTCTGATGACCTTTGTACAAAATGGGAGATCCCAGAACAGTGGTAACAAAGGAATCCAAAATACTATGTACCTTTCTAATCTATAACTAAACTCTGAATAGTTTAATGTTCACTGCTTATATAATAAGAAATTCCTGCTATGCACCTGATTGGGGTATATTATAGTCACTGAGTAGCATATGACCTCTACCCTCATAGAGCATGTGTCATAGTAGAGGATGACAAACGTAAACACACATACATATATATAATTATAAATCAAGAAAATAACAACATGTCTTGATTTTATGAAAGATAAGTATCTGAGTCTGATCAGGCATCTGGAAAGCATTTTGGAGATGTAATATTGGTCATGCTGCAGGCAGCTGTGAACAAAACAGAATGTCTATGCATCAAGAGTTGGATAAAGTAAGAGAAACAACACATTGAATAAATGCCATTTCCATACAAGCAGTTTGTGAGTTTGTAGAGGACCCACTGTGTGACATGGGAGGAAAGTGTCCTGGAGGCTGCATCAAAAGAACTAATTAGGAAGGACTTGAAGGTAAGAAGGAGGAAGCCCTAGAGAACTCAGGTACAAGAGCCTGCAAAGCAGAAGAGTGGAAGATTCACAAGGCTGGGCTGTGGAAAGAGGCCATTTTGCCAACTGCAGTTAGTGATACAGTAGAAGGGGCCTGCGTGAGGACCCTGACTCTTCAGTCCATGGCATATATTATTTCAAGTCCAACAAAAATCCTCCATAAGTGTTGCACATGGTTTTCATAGGGTCCTCTCTACCTTTAATAATCATAGGAAGAGAACAGCGTGGAGCCTACAGAGAGACAAAGATGCTGGTTACAGCTCTATTGTTTGCTGTTGTCCCTCGGGTTAAAGGCAAAGGTTGTCTAGCTGTTTCCATACAGCTGTGGGAACATGTCTCCTACGGCAAGGGAAATTTATGGAGGTGGATACAAAGGCCAAAGAAGGACTCTCTAGAATTAGAAATAGATGAAAAATTAAAAAAAGGCAGAAACAGCATCCTGGGAACTGCATGAGGGAAGTGTCTTGTTTGTATGAGAGGATGGGTGAGCCTTCATATCACAGGCTCTGCATGCATGGCTTCAACTGATAACAGTTTGGCAACATTCAGAAAACAATCATATATGCATTATAGGTATCATTCTTGTCATTATTCAGCTATTGTGTAAGACATATTCCTCAGTTAGGCACTATAAGTAATGTAGGAATGATCGGAAGTGTTTAGAGTTTGCGGAAGTGAGTGTTTTATGCAAATGATACATCGTTTAATGTAAGGGTTACTGGACAGAGTAAATGCAGTAAATTGGTTGCAGTGTTTAATTCAGTATCTCTCACAGAGTAAATGCTGAATATAGGTTTATTATTATGGATGCAAAAAGCAAAACATCAGTAAGCCCCTTCATTCTGTTGAGAAGGATTCTGTGAGTAGAGCAGCTTACTCAGGAAGTATATTAACAAATCCTTGAGTAATGGATGAGCAGAATAAAGTAACACTCTCAAGAGACAGGGAAGACAATGACCTCACCACAGAAGCAGCATCATTTCGGGCTGTAGGAGGAGCTGAGCTTGGGCTTAAAAGAGATTTGTGTGTGGATGGTTTCAACCATCAGGCAGATGACTTCAGCTGTGAAGAAGGAGGTGGAGACCCACTGCTTGAATTAAGGATGTGAAATGGAATCCCCAAAGAGTTCTCTATAGTCAGTGGCAGACCAGATCCCAGCGCTCCAATGGGGAAGATGAAAGGAAGCACAAAATAGAAAGGCTTTCATGTTCCACCCTGAACATTTGCTGTCTTCGATGACTTCAATGACTGATGGGCTGATTGCTAAATATCACCCAGAATTTCCAGTTTTCAGGCTTTGGACTCAGACTGAGTGTAATCATTGACTCTCCTGGTTCATGTGACAAAGGTCTTATCTCCAGTTGGTTCTATTTTTCTGGAGAATTCTGATAGTAAAAAAGTCTCAAAGATCAAGAGACTGACTAATAAAAAGGTATGCTGAATCTTGGGTTTGTTAATAAGAAGCAATTGAACTACTGCAATAAGTCCAAAGTTTGATCCAATTTCATTACTAATTATTCATATTTAATAAACTAAGCTCTGTAGGTCTTATGGTCATCCCCTATAAATGAACAGAGATGACTCTTATTCAGCCCCTTAGCCAAAGCTTGGAATGCTGTCAAGGCTCAGTAAGTAAATACAGTGTTTGTCATTAGCAGGATGATGACAATGAGAGGGTGGGTGTCATTGGTTGACCATCTTACCCTTAGCTCAGTGCTGCACTAAGTACTTGATGTGTCTTGTCACAAAAAATTCTAGAGCAAAAACTCATCTAGGCCTTCTCTCTCTCTTTCTCTCTCTCTTTCTCTCTCTCTCTCTCTCTCTCTCTCTCTCTCTCTCTCTTCCTCCCTCAAAACAAATGAACTAGTAAGGGAGTGAGCAGATACTCACTGATTTTTGACAACAATGTTTATCTTTAAGACTCTGTTAAGTCTTGAGGCTTGTGCACGGCTCACTGATTGGCCCAGTCAACCACAGTAACCCTGTTTCTGTCTACATTCTGCACTGGATTTGGTTGGCCTTAGGTAAATACTCACTGCTTAGAAAAGGTTAAAACACTTTATGTCCTGTCCACATTTGACTTTTGTAATCAGACAGGTTCTGCTGCTTTCGTGTAAAATATTTTGCACTATATGGTATCCCTTTGTACCTATCATTTTAGGAAATTTTAGCTCATAACGATTGTCCCGTTGTCAAGATAATGACAAGAACCCCCATGCATTTCCTGAATGATGTCATACTTTCTTTCCTCTTTTTCGCTTATATTTTGATCTTGTCCAAGTTGACTCTTGAGAAAAGTTTAAACTATTTAATTGAAAATAGAATTAAAAATAGAGAAAACCATTGTTGTAATGCCTTCAGGAAGCAAATAACATAAGTATTCCTTTACATGAAGCTAAAGTCATTTTCTTTAAATCAGAACATCCCTGAGATTTCACCTTACACCCATCAGAATGGCGAAGATAAAAACTCAAGTGACAACATATGCTAGAGAGGATGTGGAGAGAGGGAAACCCTCCTCCATTGCTGGTGGGAATGTAAACTTGTACTTTGAAAATCAATCTGGCGCTTTCTCAGAAAATTGGGAATAGCGCTTCCTCAAGATCCAGCTATAGCACCCCTAGATATATATCCAAAATATGCTCAACTATACAACAAGAACATTTGCTCAACCCTGTTCGTAGCAGCTCTATTTGTAATAGCCAGAACCTGGAAACAATCTAGATGCCCCTCAGTTGAGGAATGGATACAGAAATTGTGGTACATTTACACAATGGGATAGTACTCATCTATTAAAAACAATGAAATCATGAAATTTGCAGGCAAATGGTGGGAACTGGAAAAGATCATCTTGAGTGAGGAAACCCAGAAACAGAAAAATACTCAATATCACTCCTAAGTAGATATTAGCCATATAAAATAGAATAAACATACTAAAATCTATACTCCTAAAGAAGTTAAGAAACAAGGAAGACCCCAGGGAAGATGCTCAATACTCATTCAGAAGGACAAATGTGATAGATATTGGAAGCAGGAGAAGACAGGGAACAGGACAAGAGCCTAGCACATTTGGCCTTTGAAAGACTCTACTGATCAAAGCTTCAAAGCAGAGCTTGAGAGTCGTAGCCAAACTTTGGGCAGAGTTCAGGGAATCTTATGAAAGAAGTAGGTGATAGAAAGACCTGCAGGGGACAGGAGACTAACAGAGCCCAAAAACAAAAACAAAATAAAACTGAGTCCTGGGGGCCTTGCAGAGACTGATACCCCAACCAAGGAAAGTGCATGGAGAGGAAATAAAACTCCAGCTCAGAGGTAGTCCATAGACTCAGTCTCCAAGTGCAGGGCCTTTCTCTGGCATGAACTCAGGGTCAGGGTCTCTTATCACCTCCCCTGGGGAGTGCAGCCTTGATAGGCCACAGGAGAAGACAATGCAGCCAGTCCTGATGAGACCTGATAAGGCTAGGTTCAAATAGAAGGGGAGGAGGACCTCACCTATCAGTGGTCTAGGGAAGGGGCATAGGAGGAGAAGAGAGAGGGAGAGTGGGATTGGGAGGAGTGATGGGTACACAGCCATGATGCAAAATGAATAAATTGTAATAAATGATAATAAAAACATGTTGAGCTCTGAAAAAAAGAAGGTGAAAAGAGTAAACTCAGACTTCAAATTAGGCATTTGCCAGGAAACAACTTGGACTCTTCTATATCTTGTTGTATATCTTGTTATATCTTCTATATCTTGTTCTTCCTTGTGTGGATTTTACTCCCTCTAGATTTCAGTACTCTCAAAGCCAAAGCTTCAATTAAAGAGTCTAATTTCAGAAACAACACTTGGAATTCAAGTCACATATTTTCTTTGACTTTGTTATGCATGAGTGAAGACCCACGTTCCATGACAGAGACAAAGAAAACAACCTTGAAGGCTGTTCTGATCTATAACACACTCAGCGACCATATATTTTGTGTAAAGAAATTCATGAAAATATTCTTCAGAAACTCATCCTGTAAGACTTAGAGTATTAAACAAATCTTTCTTCTTTTATTTTTCTGTTGAGCTGAACCTTATTTTTCTTCAAAAGAAAATAATTTTGTTAACACTGAAAAATGAAGCAAAAAAAATGTAATGATGGAGCTTGTTCTGGAATTACTGGTTCTTCACTGAAGTAATTGGTTTCTGCAAAGTAAAATGAAATAAAATAGGGCATTTATAAAAAGGTCAAAGAATCAAAGTTCTTTCTTCTTGGGGGGAATATTTCCAGGCTGTTTTCCTGTGGGATGGCAGGTTGTATATCTAATTTCAAATTGGAATTTGAGCACTATGTAACAGCTGTAATTACAAGGACGACAGATTATTCAAACGGATGTCAAATTTTCCTTCTTGGAAACAGAGAATGTGAACAGAATCTGAAACATAGACTCCAACTTTCTTACCTTAAAATCAGCCTCTCTAATGTTTTACTTTCTAACTAAAGAGCTCTACTAATTCTTTAAAAAGTTCATACACTGCATTTTGATCATATTTACCCTATTGCCCCAACTCCAACTCCTCCAAGACCCACTATCACCTCTTCAGTCCTCTCCTCAACATTATATCTTCATTTTTTTCTTCCATTATTTCTTCATTTTTGTTTTTCTTCCAGCATGACCAATTTGTGCTACCCATGTACTCTTTGGTATGGAGCCATGTGATTGCTACACGAGGGCCTATACATACTCTTAATGAAAACTGACTGTCTTCTCCCAGAAGCCATTAACTGTCCATAGATTTTCAATTGGTGGCAGGGACTTCTTACGCCCTGTGCCAGAGGTTGAGTGACTATCTCATGCAAATCTTGTGCAGGCAATCACAGTTGCTTTCAGTTCATGAGTGCAGTTGTCCCGTCACGCCCAGAAGACATGTCTGTCATGTTTCACTCTAATCCTTCCTGGCATCTGACTCTTTTACTCCTTTCATACTATCTCTTATGATGGCCCTTGAGTCTTGGGTGGGGTATGATATAGACGAGCCATTTTGGATGAGCAACCCACTGATGGTGTTCTCTGCACTTTGCCTGGTTGTGAGTTCTTGCATCAACCATCACCTACTACACAAAGAAACTTCTCTGAAGAGGTGTGAAAGCTGTAGTAATCTGTGTTTAGAGAAATTCACATTTAGAGACCAGTTTGATATTGTGTCTATTTAATAAGACAGTAGTAGCACATTCAATCCTAGGGCCTGTGAAAGAAAGAAATTAAGAAACTATCACAAGATGGTAAGCCCTCTGATGTTCATAGTTCGGTAAGATTAATATTGTAAATATGACCATCATATCAAAAGTAATCCATATTTCATATAACCCCAATCAAAATATCAATGCAACTCTTAAGAGCAATTGAAAAAAAAAAAAAACCTTAAAATTCACCTGGCAGCACAAAAGACCCTGGGTAGTCAAAATAGTCACAAATATTAGAAAACACAGTTAGAGCTGTCACATTTCCTGGTTTCAAGTTATTCTACAGAGCCATGGTAGTAAAAGCAGCATGGTGCTGACACAAAAACAGACACATTGAACAATAGAATTGAATCAAGGTCTCTGATACATGTTCCTACATCCATATTATTTTAAAAAATGCCAAAAGCATACATTGAAGAAAATACAGCATCTTTAATAAATGCTTTTGGGAAACCTAGGTGTATAAGATGAAAATTGGTCCTTCTCTCTCTCACCATGAGCACAGACAGTTCCTAGTGGAGCTAAGATCTCAGAGTTAGACCTGAAACTCTGAAGTTTCTGGAAGAAAGAGTGGGCGGTACACTTAAGGATGTAAGTTCTGGTAAGGACTTTCTGGATAGCAATCTGGTTGCCCAGGAAATTATGCCAACACTAAGTGGAACTTCATACAATTAAAAGGCTTCTTATTGCAAAGAAAACTGTTAATCAACTCAGAGGCAGCCTACAAAAAGGGAACATTTGTGCCAGCTAATCATCTGACAGCAGCTTGGTGTCTAGAATATACATAGAACTCAAAAACTAACAGCAAGAAAATGAACAACCCAATTAAAAAGTCGGGTGTGGACCTGAACAGAAAGTTCTCAGAAGAAACACGAATGTCTCAGTAATATTTAAAAGGTACTCACCATCCTTAGTCATCAGGCAAATGCAAATGAAAACCACTTTCAGATTTCATTTCTCCCCTATCAAAATGGTCTACTTTTAAAATACTAAGATAGCACACATTTTCCATGGGATGTTCCCTATCTGAATCTGTGACAAGTTAGTAAAGAATGGTTCACAGAAAAACTATTTCAGATCATGAAACGGAAGACCTTTCTTTTCTTGGATCTTTGAGCCTGTAAGGTCATACAGCACTGCTGATGCCCAATAATGCACAGAACCTATCCTTGCCCTGTTCATTCACCAGGAAATGAAACAGCAACGCTGGTGGTATTCTTCACTCCATCACTCATTTCTGCTTTCCCAGTACTTCTAACAATGGCTTAGTGGCTAATAATAGTGGGCCAGAACCACAGGACAGCTACATACATTTCTTTATTAAAACCTAAAATACTGGATTTGGGAAAATGGCAGATAACAAGCAGATAGACTCTGGTAGAATCTCCAAGGAATGAACTGGAGAAAGGTCTGTCAGTGATAACCAAAAACCTGAGTTTCACAGCATAGTAAAATCAGAAAGCTTTCAAAGCAGAATGAGGAAATGGCCCTGAGTCTCTCCCAGAGAGACTGGCTTATCCAGGAAATACACTGACTCCCATGAGTAGAAAAAACGATGGGGCAGAGGAGGAAGGACTGGGACAGAGAAGCAGAGAGGGAGATTAGAAGGCAAAAGCTGTACACAGTAGCAGCTGAAGAAGGAAAGACATGGGGAATCCCTCCTTCTCAGTTCTCTGCTTGAACAGCGGCAGGATGCCATTTTAAGCAGAAACCCACTGAATGCTAGGAACGGACTCTGGCAGCCCCAGACCCTGAAGAACAGTGTGATGGAGCTACACACTGAAGCCCAGGCAGCAGCACACCTTTATTTTTTATTTATTTGTTTATATTTTTCTGAACAAAGGTGGGGGGGGGCTTTTATAAAACATTATTAGCTACTTGAGAACATCACACAATGTATTTTGATCATATCCACTCTCCTAATTCCTTTTATATCCAACTCTCTACCTTACTCAACCTTTCTTTCTTTCTTTCTTTCTTTCTTTCTTTCTTTCTTTCTTTCTTCCTTTCTTCCTTTCTTCCTTTCTTTCTCCCATTGAGTACTGTGCTGCCTGTATGCTCCTGGGTGTGTAGCCTTCCAGTAGTTGACCTATGAGTGGCCATGGCCTTAAAAGATCAACGTATCTTCTCCCAGCAGTTATTAATTGTCAATAGCTACTCACATAAGGGTGAGACATTGTGCCCACTTTCCCACTCCTTTTGGGGAGATTGTCTGGGGTAAGCTGTCACAACTGCTCTGAGTTCATAGTGTGGGTGTCTATGTGTCTGGAAAAAAAATGTTTTCCTATAGTCATCCACCTTTCCACAATTATCTCCAAACATTAGGAGAAATGATTAGGGCATTATACAAATGTACCATTTAGGGCTGAGCATTCCATAGGGTCAACATTCTTAGATATCAAGGAAGTGTGACTTGAAAGTAATTTGAGATTTCATCTTACTGCAGTCAGAATTGCCAGATTGAAATAAAATGATGACAAATACTGGTGTGGATATGTGAAAGGAGGAACATTTATTCATTGTCGGTAGGAATGAAAACTGGTGCAGCCATGTCAGGAAACCAACGTGGAGACTCCTCAAAAATCTGGAAATATATTTACCACAGATATAGCTATACCACTCTTCAGCAATATACCCCAAAGACTCTGCCTTCTATTGTAGAAATACTTTTCTTTCTCATCCATGCTCACTGTTGCTCTATTTAAAATAGCGAGGAAGTCTGTCAAGGGATGAGTGTATAGTGGAAGTCTAGTACATTTACACATGGAGTATTTTTCACCTGTTTAAAAAAAAGTAATGAAATGAGTGGAGTAAGAAAAAGTAAGTTAATGAGTGGAGATGGAAACAATCATTCTCTGTGACATAAACAAAACCCCAAAAGATAAACACTGTATGTTTTCTTTTATATGTGCAGGTTAACTTTAAATCTTTAGATGTGGTTGTTTCATTTGGAATAACAATAGAGATCAGAAAATTAGAAAAAGGCCATGGTGGAGGGAGAGGCTTTAAAGGGATGGGAATAGCACATAGTGATATGAAGGGGTAAAAGAAATCATGAAATAAGAAGTAATAAATAGGGTAGAAAATGAAAGGGCAGAAAAAAAGGAGGAAAATTAGCTATAGGAAACAAACAATAAATATTTTTTAACAAAAGTCATATGGAAATTTACAATTGTAGAAGCTTCATAAAATATGTAGGCATACACACACACACACACACACACACACACACACACACAGAAGCTTAACTGGAGTTAACAAGTTAGCTTAAATAAAAAGCTTACAGCCAGGAATGGGTTTTCTTTTTTAGAAGTGTAGGCCAGTGAGGTCCAACAGACCCCAAACATTACAGGCTACTGCCAATGCTCTTAGTCACCACTCTAGAACTTAACAGTATAATCCTATTGCTAACACACCATGTACTTAAGTCGTAGAACATGAAGAAATCAAACTGGCACTTACCTGAGGGCTTCACCCCTAATGACTAGTTTTCTAGAAGGTGCTAACTAAGCTTCCAGACAAGAAAAATAAACATCAATCTTCCCTACAGTTATTGCTGTGCACAATAGAAACAGCTGGCCTGACAAGACATAGTCACTCGTGCAATAGGGACAGGTATGTTACTGGAGTAACCAAGTACTTTCTGATCAAATTGGAGGCCTGTTAAACAAGACAAATATATTCCTAGCACCATTATTGGTGACTAGACCCATCAGAGGCCCTTGGGAGAAACCTAGTACTATTATTCTGCTGGAAGGATTTAGTATTATGTAAACTCCTACAATTATACCCATACATTAGCGTGTCTCTTAACCCCCATCAAAGAAGCTGCTTTCTGTAGTAAGTCAGGGTTAACATAGAGACTCAAAACTGATAAAGTGCAGATAATAAGAGACTTCAGTCTGCATTTCATCTCTTTTGTTGAAAATCCCAGATGTCAGATGTAAAAGTTAGCTTGTATTGTGTACTTACTCCTTATAGCTACTCATAATTTCTGCAGCAAACAGACTAACAAGTAAGTATCTACCAATATCTTACCTTAGGAAAATCCTTAATAACCTTTAGAGTAAACTTAATCACATATATTCCATTGATATGCTTTATCCATCTTAAATGTTTTTGTCACTTACTTTGACTTCTAACATGCTGAAACATTCTGCCTTTGTTTTAACTGTGTTTGAGGTTTATTTGTGTGTGTGCGTGTGTTTGTGTGTGAGAGAGAGAAAGAATGAGAGAGAGACAGAGAAAGAGGGGGAGAGAGAAGGTGTAGGCTCAATGTTGACATAGGGTGTCTTTCTTCATTGCTTCACTTTATTTATTGAGATGGGGGGTGTCTCTTGATGAACCCAGAGTTCACCAATATTGGCTAGTCTAGCTATCCATCTTACCCTAGCTAATCCCCTTTCTCTTATTCCCAAGTACTGGAATCACAGGCAAACCTTCATGCCTTCTCAGGTTTTAAGAATTCAGATTCTGGTATCCATGTATGCTGGTTGGTTTTATTAAACTTGACACAAACTTAGATTTATCTAGGAAGATGGAGTCTCATTTGAGAAAATGCCTCCATAATATTGTCTACAGGCAACTCTTCAGGACATTTTCTTAATTAATAATTGATGTGGATGGCCTCATTCTATGGGGACCTTGAGTTGTATAAAAAACCAAGATGACCAAGTGAATAAGATACATCCCTCGATGGCTTCTGCTTCAGTTCCTTCCTCAAGTCTCTTGTCTGACTTCTTTTGTTGATGAACTCTAATCTTCAAATAACATATATAATTTTGCCTACTATTTAAATTACTATTAAAATCATCTTCTATAAACTGGTTAAAAATAAACAGCAAAACCTAGAGAAAATTCCTACTATCTAGAAGTAAATGGAGAAATAAAACACATGGCATCAGTTTATCTAAGTCATTCAATGGTGTGTTCAATATCAATAAGATATAATAATATAAATACACCCCAGTAAACTCATATTTGCATATTTTCATAAACTTTAACTTTTGAGAATTTTATACACAATTACACTGCATTTATATCATTTTTACCTCTTCCCTTTCCCCCTATAATTCCTGTCATGTCTCCCCCAACATCCTCCTCTCAAACTCATGTCTTCTTCACTAATCATTATACATACATATATAAATTACATATGAGATGTATATCATAAATATGTATACATACCTATGGAGTTTTATTAAATTAGTATTGCTCCTATTTACAAGTATATAGCACTGACCAAATACAATTGAGCAACCACGCATGTCTTCTCTAACAACTCTTCCCTGCATGAATTAATAAGACAATCCTCCCAAGACATGGCCACAAGTCAGTTAATCTAAGCAATTTCTCAATGAAGGTTTTTCTCCCAGATAACTCTAGACTGTTTCAAGTGGACATTGAAAGCTAGGGGTAATACTTCTTCAGCAACTACATGTCAGGTATATGGTGTGTAGAGACAGAGAGACAGAATTTATATCACATAAGAATCCAAGATAGTGTTAATCCATGATGGTGTTAATAAAGATAATACTGCCCACATGTTCTTTACGGATTTAAAGACACCATATTTCATGAGAACCAATGAGTCACCAAATTTATCCATGTTACTACCATGTGCTCATCAATTTCTATTCCTTCATCATTTCTTCCATCTTTCCTTTAACCTCCCTAAACGTCTGCCAATATAATTGAAACTGAAAACTCAGATGCAATGGCCTTGGATTTGTGGACTGCTATGGTAGTGATGGCAATTGCTACCTGACCCTCCTCCCAACCAAGGTAATAACTAGCTATGTACCCATGTCCTGACACTGGAGAGTAAGGGATGATAGATGAATGCTAATTCCTTCACTAAGCAGATCTCAATGCCTGCTGGTGTTATATGCTTATACTGTCTTTTCTACTGGGCCCAACTCTGGTGGGGATTGGATTTAAAGTATGGAACCTTATCTCAATGTGCCCAGAGGTCAATGAAAGAAACACAAGCAATGGAGTATGTGTCAGGACAGTAAGAAAAGCCAAATGTTGTCTAAGAACTAAATACCTGAACCCATTGCTGAGGAAAAAAGATACAACTCAGGACAGGGCAAGGGGTTCTTGCCATTCTCCTACATAACTTTGCTCTGAACTTTCATAAACCATACTCTATTTCTATGTCGCCACAGTCTAACTACTCTCAGATCGTTCCTGTTCATTTACTACAGGCAGTCTCATCCATGAGTGTGTAGTCTCCCAGGATATAAGATAGGGAAAAAAACAAAAACCTGCCTATTTGTACTTTTAACCGTAATGTGAATCAGAAACAAACACTGGATGCACTCATAAAGATAAGCCTCTTCCCTAAACCTAGCAACCTAACAGCTCAGGCTTTCCTTATTCTTTTCTTTAATTTTTGTTTTACTTTATGTGCATGAGTGTTTTGCCTGAATGTACAACTGTGAACCCCATATAGGGCAGAGAAGGTGTCAGATATCCTAGAACTAGAGTTGCAGATGATTGTAAGCGACAATGTGCGTGCTGGAAATCATATACAGGCCCTCTGGAGGAGTAGCCAACTGAGCATCTCTCCAACACACCTTGTTTTTATTGTTCAGAGAGAGAACTTATTCCACCAAGTTAAAGAAAATAATCCCAGAGATATACATAACAAGGACAGCTTTTTCTATTTCCCAGATCCAAGATTTTCCACTGTCTTTACCATAAACACAGTTCTCAAATCCATCACAACAACACCCCAACACTAATTTCTGTTTTAATTTCCTTTGTGTTAAAGCAGTGCTCAGGGGAAAATTTATAGCACTAAGTGCCTGCAAGAAGAAATTCGTAACAGCACATACAAACAACTTAATGGCCCAACTGAAAACCCTAGAAAAAAAGAAGCAGATACACCCAAGAGGAGCAGAAGGCTGGAAATAATCAAACTCAGGGCTGAAATCAATCAATTAGAAACAAATAAAACTATTCAAAGAATCAATGAAACAAAAAGCTGGTTCTTTGAGAAAATCAACAAGATAGACAAACCCTTAGTCAAACTAACTAAAAAGCAGAGAGAATCTATCCAAATCAATAAAATCAGAGATGAAAAGGGTGACATAACTACAGACACAGAGGAAATTCAAACAATCATTAGGTCATACTACTAAAGCCTATATGCTACAAAATTTGAAAATCTAAATGAAATGGACAATTTTCTTGATAGATTCCATCTTCCAACATTAAGTCAAGATCAGGTAGAAAGACTGAACAGCCCTATATCCCCCAAGGAGATTGAAGCAGTCATTCACAGTCTCCCCTCCAAAAAAAGCCCTGGGCCAGATGGTTTCAGCGTGGAATTCTACAAGACCTTCAAAGAAGTGCTCACACCAATTCTCCTCAAACTATTCCACAAAATAGAAACAGAAGGTACATTACCAAACTCATTCTATGAAGCAACAGTCACCCTGATACCTAAACCACACAAAGACCCAACAAAAAAAGAGAACTTCAGACCTATCTCTCTTATGAACATTGACGCAAAAATAATCAATAAAATACTTGCAAACCGAATCCAAGAACACATCAAAGATATCATCCACCACGACCAAGTAGGCTTCATCCCAGGCATGCAAGGATGGTTCAACATATGGAAATCCATCAATGTAATCCACCACATAAACAAACTGAAGGAGAAAAACCACATGATCATCTCCTTAGATGCTGAAAAAGCATTTGACAAAGTCCAACACCCATTCATGTTTAAAGTCTTGGAGAGATCAGGAATACAAGGCACATATCTAAACATAGTAAAAGCAATATACAGCAAGCCTATAGCCAACATCAAACTCAATGGAGAGAAACTTAAATCAATCCCACTGAAATCAGGGACAAGACAAGGCTGCCCACTCTCTCCCTACCTCTTCAACATAGTACTTGAAGTCCTAGCCAGAGCAATAAGACAACTAAAGGAGATCAAGGGGATACAAATCGGAAAGGAAGAGGTCGAAGTGTCACTTTTCGCAGATGATATGATAGTATATATGAGCGACCCCAAAAATTCAACCAGAGAACTCATCCAGTTGATAAACACCTTCAGCAAAGTGGCAGGATACAAAATCAACTCAAAAATATCAGAAGCCCTCCTGTATACCAAAGACAAAAGGGCCGAGAAAGAAATTAGGGAAACAACACCCTTCACTATAGCCACTAACCACATAAAGTACCTTGGGGTGACACTAACCAAGCAAGTGAGAGACCTGTTTGAGAAAAACTTCAAGTCTCTGAAGAAAGAAATTGAAGAAGATCTCAGAAGATGGAAAGATCTCCCATGCTCATGGATTGGTAGGATTAACATTGTGAAAATGGCCATCCTGCCAAAAGCAATCTACAGATTCAATGCAATTCCCATCAAAATACCAACTCAATTCTTTACAGACCTTGAAAAAAAGATTCTCAGCTTCATATGGAGAAACAAAAAACCCAGAATCTCCAAAACAATCCTGTACAACAACAGATCATCTGGAGGTATCTCCATCCCCGATCTCAAGTTGTACTACAAAGCAATAGTAATAAAATCTGCATGGTATTGGCATAAAAACAGAAAGGAGGATCAATGGAACCGCATAGAAGATCCAGAAATAAACCCACACACCTATGAATACTCGATATTTGACAAAGAAGCCAAAACCATTCAATGGAAAAAAGACAGCATCTTCAACAAATGGTGCTGGTCCAACTGGATGTCCACATGCAGAAAAATGAAAATAGATCTATATTTATCACCCTGCACAAAACTAAAGTCCAAGTGGATCAAAGACCTCAACATAAAACCAGATACTCTAAATCTGTAAGAAGAAAAAGTGGGGAACAGCCTAGAACTCATTGGCACAGGAGACAACTTCCTGAACAGAACACCAACAGCACAGGCTCTAAGAGCAACAATCAATAAATGGGACCTCATGAAACTGAACAGCTTCTGTAAAGCAAAGGACACTGTCATCAAAACAAAACGCCTGCCTACAGATTGGGAAAGAATCTTCACTAACCCTTTATCTGATAGAGGACTAATATCGAGTATATACAAAGAACTAAAGAAGCTGAAAAGCAGCAAACCAAGTAATCCAATTAAAAAAATGGGGAACAGAGCTAAACAGAGAATTCTCGACAGAGGAATATCGAATGGCCGAGAAACACTTAAAGAAATGCTCATCCTCATTAGCCATCAGGGAAATGCAAATCAAAACGACCCTGAGATATCACCTTACACCCATCAGAATGGCCAAAATGAAAAACTCAAGGGACAACACATGCTGGAGACTTTGTGGAGAAAGGGGAACCCTCCTCCACTGCTGGTGGGAATGTAAACTGGTACAACCACTCTGGAAATCTATCTGGCGCTTTCTAAGACAATTAGGAATAGTGCTTCCTCAAGATCCAGCTATACCACTGCTAGGTATATACCCAAAGTTTGCTCAAGTACACAAAAGGGATATTTGCTCAACCATATTTATAGCAGCTTTATTTGTAATAGCCAGAACCTGGAAACAACCCAGATGTCCATCAACGGAGGAATGGGTACAGAAATTGTGGTATTTTTACACAATGGAATACTACTCAGCAATCAAAAAGGAGGAAATCATGAAATTTGCAGGCAAATGGTGGGACCTAGAAAAGATCATCCTGAGTGAAATATCCCAGAAGGAGAAAGACAAACACGGTATATACTCATTTATATAGACCTATAAGATGTAATAAACATAATGAAATCTGTACACCTAAAAAAGATAATCAAGAGAGTAGACATGGGGTAAGATGATCAATCCTCGTTTAGAATGACAGATGGGATGTGCATTGAACGTATGACAGGAGTCTACTGAGCACATTGGAAAGACTCTAACTAGCAGTGTTTTCAAAGCAAAGACTCATGACCATACCTTTGGCAGAGTACAGGGAATCATAAGAAAGAAGGGGAGTTAGTCTGATGAGGAAAGGATAGGAGCTCCACAAGGACCAAAGATATCTGGGCACAGGGTCTTTTCTGAGACTGACATGCAACCAAGGACCATGTATGAATGTAACCTAGAATCTCTGCTCAGATGTAGCCTGTGGTAGCTCAGTAACCAATTGGCTTCCCATAGTGAGGGGAACAAGGACTATTTCTAACAGGAACTCAATGACTGGCTCTTTGGCCTCCCCACCCCCCAAGGGAGGAGCAGTCCTGTTAGGCCACAGAGGAGAGCTTTGCAGCCAGTCCTGAAGATACCTGATAAAACAGGATCAGATGAATGGGGAGGAGGTCCCCCCTATCAGTGGACTTGGCAAGGGGCACGGTGGAGAGGAGGGAGGGAGGGAGGGACTGGGAGGGAATGAGGGATCGGGACACGGCTGGGGTACAGAGTTAATAAAATGTAACTGATAAGAAAAAAATAAAATACAAGGAAAAAAAATTTTGAAAATCGTTAAAAA
Source organism: Psammomys obesus (assembly GCF_907164565.1). Taxonomy (NCBI): domain Eukaryota; kingdom Metazoa; phylum Chordata; class Mammalia; order Rodentia; family Muridae; genus Psammomys; species Psammomys obesus. The sequence continues at coordinate 6,968,008 of NW_026591711.1, forward strand.
AAAAAAAATCCTTTGTGTTGCTTTGACAAAACCCTCTGACCAAAGACGACTTATGGGAATGTTCTAGTTCCCTTTCTTTTGCTGTGATTAAACACTGTAATGAAAAGCAATTTCAGAGAGGAAAGGGTTTTATTGGCTCTAGGTCACATCCCATCATTGAGGAAGTCAGAACAGGCACTCAGACAAGAATGTGAAGCATAAATCATGGAAGAACCCTGATTGCTAGCTTACCCACAGGCTTATGCATAGCTAGCTTTCTTATCCAGCCCAGGACCACTTACTTAGGAATGGTGCCATTCCCAGTAGGTTGGATACTCCTATATCAATCTATAATAAAGACAGTCTCCCACAGATATTTACACAAGCCAATCTTTTCTAGGCACATACTCAACTGAGCCTGGAAGACTTAGAGAATCATGATGGCCCATTTTCGCTGCAGGCCTGCGTAAGAGCCTTCAGTAATAACTATACACCACAGACTTCAAGTTTTGCTGTCTTGAAGTTTCCTCTGCAAGTAATTAATGAATTACTTTTAAACTCAGCCTAGTGCTAATTCTCTGTATACAGGCAAAATGTATCCAAATTCTTTGCCAAAACATCACATGAATGGCTCCTGGTCCAATTCCTGACAGAGTCCTCATTCTTTTCTAACTCTCATAAGCATTTCATGTCTGCATTTCTTATAGCATTACTCTCTTCCAGTCTCCCACCAGAACCATTAAGCTCTCTATATTTCCAACCCAAGTTTCCAAATTATTCCACTTGTTTTTGTTTTGTTTTGTTTGTTTTGTTTTCATGAACTAGAGACTTAAATAGAACAATATAGTAGTATTTACCACTGCAGCAGCCCTTCCACTCAAGGTCAGAGAGTTTAGAACAAAATAAATGAGAAGTTATGAGAAGAGCTAGCACTCATTGTCCTAGTCTGGACTTGTGTTTATTGGGTTCCCCAGCATCAGACTTGTGCATCTCAGCTCCTGGACTGCTAGCATTAGGTCCTCCTGCTCTTCTAGCTTATGCAAAGCTTGTGTCTAGTTCTTTGGCTTCTAGGCTTACCAAGAGATAAGACCCAAGATTTGAACCACATTTTCAGCAGGTGTTGTCCCTGAAGGTTATTAGCCTCAAAAACCCTGGTGGAATTAATAAATGAAACAACAGATAATCTGGTCCCTCTGTAGTCACAGATCCAGGATGTCCTACTGCACTCACTTCCCATGGTCGTCATTGGAACTCAGCTTGGGCCTTGACACAAGAAATTACCTGGGGTGCATAGATGGCTGGGATGAGAGGTGGCATAGCTACCGTCACAGTCTTTACACCCAAGCCCTCTGTTCTCAAGTCTCTAGTCCTGGACACTAAATGAAGATTATAGTTAGAGACAAGGAAAGGAAGGAAGAGTAGAAATAGAGCAAAATTCATTAGTCCAGGATGATGGAGAAAAAAGGGGAGATGTGCTGAAGGGCTCAGTGATGAAATACACTGTGGACCTAGAGGTGCCAGTGGGTATCACTATCTCAGCACTCTCATTGTTTACCCATGCAAGCACTTTCAGCTGCTTGCATCTTTAATTGGCATCCTTCATGCATGAGCTGCTCTCAGATTTGGCAAGTGTGGTTACCTTTTGCTCAGCTTATAGTCCATGGACAAACATTGTGTTGTCCCTTAATAAAGCCCCCACTCTCATGTTTTGGGGTAGAAAATATTCTGGGGTGAATATATTTATGCATAAGCTCAATTACAGCAACACCTGAGTACACAGCAAGGTAAAGGATCCAAATGTCTCTAAGGATGGGCATGGTCAGCCCAGTATCCATATAGGCTTTCAGCTCTAAATGTGGCCTCGCCTTGCAGCCACCTCCATGTCTAAGTGTAAACCTTTCCTAGCAGCCACTACTGCACCAGACTTACTGCCCTGCGTGAGCTCTCTGGTCAACACAGAGGGCAAAAGTGTAGTCACACTCTGGGATTCCAGATGATGGGTTCCATACAGTCCAGAGGGGAAAGACATGGACAAGATGGATCTGGCTTCAGAGATTCTATTATTGGCAACTGAAGCCAAATACCATGTCCCAAAATCTGGGTCCACAGTCTCTATAGGGATTCATGGAATGGGGCTAAAAAGAGGATGCAAAGAAAATAAACAGAAAGAAAGTCGGGAGGAAATGGTACAAAGGGAGAAAAAAGGAAGAGAGGGAAGGAAAGAAAGGACAAAAGGAATGCATTTGGACTCCCTTGAGTTACGTGAGAGATCAAAGACAAATTTTCCTCACTAAAGTCACCAACTGTTGCATGAACCAGATTCCAGAGACCACCCACTAGGTTTTCTAGGTTCTTATGTCCTGGAATAAAGAATTGATCCAAGGATACATGGATAATAATAGAAATAGATACAGTTTGTGAAGACAAAATTTGTTAGGGTAGTAGTGGGCGTGAAAGCTGGCAATCTTAGCTCCACAGCTTTGGATCACATGAGTCATGTCATTTTATGGGTCATTTATAGAGCACTCATCTTTGTTGCATTTGCATGTTCTGGGCTCTCCTGGTTGGGGTTTTCATTTTGATGCAAACTTTCTTCTTTCAGATGCTAATCCTGATGCCTTTCTATCATCACAGTACTCTCCTATCCTTAACATAGCACTGTGTATAACTGTTAAGTAGATGGACAGAGATTCACATTTTTGGAGACCACTGAGGAAAGTCCTTCCTTCTCATAACCAGCTGTGGACCCTCCCTTCTACTTACCTGATAACACACAAATCTTAAGAAAGGCCAGCATTGCGATTGGTCCTCCTTAGAATTTAGCCCATATGAAAATGAAGAAGGTAGAAGTAAGCGGCTTTGTTCGGGACTAATAAAAGACGTTTACTTTTGTTCAAGTTTGGCTATATTCTGAACATTTTTGTTTAATTTTCTTTAATCTACCCTATGAAATGAACTTTGGCTAAAAGAATGAGACTTGAGGTCCAGTTAGATGGCTCACCTAGCAAAGAAGCCTGCCGTCCAACCTGATGACCTGAGCTCAGTACCTGGGACACACATGGTAGAAGCTGCAACCTAATCTCCTAATTCACAATCTCTTGGTTATGAATAAACTGTAATTAATAAAATTAAAAAAAATTAATTTAAAAAAAGAAAAGGGAATACCAACATGAATCACAAGTAATAGTTCAGTACTACAAGAGCGGGTTGTCATTGTCAAGTCTACATTAATCAATGATGGTTAACTGTAATTCTCAATTTGATTGAAATTGGAATCAAGTGAAAGATGAGCCTCTTGGGTAGGCCTGTGAGCACATTTGCTAGAATTCACTACAGTAGGGAGACCCTCTCCTAGAGTGGGCAACACCTGCTACCTTCTGCTTGGATATAATAAGGTGTGGGGGAAGAAAACCTGCTTCTGCCTGCCAGCACAGTTCCCTGCCGATTGGTGCAACTAACCCTGTTGACATTATTCTTCACTGAAGTCAAAGCCCAGCTGCTTTGTATTTAAACACATACTGAAGACCAGCCAATCTCCAGGAATCTTGCAGGCCTTCTATGTCACCAGGTTGGTATCATGAGGTGTCCAGTCTTGTCGACTGAGAAGTTCTCACTCTCTCCAGTGGGTAGATAACTACTATTGGACTGCCCAGCTTGTATCATATAAGTCAACCTAATAAATACCCTTTGTAATGTACCTTCATTCTCTTCCTCTAGTGAACCCTGAATAACACAAGGTTGGTTTGTGTTTCTGCCCAGGATACTTTATATGATAATAACCAGCTGGCATGCACTCACCTTTAATTCCAGCATCTGGGAGACAGAGGCAGAAAGATCTCTCTGAGTTCAAGGCCAGCCTAGTCTACACAGGGATTTCCAAGCCAGTCAGGTCTACATAGTGATATTCTGTCTCTCCTGTTTCAATACATGCACACACACACACACACACACACACACACACACACACAAAGAGAGGGGGGAAGAAGCAAAAGAAAGAAGGAAAAAAAGGAAGGAAGAAGAAAAGAGATAAGAAAAGAGAAGAGAAAAGGAAAGAAAAGAAAAGCACAGAAAAGAAATTGTTAAACCTTGTAAACCTGTTGTTGATAGCTGCTTCATTCTCTTGATTGGTCTTGGAATCTTGACTGCTTATGAAGAGATATTCCTTAGAAATATTTGAGATAAGCCAGGCAGTGGTGGCACATGATTTTAATCTCAGCACTCAGGAGGCAGAGGCAAGCAGATCTCTGTAAGTTTGAACCCAGCCTAGTCTGCAGAGTGAGTTTCAGGATATCCAGGGCTACACAGAGAAACATGGGTGTGTGTGTATGTGTGTGTGGGTATACACACATATGTGTATACATACATAAACTGTGTGCTTCCTACATATACATGTTCCTGAAGATTTTTGTACTTTAGACTTTTCTTTTTTTTTTTCTCTGTGATCCTCATTTGCACTTTCAATAAAATAGCTGGTGCAAATTCACATCTTTACCTAGAACTCTGGTCTACAATCTAGCTGACAGGTGGAGTCACAGAAGCTCTAGAGGGTCTGTGCTAATGATAGCAGAAATGATGAAGATAGAAGAGAAACTGAGGCAATTTTATGAACTAAATTGGAAATTCAATAATGATACCATTAGCTATTTACTTTTATAGTCAGAGCGTGGTATTGTTCAAGAGGGCTCTGGTGAGCTGAATAAACTTGATGTTGTTCAAGTACAGCCGAGCTTTAACACTTCAGTTTGGAGGGGATATGGCCTAGCTGATGTTGACACTCAGCAAAAGGCAGAAAAGCGCAAGAGCTGCTAAAGCTTCCTTAACCAACCCTGTGAAGATTATTAGTAAAAGCCGTTCCAAGAGGTGGTGTTAGTCCAAAGTACAAAAGTCCTTTAACTGTAGCAAACATTTGGTTGATCTGATTATTAAATCTGAAAGACACTAGTGCATACAGAATTATAGTAGCACGTGTCTGTTCCTTGATTACAATGAATACTAGCTTGTTTCCTTTTAACTGTTTTACTCAGCTTCTCACATCTACAACTATGTGACCTATCTAGACTTAGAAAATAATCAGATATTTTTTCAATTTTGTATTCCTGCATCAGTTTCTTTCTCCTTTCCTTGTAGAACTGCAACATTGCAAATACAAAATTCGTCTTTTGTTCCACAGCGCTCTGAGGAGTTTCATACTTTATGAAAATTTCCCCCCTGTGTTTTCCACGTTGGATTATTCTGATTGGCCTACCGTTAGGCTCTTTGACTCCCTTGTTTTGCATCTGAATTCTGCTTTTCAATTTCTTTTTTTTTCACTTTCTTTCATTCACTTTGTACCCCACCACAGCTGTAGTCCCCTTCCTCAGCCCCTCTGATTCCTATCCTCCCTTCCTCATTCCTCCCATGCCCCTCCCCAATCCCACTGATAGGGAAGGTCCTCCTCCCATTCTCTCTGATCTTAGCTTAGCAGGTCTCATCAGGACTGGCTGCTTTGTTTTTCTCTGTGGCCTGGTAAGGCTGCTCCCCCATCAGGGGATGGTAATCAAAGAGCCAGCCACTGAGTTCATGTCAGAGACAGTTGCTTTTCAATTTCTTAAGTAACTTTTTTTTTTAATTGCTGTCATGACATTTTTCACTTCTAAAGCTTCCATGTGGTTCTTTGATATACCTTCATTTTTCTACTTCGTTAGCAATGTCTATCTCTTGTTTCAAGAGTACACACATTATTATAAAATATGTTTTAAAGTCATGTTTATTTTGTTAGATATATTTTCCATGGAAAGGTATTAAGATATCGTTGTTTGTTCTACACAGGTAATTTTAGATTGCATTGTGGGTGTTTTGATATCTGATAGACTCTCAATTTCCCAGAGATTGAGGGAAAGCAGAAAGAGGGATAAGTAACAGTAAATGTGTTTGAAGAAGCCATATTAAGTCCTATTATTTTCCCTGAGCCTTAGGTACAGGAGTTGTTTTGTAGCTGTATCGATCTATTGGGACTGAGCTATACAACTCTGTATATGGATTGATTGTGGTTTTCTGTAATGATCTCTGGCTGTTGCAAAGAGAATGCTCCTTGATAGGGAGTGAGGACTACACTTATTTGTAGGTATAATGACAAATCCTTAGACAATAATTATAGATTGTGCTGGTTTAATAAGTGGTGGTTGTAGCCTTTCCTCCAAGATATATCACCTCACCAGCCTTGGGAGGGAGCAAGATCTCCAGTTCTTTGTGATTCCTGATACTTATGTGTTTGCTTTAGTAGAATTAGCCCAGTTCACCTTTGACCAGGCTCTAATCCACTTTCAGAATGAGGTTCTCTACTAAACTCAGTATTCTCAGCTTTTCATAGTCACTCCTGCCTTGTACAGACACCACCGAGAAGTCATTCTAAGACCTTGGTGGAAGTGTAGAACATGTTACCATTTCAGAACAACGTGTTCACAGCTCAAAGATGAGCCCAAAACTATATATACATATTTGGGAATCCCCACTCTGCAGGTAATCGCTGCCTATGAATTATCCTCTTTAATTCTCTGGATCCTATGGGCCAATTTCCCCAGATCAAGCTAGAAAACCATGATTTTAGCATCCCTACTCTGGTGTGGTCCTCTTGCATCACGTTGATGTACAAGAGACTAGTGTGGTCTGCATCTGTGGCTGTCACCTTTGACCTCACTTTTCCCTCTGCTGGCATCATCAGTGCATGGGAATCCCGCTTCACTGCTGGGACATGCCTGATGAGGGCTGGCAGACATAAAGTCTGTTTTCCAGAGTTTCCTTTTCTAGTCTTTTAATCTCCAATTGAGGATTTAATTTTTTTCTTAAACAGATTTTTCTGTTTACACCATGCATTAGGCAGTGTTCTCTGAAGGAATAGAGACAATAAAAATAGTATGTCTGTGTGTGTGTATGTGTGTGTGTGTGTGTGAGTGAGTGTGTATGCCTGTGTGAAAGAGAATTTTCTATAGTGGCTGCTTAGTCAAACAGTGGCTGTCTATGGAGTGGAGAGGATAAGAATCTGGTAGCTTGACAGGTTACAAAGCTAAAACTGTCCCCAACTGATGCTGATAAGCTGGAAGTTCCCTGACAAGTCACTGGTACTCAGTCCACGTTGTAACCAGAGTAAGCTAGAGTCTATTGTCAGTGAAGGAAGGCACCATCAGCAGAGACAGACATACTCATCAGCAAGGAGTAGACACAGGCAGTGCACTGCTGTTTTCCAGACCAGTCACATCTGGGCTGCTGTGGGAAGATGCTTCCCCTTCTAGGGAAACCTTTTCTATCAGTTAATATTTCCTGGAAATGCTCAGAGGCATAGCTCCTCATTAATCCCAGATCCATCATTGATCTCAAGCTGTACTATAGAGCAACAGTAACAAAAACTGCATGGTACTGGCAGAGAAACAGAATAATGGATTAATGGAATCAAATAGAAGACCCAGAAATAAATCCACACACCCACTGATTCTTGATTTTTGACAAAGAAGACAAAACAATACAATGGAAAAAAATATAGCATTTTCAACAAATGGTGCTTGTCTAACTAGATGTCTACATGCCAAAAAAAGAAAATAGATCATATTTATCACCCTACACAAAACTAATGTCCAAATGGATCAAAAACCTCAACATAAAACTAGACACACTAAACCTGTTAAAATAAAAAGTGGGGAAGAGCCTTGAACTCATTGGCACAGGAGATAACTTCCTGAACAGAACACCAAAAGCACAGGCTCTAAGAGCAACAATCAATAAATGGGACTTTATAAAACTGAAAAGCTTCTGTAAAGCAAAGGACACTGTCATCAGAACAAAACGACAGCCTACAGATTGGGAAAGGATCTTCATCCAGAATATATAAAGAACTCAAGAAGTTGAACAGCAACAAATCAAATAATCCAATTTAAAAATGGGGTACAGAGCTAAACAGAAAATTCTCAATAGAGGAATATCGAATGGCAGATAAACACTTAAAGAAATGTTCAATGGCCTTAGTCATCAGGGAGAAGCAAATCAAAACAACCCTGAGATTTCACCTTAAATCCATCAGAATGGCCAAGATAAAAAAAAAAAAAAAAAAAAAAAAAAAAACAACCAAGGGACAACACATACTGGAGAGGATGTAGAGAAAGGGGAATCCTACTCCACTGCTGGTGGGAATGTAAATTGTACAACCATTTTAGCAATCAATCTGGTGCTTTCTCAGATAATTAGGAATAGTGCTTCCTCAAGATCCAGCTATAGCACTCCTAAGCATATATCCAAAAGATGCTCAAGTACACAACAAGGACATTTACTCAACCATGTTCTTAGAAGTTTTATCTGTAATGGCCAGAAGCTGGAAACAACCCAAATGTCCCTCACCTGAGGAATGGATACAGAAACTGTGGTACATTTACACAATGGAATACTACTCAGCAATTAAAAACAAGGAAATCATAAAATTTGCAGGCAAATGGTGGGATCTAGAAAAGATCATCCAATTTGAGGTATCCTGGAAGCAGAAAGACACATAGGGTATATACTCACTCATAAGTGGACATTAGATATACAATATAGGATAAATATACTAAAATCTATACACCTAAAGAAACTAATCAAGAAGGAGTTCTCTGGCTAAGATGCTCGATCCCCATTCAGAAAGGCAAAGAGGATGGACATCAGAAGAGGGAGAAAACAGGGAACAGGACAGTAACCTACCACAAGAGGGACTCTGAAAGGCTCCACCCTGTATGGTATCAAGGCAAATACTTAGACTTTTAGCCAAACTTTGGGCAGAGTACAGGGAATCTTACGAAAGAAGTGGGAGATAGTAAGACCTGTAGAGGACATGAGCTCCACAAAGAGAGCAACAGATCCAAAAAAATTTAGGCACAGGGGTCTTTTCTGAGACTAATACTCCAACCAAGGACCATGCATGAAGATAACCTAGAACCCCTGCACAGATGTAGCCCATGGCAGTTCAGTGTCCAAGTGGGTTCCATTGTAATAGGAACAAGGACTGTCTCTGACAGGAACTGATTGGCCTGCTCTTTAACCATAATTGTTCTTAATACTCTCTTATTATATTTAAAAATTATTCTAAAGCTTGTCTGCCATAGTCTAAATCTGTTTTGCAACCTTCCTCAAGCTATGACTCTTTGATATATTTTCTCATGTTGTGGTGATAAAATTATTTTCATTGCTACTTCATAACTGTACTTTTGCTACTGTTATAAGAAGCAATGTAAATGTTTTTGGAGATAGAGGTTTGCCAAAGGGGTCATGACCCACAGATTGAGAACCACTGGGCTAAATACTGCACTAAACTCTCTTTGGGTCTGAGTCATGTATGAGAAATAAGCATTTGAAATAACCTCACACCATTTTAATGATTACAAACAGAGGTTTATAGGTGTTGGAGGAACTGGTAATGTCACACAAGTGGAAAATCAGGCAAACTCTGAATCACTATAGAATGCAGCTAGTCATGGCCTGTTCTGTCATGCAGCCTGAACTGTGACAAAGCTGCAGGCAGTGTAGGTGAGGGTTAGCTGATGGCCTTCTTTGAACCACATGCTTTCCTACCTTTCAGCCTTGATTAGGTCAGGTTGAACAATGTACTTATGCATAAGGCTCGTTGAGATTTAATATTGCTTTGTGTTGGTTAGTGGGCAGGTGTTTGTTTAAAGGAAGTGGAAACAGGTGTGCAAGCCTTGATTTAATTAACGAGGACGGGAGACACACTGATCCATGGCCATTTTCAAGGAGAGATGCTGATTGTGCTAATTAATCATGTGTCTGTCAGAACTAAATAGAACATAATAGAAAATGATGTTCCAGTTGCCATAAGTATGGGACATGGAGTCTTGTACCTGGCTCTCCCAGAAAGCAGATGCAACTGTTTATCATGACATCAATTAAGATGCAGTGCCTGACTCCTCGTGGATTACCATGTCTGAGATAGCTTGAAGGAAAGGTGTTTTCTAAACTCTTGCCAACAATGTGGGACTTCATCCAACAGGAATTGCCTCTCAAAGGAACATTTCCTTTCAAAGAGATTAATTGAGTCTTTTTAGATCAAGAGAGTATCTCTGAGATAGGGTAGAAGGGACATTTTGTATTCGCTATCTTGAAACACTCAATATACCTCACCTAACCAGACAGCCATGTTCATAATGGGCTATCAGAGAGTATTTAATTTATCCCTTCATTTATCTACTGGCTACTCCATAGGCATAATGGCCTTTTAAGAACATCAGTCAAGTACATTGATCTGTTTAAGTGTCTTCAATGATTAGTCAATAGATTTATATTTTCATAAAAATGAATAGCAAATCATAATACAGTGGGACACATATTGACAGTTATATAGGCTATTCAAAATGTATTAATACTTTATTGTTAGTAGACTGCAAGAAATATACTCTAGTTACCATGGCTTATTAAGATGAAACCTTTGATAAAATTTATAATTTCATGATAAAAACCCATACATAAATAGAAATTAAACACAATGATGGTGAAGGGCATCAATAAAACTCAACAGTTTTTAATTGCCAATGTTGGAAAGACTATAGCTGCTTGCTAAGATCATGAGGGAGGCACGGATGTCCACTCTCACCTCTCCTAAGCAGAATTTTACTGGATGATTTAAATAGAGCAAATATGCATAAAAAGGTGAATGAAAATCATACATGTTTTAAAAGTACAAATCTGTTTGTAGTTCCAAATGTTCTACAAAAGAGCTATGACACAATAAGTTTAGCAAGACTACATAACTCTGGCTAAATTCTGCAGTTTTGAATATTGCAGTGAATAATTAAAAAAATAATTTCCTAACTAAATTACAAGAAGTAAATGAAACATATATAAATTTGAGAAAATATACAAATGTTTTCTTACTAAGAGCTACAAAATACATGATATTTTTTTAAATAAAGGAATAAGATATATTCTGAGTCAAATGAGAGTACCTTGGCTAAAGGACAAGGTTTCAGGTTGCCTTGGATGAATATGCTTATAGGATTTTTTTTAATATAGATACAGAACAAAAGAAAGTCTTAAATCAATGCATTTAGCAAGTATATTTAGGGACATCATGTAAGTGGGCTACAGCAAAGTAGAGAGATCTCTGCTTCAAGCTTCAGCTGCTCTCTGATGCTTTAGGGGTGGGGTTTTTGATGAATTTTGTTATTTCACAGCTTCATACATATAAACAATATATTCTTATTGCTCTCCCTCCCTCTTTTCTACCTCCCTCACATACATAGCAATACCTACCCCATTGCTACATGTTCTCATCTGGATTCATGATTCTTGGTGTGGTTCTGTTACTCACTTTGAGCACTGGATTTTAACTATTCATTGAAGAAAAACTACAAAATATTTATGAATTAGACCATAAAACTGAAGTACGTAGGTATGTTTACTACTTGGAAGAGTTTACACATATTGGTAAAATGTCAGCATTCCCAATTTGACCCTAGAGACTCACTAAAAAAAAAAAAAATCTCTCAACAGAAGTTTTAAAGAAATGGATCATCATGTTCTAATATGTACATGGGAAATTAAAATAAAACAGCCAAGATAATTGGGAGAAAGAAGGATGAAGTTGGTGACTCAGTCTTAATTCAAGGCCTAATACAAAGGTAAAATTAAGAAGCTACAGCAGTAGTGAAAAAAAGTGAAGAAACAGAATATTGGAATAGGAAGGATTCAAAGAAGAGACTCAGACATTCAATCAGTCTTCATCATTCATAGATTATATATTGAAATTCAACTTGCTGGGTCCTGTTTCTCAGAATCTGTCCCTGTCTACCTGTTAAACAAATATATATATATATATTCATATATATGTATGTATATATATATATATATATATATATGAATAAGTATCCAGAGTCAAGGCTTGAAAAAAGAGAATAGATTAGTTTGAAGTGGAATGCAGGCCTTCTTGAACCATGGACTGTAAAAGTGATAGTAAGAGAAAGTACACAGAGGGCAGAAGGCAGACATTGAAACTGCAAAAATCAAGCGGTTTGCTATAGGACTCTAGGTATGAGTGCTGGAGTTGAAAGACTCCACTTGTTAGAGTGTAAGACTACACTCGTTGAAAAAGCAGAAAGGAAAGAACCACACTCTAAGGACTACAGAAGAGAGGGTGGCAGAAGGATCTGCCAACTACCTGCGTGAGGGCCAGGGCTTCAGGAGCAGGAGTCTCACATGGGTCTGGTCAAGGAATAAGCTCAGGTACCAACTGCTACCAGAGCATGTGGTCGTAATGGATACTGCTAGTGATTGAAGTCCAGTTGACCTATGGCTACCAGAGTTTTTCTTTCTTATAGTCCTAAGACTAGAATCATGCCAAGAATATGGAATAGAAGGTGATCACTGAGGAGGATTCAATTCCAAGAGTATATCAAAGGCAGAGTCTCTGTCCCTTACAACTACATTTCAAGGAACGCCTCATAGATAATTAAAGGTTGAATATCTAAATAGAATGGCTGGCTTACTCGACAAACAGTTACTGGGTGCACATTTTATGTTAGTCAAAATGGGTCTCAAGCACACAAAATAAAACAGAGAAGGTCTAGCTTTCACATAGTTTATATTCTAGAAGATATTCAGTACACAGATAGGTAATATATAAGTAAGTAAATATGTAAAAGCAATAAAATTTCAAGTAATAGTAAGTGTAATTATTTAACATAATCAACAAATTAGTCAACATGGTAGCCAATGTGGGTTCATACTGTACTATGTCATCAGCCACTGGGCATCTCTGTCAGTGATGTACAAACCAGAATCATGAAATTAAGACAGTCACATTTCAACAAGTGATGGCGATGCAGAGAAATCACAATTCTTTATAATTTTGTAATAGAAAAATGGACATAGCCATTTTAAAAATAATAGATTAGTTTTTCAATGTGTTAAACACACAATCAGCATCATAGCAATTCTACTCCTGTCTACCCACAAAAATTCATGGTTGCATGTAGATTTATACACAAATGTTCCCAGAAACATTGCTCACGAGAGTCAGAAACGGTGGATCTCCATTAGTTGATGAGTAGATAAAAGTATAGGAGAAGATAAAGCTCAATACAAAGGGTGTTCTTCAGAAGTTAAAAAAGTGAATGGCTGATACTATCTACAACATAAGCCTCAAAAAACCTTGTACCAACAAGTGAAAAGAGTCAATCACAAAAGATCACATCTTTGATGACCTTTTTTATAAAATTCGTTCAGAAACCACATCTATAGAATCAGAAAATGCCTCAACAAGTGTCTAGGGCTGTAAATCAAGGTTGAGGAATTGGAGAGGCTTCTACAAATTCAAGCCTTCTTTGTGGGAATAATGAGTGTATTACAACAATGGAGGCATAATTTTATAAAAGCTCTAAAAGATGCTAAATTATTTGCTTGTATTCAGATTATATCCCAATGACAAGTTTTATTTTTTTTTTAAAGGAAGAAAGAAAAGAGGGTGACATCTGAGGGCAGAATGTTTTCAGAAAGGGCAGACCAAAGAAAGGCACCTGGTCTGGGAATGAAGAGCTGGCCTGTTTATGACATGTGGAAGTCACCCAAACTGAAGCTGGTTGAGGAAGGGGCAGAAGTAGGGGCTAAAGCAAACCAGATTTGCAAACCAGTTATCTTCCGGTCATTCTGCCATATTCACAAGACAAACACCTTCAGGGGAGAAAAGGGTTTAGTTCGGTTCGTGGTTCAGTTTGGCTTGCGGTTGTATAGGGCTAATCCATGCATGGTTGGCCCAATTGCTTTTTGGTCTCTGGTGGCTAAGTATAACGTGTCAGAAGTATGAGGCGGAGGAAAACTCTTCACCTGACAGCTGCTGGAAAGTTGAAAGGCAAAGCAAGGGTCCACAGTCCTAATAGCACCTTTAAGGGCTTGAAGTGGCCCGTATTTTACCTTGACTATGGTTTTTGAAATAAAAAGTGATTCAAAACTAAGTTGTATGGAACCTTTATACAACCTAATTATGCAAGAGTAGTTTAAAGGTTTTGTTATTGATAATCTATTCTTTTTGTGGCCAATGAAGGTTAACAGATAATTTGGGCAGACAGGTTTTTCTGGGAGAACTTGTGAGCCGTTCTGCTCAAAACACAGTAACCTTCTCTTTTATTTATAAGTAAAACATGAATGAGAAAAGGCACTTTACAATGGCCAAACTTCCTCCTGCTATGTACTTCCTCTTTAAAGGTTTTACTATCTCCCCAAAATGCCACAGGTTAATGACTATGCCTTTACCACATAACCATTAGGAACATCCAAAACTAGAGTAGTCTATTAAGGCCTATGAAATTTGGTTTTTATTTTCAATGCAACAAGAGCTACTGGAGGATTTGAAGCAGGCAGCAACATGGTGTGATACATTTTAAAAGGTTAGCTTGGCTAACCTTGTACGTATTTGACTCCAAGCATTGGACAGGAAACAATGAGCAATCAGACAGGAACTTCTGTCAAAGTTGACACAACACCCAATTTTATGTCACTTTCCCATTCCTTCCTCTCCTCTCCTCTCCTCTCCTCTCCTCTCCTCTCCTCTCCTCTATTTTTCCTTTTCTTACCTAATCTTGCCTCCTTTTCTACCCTTTTATTTCCCATTCATGTTTCACTTAAAAAAAAATGTTATTCTGTATTAAGCAGAACACCTCACAAGTTCTCCCAGAAAAACTGTCTACCCAAATTATCTGTTAAGCTTTATTGGCCACAAAAATAATAGTTTATCAATAACAAAACCTTTAAACTACTCTTATGTAATTAGATTGTATAAAGGTTCTATTGTCCCAACTTAGTTTTGAACCCACCTTTTTTTTTTTTTTTTTTTTTTTTTTTAATTTCAGAAATCACAGCCAGAGTAAAATACAGGCCACTTTAAGTGACTATGGCAACACTCCATTCAGAACCTAACTTACAGCAAGAATGACTTTCCCACATTGAGATCTGCCGTCATCAGAGCTGTACTCAGAGAAAACAATGGGGCATTTATCTGTAGGAAAACAGAATTTTCATCAAACTCCTCATTTTGCCCAAGGGGCCATTTTCTTTGTGCAGACTGATGTGGGTGGTAAAGAATAGTCAGGCTTTATTAGACTATTACTCACACAATACGATTTGAGGTCTGCTATTCAACACCATTTCTCCTGTGCACTTTCCCCAAGGCTGAATTGTTGCCTATGGCCATTTTTTATTATCAGATATAATTGAAAATAAAAGAGAACAAATTTCCCTTATTTTCCTTGGCCCCCAGTTTAGTCCATCTTCTTACCTAATAGAGAAGGTTTATAGAGCAAGCATGCAACTGTGTGCAACCTTGACATGTCCCATTATAATCTAGAACTCCTCCGACCTTCCTTCCACCTGTGACAAGTTCCTGGTAGCTAACTCTTCAGATGACACAGACATAACTATGTTAGAAGGCATTCCACCTTGAGAACATGAGTGATTTGACACCTTGTATTTCAGATAGTCTCAAACATTCAGAAACTGCATACCTAATTCCCAATAAATCCGAGCCATGTGACCCATTGTTCATCAGTCCTCAGCTGTTCCTGCCCAGTGTAGCTTTCTTCCATATTCTCTCCTTTGTGTTCTTGCATGGCTCTTTGCAAACTCTGTTGTCCTTCTAATCCCACTAACAGGTAACTCTTATCTCAGTACAGCTTGGACTTTAAAATGGTCAAGTGGGTGACCACTGAACTTTAAACGCAAGTCCTGACTAAAGGAGGATATGATAGGATGGCTCTTACCACCTCTGTTACAGAGTCCCATTGCCCCTGAGCACAATATGCTGTGATGGCTGCCTCAAATGCCCACTTGGTCAGCTACTGGGTGTACATGGCCCACCCATCTCAGCTCCCTTCACCAAAAGAGTACAGGGAAATATCCAGCTCTCTCCCATACCATGCTCAGGCTGTCAGGATAGTCTCTGCTTGTTCTCATGTGGACGGATTTACTCACATGAGAACAAGCAGAGACTATCTATTTAAAACTGACTATAATAAAGAAGTCACTTATCATCACATGCATTTGTCAGACTTAAAGACAGGTTATAGATTGCATAACTTCATAATAAAATTAAAGGAAGAGAAGGGCTATTGATATGCCCTGATTGGAAATTGCCTTCAGGAAGATAGAGGAAGGCAAATAAAGCTGGGCATCCTATATAGTTTATAAAACTATTTGACTTTTTTTTTTTTTTGTGGAGGGCAGCATTGAGTTGAGTGAGTTGAGTAGAAAGTGAGACCAAAAAATAAATAAATAGATAGATAGATAGATAGATAGATAGATAGATAGATAGATAGATAGATAGATAGATAATGGGGAAGCTGACTGTCAGTCACCAGGTTTTAACTTTTTGGAGTAGATCTAATCTATCAAGAGATGGATGGCTAGGACTGTAATATAATTTTGTCATTCATACATTCAATCTTTTTAAGAAGGAAATTACTTCTCTTTCTTTTCTATAAGTAAGAACTCTTTCTAGACTAAATACACTCAGTCTTTCTCATATATATTGTAAACAATCTAACAATGTTTAATGTACTTATGTAAATTTTGTACAAATATTCAGTTTTCATGGTCTCTGCTCTATTATTTTTTATGTTCAAAAATAGGAAATTTGTATCCTTGTATTTCACCTGTATTTTCTTCTAGTACTTCTAATGGATAATTTTATTTCTTGCTTGCATTATTATAGTCTATATGGAATTCACACTGGCTAAAACTAAGTAGCAGTAAGTAGCTTTCTCTTTCCTCTGGGCCTCCCTTGGCTATCCTACCTTCAAGGTAATCTCCAGGGGACCAATAAGGTCACTTGCTAGAAGGTACAGTTAAGTCCCTATACTATTGCTTTGTCTGTGGTGCTTGTTGCACTCAGTGAAGATGTTTGGGGAAGAGGTAGGATTCTTGGCCATGGATCCTCAGAGTTCTCATCTGTCTGTCCAGCTCTTACCCCACCATTGAGGGTTTTCTTTATTTCCATCTAAAATGGATCTCTCCTTCTCCCTCTGCTACTGATGAAGGCAGCCATAAATCCCTTCTCTCCTATCAGATATCAGTTTATTAAATTTAGGTCACTAGACTTCTTTTAATCATCATATCTACAATAGATTCAAAAAACAGTTTCTGAAAGCTTGCGTTTTCTACATTCTAAACAATAGAAGAATCCTCTTTTCAATTTTTATCCGATTGAATAGAGTGAACAGTCACAAAGTTATAATCTCTTACAAGTAGATATTGTAAATGTTTTTCAATGTTCTAATGAGTATCTAAGTTTAGAGTTATCTAAGCTGATCCAGGAGACTCTCATTAGAGCAGAACTGAACTTGATTTTTAGATTTTAGATTTTTAGATTTTTAGATTTATTAATGGGATGATTAGGATAAATGAGCAGGTTAAAGAAAAGGAAGTATTTTAGGTGCCTATGATGGATCAACCTTGAGAGCATCATCTCATTTAACACTAACCACAACTCTGCAAGCATACATGACTATGCTTCTTTTCTAGGTGGAAAATTAGATTTCAGATAGTAAATTATCTATGATTAACACAGTGTAAATTGAGGAGATGGAATTTAAGCACAATTTTCTGTGACTTCAAGCCTTCTGTTATCTCTCCAAGTATGTCATATGTGTGAGACAGAAAAGTGTACGGAGACTGGGAAGGAAACTGTTCAGGAAGCAGTGGCCTCCCACATGGATGAGATGGATCAGCCCACGTGACCCTGGTTATTGATGTAAATGCTCAAAACTGCCCTTGAAGACAATTGGTATCGTTGCGGTTTCCTGCATGTCAGTGGAAACCCAGGGAAAGTCTGTCTGAACACACGGACAGAGATAAGATATGCTTGATTTTCACTGTACCATTATTCCAAGCCCCAAAGAACATACAGTTGAATGAGTGGCATGTGTTTCTTTTCTAACAAAGCTTGGACAACTTCCCCAACCCATCCAGACCAGAGCACGCAGGCTGCACATATGTGGCACTCCAGAGCTATCATTGCCTGGCCAGCGAGCAGACCAAAGCTCTGCATATGGACCTTTGCCAACACCTGGGGTCCTGACCTTCTCACTAGCAAATGCACGAGAGCTTCCCTGGGCTTAATGAGTATGCTGAGATGAGGCATATACTCTTCTTTAACCAAGTGCAGAAATTATAGCTGCTATTGTAAATACATGCTGGGCTTAAAATTTGCTTTCACGCATCCCCAAATTGTGTGTCATTTTTCATACAGTTGAAACCAAAGAGGCAAAAATCTTAAAATTTAAAAGGATTTTTCCACATTGTAAAACTCTTACTAAACACTTTTCCTTATGTTCGTGGAGAGTTAATGAACTTAATTATTAATATTTTGTAGCACAATTCAAAAACAATAACCCCACATTTCTAAGTACTTCTCTGTGAGCAAAAAAATAAAGCTTTCAAGTGCATTGTACATACCTTAAAATTGTATGTGCCCTCTGGGAAAATATATGTACTTATTCCCTCTGCATTCAGAGGCCCCCAGAAGCCATGTGCTGTGTTTGCCACTCTCACCATCTGCTAGCTGACACCAATCCCTTCTCTGGTTTCCTCCAGCAAGGCAGCCTTATAAGAACGCTTGCAGAACATTTGATAGGCTTTGGCAACACAGTGAGATTGGGCTTCCTTCCTTTATGGCCTTGCCTCTGTACTAAAGCTTTCTCAAAATTTGGACACCTTACACTTGGGGATGATAATAGCTTCTTGAGAAAGAAGTTAACAAAAACAAACAAGCAAACAAACAATCATTCTCCATGGGCCTGCTCTTTCTTGGGTGTTGTGGAGGTCAGCAGTGATCAGGATACCCCTCCCAGATTGGTGTGGTATCAGTCAGTACACTGTCAGTGTGTGCCTTATTCTTTAGTACATATATTGATTGCACAACTGGGAAGCTGTGACAGAATTGATACTCAAGCAAACCTTTGCATTAGTGACTGAGGGACAGCTGCTGCTCTCCTGAGTACTGATTACTCTTTTATACAGAAGCCAGATGCTCAGCTTTGAGAAAATGTTTTTCTAAGTGGACCAGTGGTGGGTCAGATTCATTTCAACAAGGAGTGGGAGTGGAAAATCTGAAGCATGAAGAGACCACAAGTGTGTCACACTCAGAAACTGTCACTCTTATCAGAGAGTGAGACAAAGGACAATGTGGACTCTGGGGAAGGGGCAGCTGGCTTCCAGTCAACCCCTTGCTCTTAGTAGCGATGGGTCTTGGCCAGGAACTCTGTCTCAGAAAACCAACATGATGTGAGAACACGCACCTGGGGTTGTGATGAGCACTAACTACAATATGGTGAGGTGATGGAGTGAGAACTTGATAAAATGTAGTCAGGTCAGGGCACGTTCGTAAAATGACAAAATTACAGCAACAGAGAACAGCTTAGTAGTTGCACAGACTGCCAAGGAGGGTGAGGGAAGATAGAGGGGATGCACCCCTAAATGACCAGCAAGAGGGACACTGGCACATACATAAACCTACCTGGCTGGTAAAAGCATGACACACATGCATGCAGAAGACATACAGGAAAATCAAGATGAGAAGCCAGCTGGATTAACATCAGTATGTTGTATGTTTTTATTGCAGGGAATTTGTTAGATAACAGAACTTCTCATTCCTCACTCAGATGCCCTCCATTATCAGAGGACAAAATGTTCAATGCTGAGCCCAGAGCAAAGGCATAGACAGCTGTTTACCAGAAGGTATAGATCCGAGGCAGAAAATTCCCTCCTTTGGAGGCAAGCAACAATGTCTCCAAGATTTCTGGGACATCACCCCTCCCCCCACTGTTCTCTTACACACACACACACACACACACACACACACACACACACACACACACACAC
>NW_026591711.1:6987871-7212313 GCF_907164565.1 Psammomys obesus
CACACACACACACACACACACACACACACACACACACACACACACACCACACTACCCATCCACTTTCATAGGGTGATTTTGAAAGCAAATATTTTGAGATCCCAATTTATTAACTGAAATAAATTGTTTAGAATTGTGTATTTCTAAGATTGGTCTCATTCATAAACATTCAATATTTGTGACAAAAATGAAAATGCATTCATCAAAAGATAGTTAGCATTGGGCTCCCATCAAGAAGGAAGGCAGAAGACCCAGCCATCCATCAGAGAGATTTGCATACTACCATCAGTTTGCAGACACTCTAGCCTCTTGTGCTTACACTGGAGTGTCCAGGCCATGGGTTGGTGATTTTACCAGTGCACATGTGGGGTTGTTATTTAAAGCTCTCCAAGGCATGCATCTGCATTACCATCTGCCATTTCAGTTGCAGTTTTCATCTGTCTTGAGAGTGGGGGAGGGACATGATCAATTGTAGGGTGTGCTGAATGTGTGTGGAGGTTATAGGGAAGTCCACAGCAGCAGCATCCTGAACTTGGGAGTAAATGTGCCTATGCAAAGAGATGTAGGGATACACATGATCTGATGATAATCCCTTTGGAATGTGAGAAATTGAACAACTAAAAAGTTTATAAAATTCCACCGGCTGGAATATCTTACAATAAATGAGTCTCAGAAATATCTCAGTTACCTATGGCTTAAATTTAGTGATAATTTTGACTCTGTAAAACTTAAAAAATCTAAGAGCTGGAGAGGACAGGAACTCCACAAGGAGAGCAACAGAACAAGAAAATTTGAACACAGGGAACTTCCCAAAGACTCATACTCCAACCAAGGACTATGCATGGAGATAACCTAAGACCCCTGCACAGATGTAGCCCATGGCAGTTCAGTGTCCAAGTGGGTTACATAGCAATGGGAAGAGGGACTGCCTCTGACATAATCTGATTGACATGCTCTTTGATCACCTCCCCCTGAGGGGGGAGCAGCCTTACCAGGCCACAGAAGATGACAATGCAGCCACTTCTGATGAGAACTGATAGACTAAGATCAGAAAGAAGGAGAGGAGGAACTCCCCTATCAGTGGACTTGGGGAGGGGCATGCGTGAAGAAGGGGGAGGGAGGGTGGGATCAGGAGGGGAGGAGGGAGGGGCTTATGGGAGATACAAAATGAATAAAGTGTAATTAATAAAAGTTAAATAAAAAATTTAAAAAAAATCTTTCTTTTGTGAAGGATCTACTAAGAGGTTAAAAAATAAGCACAAATTATGAGTAAACATTTGCGAACTAAATTTCTAATTAAGGACTAGTATCTAAAATATGTAAAGAATTTTGAAAATTCAACAATAAAAAAAATCCAATTAGAAAATAAGTGAAGACACAAAGATACACTTCACAAGAAAAATATATACGTGACAAATAAGTACATGAAAAATGTTTAATATCATGGTCCTTTTAGGTGATGTAAATGAAAATCACAATGAGCTATCACTACATAATGAGAAGAATGTTTAGGAAAGTTGTGTTAGTACAAAATACTACTGAAGATAAGAGACCAGAACATTCATACTCCAATAGTGGGGATGGAAAACTAGACAGCTGCTGTATGGTATCATAACATTCAACATTTGATTGCCAGAAATTGTACTTCTGGGCACTTATCCAAGAGAAACAAAAGGTTTTGTTCACACAAAAGCCTCCACACAAATGTTCAGAACAGCTTTATTTGTAATAGCCAAACACTGGGGACAACCCAGGTGTGTTTCAGTAGGTGAGTGGTTAAGTGCATTGGTACCACAGAGTATCACTCCATAATAAAAAGGAAGGAAGTACTGGTGTAGGCACGGATGCATCTTCAGAGAATATGCTGAAAGAAACGCCTTTCCACAGCCTTCTTCTGCAGGGCTCCACGCTGATCACATTGTTGAAACGACAGAGTCACAGGAGCCCAGAACAGACTGGTGGAAAGGGAATAGGTGAGTGAGAGGTCTACCTATATACATGCCTGATGAGGGTGTCGTGTGATGTCAGATATGTCCTTAATATGATGACATCAACACCATGTGGTAACTCTGATACTGTACTGGTCTGTCAAGGTTCTTCCATTGGCAGAAAACTGCCTGGGGATTATAGGGGTTCCTTCTGAATTATTTCTTAAAGTGGTATGCTAATTTACAGTTACCTTAAAAAAGATACTTGAAATGAAATCTTGAGCATTTTGGAAGAGAGTGGATCTCTTCCACTAATGTTTGGAATGAGGACACTGCTGACAGAGTGGGCAGCAAGGCTGTTGGTGAGATGACAGGCAGCTGGTAGTAGGGAGCTGCTCACTGTCCCTCCTCACGAGGACCTTTCACAAGCAAGCCTTTGGCAGCACCATCAATTTCTGTTTGTTTGGTTGTTTGTTTGGTTTTGTTTTTATTTTGGTTTCGTTGTTTGCTTGTTTTTGTTGTCATTGGTTTTGCTTTTGGAGACAGGGTTTAACTGTGTAGCCTTGGCAATCCTGGAACTCAGGTTGGAGACCAGGCTGGCCTTGAGCTCATAGAGATCTGCCTGCCTCTGCCTCTTGCTGGGATTAACGGCCTCCATCTTTTTACAGGAAATTTTTGTTGTGGTGGTATTTTGTTTTATTTTGTTTTGTTTTACTATTAGCAAAGGGCATAAGCTGACCCAGAGTATAGGGCTTTCATTTCCATAGGCCAGTGTGTCTTAGCATCTTTGTTGGGCCCAAGCCTTTCATGGTATACATGTACTTTCTTGGCTTTAGAACATCTTGTTTGCTTTCTTTGAAATAATACAGTTCTCTTGGCCTCCAAACAATGTGGGCAGAGGCTACTCTCCTTTACTTGGTGCTGTTTGAAATGCTCTTTGATAAGTAGTAGGATAGAGTGGCCAGGAACAGAGACTTAGCATCAGTGGCTAGATTCGAACCCTCCCTTTGGTGATTGGTAACGGTAAAATCACTTTCACGTGAGTCTTCCAAGGGTGATGAGGTCCTGAGTTCTATGAGGCCTCATGTCTGCCTGAGCAAATCTGTAAATCTTTGAGACAAATGTGGTGATGATCTGGCACCTCGGTTTCACTCTCCTATTAATATAGCGATTGCTACAGCCTTTCACCTTCAGGTTGCTGGAGCTAAAGGGATTTGGAAGAATGCCTGGCACTGGAGAGGGTTAACAGTCTGTAAATGTTAGTGAGTGGCACTATCATCATTCCTTTCCTCATCATGACATTGTGCTCTGACTTAACTGACACCAACATGTGTATTGAAATTTGCTGTGGCCCCTCAATGACAAGCTGCTAAGCGTCGTGCCTCAGTGTCCATATTTGTGAGGCTAGGTGATCCCACCCCTGGTTAAAATCTGCCACCGAATGTTTAAGAGGATTCCAAGGTAGAGTTGGTTTGTGTAGATTTCCCTGACGCTTACACTAAGAACTCAGCATAGACTTCCAGGTGCTATTGTTTGTAATATACAGTCACTGCTGCAGAGAACAAGAATGACCAAGCTACTTATCGCTCCCTCTCCATCCCCCTTGCCCTGGTGCCTGAGAAACAGAACATCCCCATGGCAACCACAGCAGCTGATCCCTAGATAAGAGGAGCTGGAGCAGGGCAGCGGCAGCCAGTGCTGCTGAGTAGAGCCCCAGCCCAGGGAGGAGAGCTGCCTCTACCCTCCGCCTTCTCAGATCAGCACCTGCACTGATTGGTAAGTGCTTGGGATTTTTTTTTTTTTTACCCCAGAAACTTCGGTGATGAGAAAAAGCAAGCTTCCAGTAACTTACTGCTTCCTCTTGTTTGGTGGGACAAAGCAAAGTATGCTGGCCGCACTGAATGTTCTTTATGGAGCAAGGCTAAGCTGGGGCTCCCTGGGGCAGACAAAGTCACAATTGTCACATCAGTTTTCTGAGAGGTCTGGGATGTCTTGGGTTCTGTGGTGGTCTGTGTTCTCCCAGACAAAACCGTGAAGGTTGGAGCTGAATGTGGTGGGTCTTCTTACTCTCTTGAAGCCCTCGCCATCTGAGCGAAGGCGCTTGTCTCAGCTCATCCTCACATCTTACTTCACGGCACAGCCAGTCCTTGAGGAAGACTGCAGGTTTAGGTCTTCCAAATGAAGAAATGCTATTTGCAGATGTGGTGATCTGGGGCTTGGATACAATCCTCAGTTCAAGAGAGGTTGGCAAAGGATATGAACTGCTCAAAGCTAGAGGGAAGACTAACCAGACACTGGGCTCTGGATACATTTTTTTTTTTCCCAAAGCTTTTATTGCATCAAAAAAAGATAGACCTAATTGTTTGGGGATGTCCTTTAGAATGTTATATGGTTAACAGTGTTCA
The DNA here is from genome assembly GCF_907164565.1 of Psammomys obesus. NCBI lineage: Eukaryota > Metazoa > Chordata > Mammalia > Rodentia > Muridae > Psammomys > Psammomys obesus. The sequence goes on from NW_026591711.1 coordinate 6,992,205, forward strand.
CCTATACCTGAAACTTGTATCTTTTCATCCTGAGGCCTAGAAGTGGGTGGTCTCCTTTTGGTTTATGTCTTTAGGGATGCTAATCTTATTAGCAGCTTTAGAAAATGCCAGAACTAGGATGATATTGGTATGACAATTTAGATTAATTTAAATATAGGTATTATACTTATAGGGACTAAGTGAGCAAAGAAGGCATCGAATCACAGAAGGGTCAGTATGTGACTGGCTTCTGGCTGGGTGCTGACCCCCTTAACAGCCCCAGGGAAGAGCCCCCGGCACACCTGCCTGCAGACATGAAAGCTCTAGCTTCTTGTCATTTTGGCTAGGATCAAGTGTACAGGCGTGAAAGCTAACCTTCACCTCGCTGCCCGGCTAGAGAATGGGGAAAGTAGCCAAGACTGCTTCTGCCTAGAGCTGCCCCAAAGTGTGTCACCTTTGGAGCAATTTTTTTTTTTTTTGCTATGGGTTAAAATGTATATTTTTGTGCTCTTCAGAGAGCAGGCAAATGTCTGGGCCAGATTGTGATCACAAACTGAGCTCCAGAGGCAGCACAGCTGCCCCTTGAAAGTAGCCTGGGTGAGCGGAGACCAGCCTCAGCGAAGTGTGCATCTGAATTTTCATAGCTGCGCCGACAGACAACTGGCCCCTGTCTTTTCCACAACTTAACGAGATACCTTCCCTGGTGCCTAACTCCTTAGGCCTCTGTTTCTAGTCTCCAAAGATTAGGTGACAGCCGTCAGCAGCACTGGCTGAGAAGTGTGGTAACCGTTTATGGGTCTCTACTGTTTGGACCATCACTCCTAGTGGTGTCCGCATTAATAAGTATTCCAGTGAAAAGAAAAGGAGGGTCCCTTACGAAAAGATTTGGCAAGGACGTTGCAAGATTTTAACATGTGGAGTCCTGGAAATTTCCCCAAGATCCTAAAGTTATACTGTTGATCTAGTACGCTTTCTATGGGCTACCCACATTCTCTCAAATGACAGCCAAGAAAATGATTCAGATAATCAGCCTTTTGTTCTCTGAGACATCTGAAAACTGAAAAGCAGAAGGGTCGAAGGAGGGTGCTGCTGGTGTATAGTGCACCATGAACTCAGTAACAACACCTGACCTGAAAGGATATGAATCTTCATACAGTCCATCCTTGCACCCTTCACTGTGAATACTCGAATTTGGCTGTAGAAACAACACATGAGATTTCTGGGCCTCCCCAAGGCCCTCCTAGGAGTCTTCCGTAATGAAAATGTCCTGCTTCCATAGCACATTTGGCTTCAGGTGAGGGAGGGTGGGCCAACACCAATACTCATCACCGAGTGAAGGTAAGAATTCAGAGACCCTGCCGAGGAAGTATGATGCCAGAAAATGGCAAAGGATTCACAAACCGCTTGACTAAAGAAAACACCCCCTAGTGTAAAGTCTCCATGAAGAAGTGCCTCAGAAGGCCTCAACATTGGGGTTGGAATCTGAGCACCCAGGGGACCAATTATTTAGGTTTGAAAAAAAAAAAAACTGGTTCCCCAGAAACTCCCCAAATTACAGAAAGCAGCCAAGGGAGCTGTCGGAACCTTCCCTGGGCATCATGACAAATGCAGGGTCCTCCATGAAAACTGTTAGGAACACAGACAGAGCTAACAGGGAGATGCATGAGTAGGGTGGGGACCAGGAATGAAACAGATCTTCATCTTACCATTTAGGGAGCTTCCTTTCCTCTAAGAATGAGAGTGACGAGCAGGGCAGGGCTGTGGTCACCTCACACTAAGACTCAACAGCCAGTGACGAGTGACTTCCATCAGTGAGATGACCCTGACTCAAGACACTCCACCATCATTATTGTTCTTTCTTTTCGTTGACGATTTGGTGACAGGACAGTCATAATGACATCAACCAAGATTAAAGTGTCTTACAATTTATTCCCCGGTCAAAACACACCTCTGTCAAACATCTCTGATACCATTGTAACGTAAAAATCCCAGATCTGAACCGTGTCTCCCAGCTCCTCCTTTCAAAGAGTGTTCTAGTCCAACACATTTTAATCACACTGGCTTAAAATAGAATTGCTTCCTCTAAAGACAAAGCAACAGGAGTTATCTTTGAAAGGAGCCATCATCAGATTTGTAATGGGGCATTGCCTGCCCCAGCCTGTCCAGGGGATTCTGAGATTCCATGCTGATCCTGTATGCTTCACTAGCCAAGGGTTAGGCCTTCCTGCTGTGATCCACAGCTGATGAAACTGCTTATCTCAGATGAAATCAGCTTCTCTCCAGCTCAACAGCTACATGAGAGTGAAGTTTCAACCGTCTCTTGGGATTTTTTAGTTATGCAGCAGGTCCTCACCGAGGGTCATAGACAATGGTACATGATAATAGCTATGGAATAGAAAGTGCCTTCAATGTGTTAAACATGAGGCAATCCATCTTCATCTTCACAGGAGCTCTATGGGGAAGATGTCATTACTTCAAGTCAGTTTCACTTAAAAAACAGAGGCTCAAAGTAAATAACGAACTACTGGGCTCACAGGACATGTGATTCCAGTACAAGGAGCAATTTGCCTTAGGGTGCAGAGGAGAAAGTTAGCATCATAGAGCCATCTGGGAAATGTACAGTAAGGGCCCGAACTTTTGCAATGATCTGGTTGTGAACACGTGACTAATGATAGGTCAGTTTAAACTACCATTATTGCTACTAGACTTCAGTTTATTTTGAGGTTAGATACTTATCAGATCACTATGGGCTGATTTTCAACAGGCCAGAGATATTGCAGAGAGGAGGAAGTTTTGTTAAATAGGACCATTTTGAGTCTATCACATTTCCAAGAGCTCTCAGCATAGAACCCCCTTTTTCTGGATGACATTCTCCTTTTCAAAAATACTAGCACAAAAATGTAGCTTATGGAAGGTCACAACTCACTTCCTTGTGGTTCCAAGAGTTGGCACTCTTTACCCAGACACTAAGAACAATGGGCTGAATTGATTTCTGCTGAAGGCACTCACACAATCTGTCTGTTAAGAGTGACACTAAAAGCCAGGCTCAAGTGATGAGCTAATAGCCCATCTGCTCTACAATGACCTCAGCTCATGGGGGAGAATCCCTCTGCTTCCCAGGGAACAGTGACTTAAACTTCAAAGGCTTCAAAGGCTCATTCTGAACTCCCAGACTCTCACTGTGAATGGTCTGTGGACCTGCCTGTTGCAGGTCCCAATCTCTCATGAGAAGGGAATTGGCTTGGTCATTTTAACCATTTTCATTTTCCCCCACCCTACCCTGGCTATTATGGACAACCAGCAATAAATTATCCGAAGGGAACACAGGAAACAGACTCTCATGAAGACTTTCTCCAGACTCAGCTAATGCGTCTCTCACTGTATCCATGCAGGGTTCCACTTCTCCTGGACAAGACTGTAGCTAATGGCCGTGAAAGTTCATAGATTTGTATCCCAGGCAAGACAGAATGCTGGGGACAGGAAAGAGACTTGCTTTTATGTCAGGAATCCCTATGAAGAGAATAAAAATATTCACAGAGATCAAGCTTTCCCTCTCTGGATACCTGCTACCCTCACAGAATGCATGAAGAGGCAGCTAAGTTATTTTATAAATGGCGGTTATAAAGAACCAAGAGCCTTAGCTAACTCTGGGTTCAGAGGATTTGCTTTGTTTATACTAAAGTGCCTAGAATTCACTAGGACTATATTTTGATCTAAACTTAACTATGTGACAACTAAACAAATTAAGTGAGCTTGTGCGCTCCCATTCCTCATTTGTTATGTAGGTACAATCATACTCTGCAGAACTCAACACAGAAAATACACATGAGGTATGGCTGATGTTTTCTTTAACTCTTAGCTTATTTCTAATTCATACTTGACTACAGTCTGCAACTCTTAAGTAGTCAAATAACGACAATCGATATATAGCACTTTATAATAGGGAGAGACACAAGTGTGTGTGTGTGTGTGTTGTTTGATTTTGGCTTACATTTCAAATTTAGTAATTAACTATAAGAAGAAGACATGAAAAATAGGATTGAGCTGGGACCTACAATAATAATCACTTGGTACTCGATATATTTATTAACTAAATGAGTCAATGAATGAACAGAAGATATGTTTATATACTTAGATACTATTTTTAACTTCTCCAGTGCTAGAAAAGACTGTCTCTGTCCTGTTTCTGTCTCTTTCTCTCTCTGTCTGCTCTGTGTCTCTGTGTCTATTTGTCTCTCTCTCGCTCTCTGTCTCTCTCCCAACGAGGATGTCCACTGAGATGATGACCACTGAGCCAGTGCAGCCTCTGGAGATTCCAGAAGACATCTTGGTCAAGCTGGATCCTCACTGCAGCCACTCAGGTAAAAGCTCCATTGGGAATGTCTGTCCTGTAAGCCAGAGGAGCGTTCTTTGCCATACTGCTTCAGGCAAGTCAGAGAGAAGGCCCCCTGAAACCCGATAGCCTGTGCCTTCTGGTGGCAGTCTAGACCAGATGGACAGGCAGATAGCCACGGGTCTGTGGGGTCTGCCACGTAAATATTAGTTGAAGTGGTGGAGAGAAGTTCATTCGAATTAGAGACAGAGAAGCGGAGAAGCATTGTCCTGTGTTTTGGATCTGACAGAGTCCCAGGCAGAGCATTTTTGAGGCAATAAATGGAATGTGGCAATATAGCTTGTTTCCAGTATTTTCCAGCACACTTAAACCCCATGTGCAGTACCAATAAAATATTTCAAATATCTCTCTTTGCCTATCAAGACAGAATTTTAAATAGCCCTTTTCTGCTTTATTGTCAATCTGTTTCCTTTCCAGAACTGACTTTTTGCATAACCTTTGTAATGAAAACACCAGAAACATTTCTGCCTCTACCCATTTCTAAAAATGAGACACTCAGACTTTTGATGGATGGGCCTTTTGCATATTCATAGCCTTTGTTAATGCCTCATCTGGTTATGACTCCTCTCATCTCCCCTCTCCTCGATTGCCTTCAAGATATTTTATGTTCAGGATTCCTCCAAAAAAAAAAAAAATAGGGAAAATTACAATTGAAATGAAAGTCAGAATTGAAACAAATGTCTTGCTCTCTGTACTAGGTGTTGAGCAGCACCATGGTTTGGGATGGTAGCCCACCCCTAAGAGAGTCAGATACAAGCTATGCCTTCAGGATCCCCACAGCTGGGTAGCTCCCATCCTAAGCACCATCATTCAGTCAGCACCGATAGTTTGTCGACAGTGTCAGCCAGGCTGACTATATAGCTGAGAAGTAGCTCCAAGACTTAGCTTGATCCTTATCAATAACCTGACTACATCTGCAAACTCGAGATGAAAGTGGAGTAACTGCCGGGGATGTATGGGGATTAAATGAAATTTGTTCAGGAATGGAATGAGTATTGAGCAACTGGCAAAACCAAGCACTGAGAAGCTGGGATAGACCACATGTGCAGCAAAATCAGTGAAATCTCCCCACGCCTCCTTTTCTTATGTAGGTGAACTACACACAGCCCAGTGCCCTCCCGGAGTTCAAAGTCAATAAGCCTCGATTAGGTTGAGGCTGTTGGGTGACGCTGTCAGTGCCTTCCACTTAAAGGAAAAGCTTATGTCTCAGAATCACGGAGAGAACCATCACATGTGATTATTGTAGTGCTTTTCTATGGTGATGGCTGATGATACACACACAATGGTTTGTGTTTACTGAACATTTCTAGTGTAATTCCTTAAACATGTGGACTATGAAGGTGCTTTCCAATAAACAATAAGCAAAAAGGCTATTACTATTCAGAAAATGAGAAAGGAGAGTAAGCACTGGGGTTAAAAAAAAAAAAAACTGCCAATTCTGGGGCCTCCTGCAGGTCTTCTGGGAGTTCCAGGTGAGCAGTGGCATACTGGGTATGATACTGAGCAGGTGACATGTATCAGACATACAAAACACATGCACACTGATTTAACGTCATCTTCACCAAAACAATGGGGATGATGTCATCAACATGTCTAAAAATTAAGTCCCAAATTCTCAGAATGACAGATTAATTGTTTCAGAACAATGGATTAGGGCTTCAACAATGGCAGAGAAATGCAAAGGAAAGCAGAGCAGACAAAGATGCCTGGGTTTAACACACAGCAGAAGTTTTCAGGAGCCATGTCTGGAGTCACCACCTGTGAGAACCTCTGATGATTTAACATAGAGGTTGAGCTGGAAGAGATCTAATAAAAAGGGGCTGTTAAAGTAAAGAGATCAGACAGAAAGCAACACCATGAAGAGGACACTTGCAAAAACACAGGCAGAGGAAAGGTAGATGCTGAAGCCTGAATGGGGCTTTTCAAGAAGACTAGGCAGCCCACAGAGAATCACTTTAAGGAGAGTCTTGAGCAGAAGAGAACTGAAAAACTTCAGTTCAAGCCTGGTCACATTTTTCTGCTTGTCTTTGCCTTCATAAGTATCTTGATTTCTCTAAATTTAAAGTTTTACCAGGGGGTGGAGAGATGGCACCGGCCTCAGCCAACCCATACCAAGCAGTTCACAACTATCTGTAACTTCAGTCCCAAGCGGCACTGATGCCCTCTTCTGACCTCTGCGGGCAATGCATGCACAGACACACATGTAAGCAAAACACCCACGCACCTAAAACAAAAATAAATGTTAAACATTTTTTAAGCTTTACCAAGTTCTAATTTCCTATTTTATATACAAACATATGCAAGTGAATCCAAGTCATCCACTGATAAGATAAAAAATAAACACTTTTCTAGTTAGACCAAATGACCTCTGTCCCTAACACCAAATGTGGTTAAAAACCAACCAGTTGTGACTCAAGAATCACTTGTGTTATTCATTTTCCTCCTTGAAACCAGATGAAGTTTCTGACCAGTTCATAAAGGATTGTGACCTCAAAAAGAAGCCAAGAAAGGGGAAGAATGTACAGGCCACTCTGAATGTTGAGTCAGACCAGAAGAAACCCAGAAGGAAAGATACACCCGCACTGCACATCCCACCTTTCATACCAGGTAAGGAACAACCAAGGACCATGCATGGAGATAACTTAGAGCCCCTGCTCAGATGTACCCATGGCAGCTCAGTCTCCAAGTGGGTTGGGAACAGGGGCTGTCTCTGACATGAACTCAGTGGCTGGCTCTTTGATCACCTTCCCCTGAGAGGGGACCAGCCTTATCAGGCCACAGAGGAAGACAATGCAGCCAGTCCTGATAAGACCTGATAGGCTAAGATCAGATAGAAGGGGAGGAGGAATTCCCATATCAGTGGACTGGGGGAGGGGCTGGGAGGAGAAGAAGGAGGGAGGGTGGGATTGGGAGAGGACAAGGGAGGGGGCTACAGCTGAGATACAAAGTGAATAAACTGTAATTAATAAAATAAATAATAAAATTAAAAAATATAAAGTTAAACAAACAAAAAAGACACAAGACACACAGCACTCTGGCATGGCTTCCAGGGCAAGCTGCCAGGTTGCACCGATTTCCAAAAACTTTTCTTTAAACCTTTGAGTTAAATTCTAAAAATATAATTGGTATAGTGTGGTAGCATATGTGGAATACAATGTAGAAGTTTTCTCCCAGTAGCAGTGGAGGTTGGTAACAAGGATGCTAGGGATAAGGAGTTTTCCTGGGCTTTGGAAATTCATGGACAAAGGCTCACAAGATCTGAGATCATCAACACAGAGAGAATAAAATCCCCACAAGCTTCCAAAGATACCATGAGCATCTGTAGCTAGCAGGCATGGAATTCCATCAGGATGAAGGACTGATGGAGAAGGCCACAAGAGATAGGTCTCCCCCAGTCCCAGATGTCACTGGACTATGGAGGAAACCTGAATATCAATGGAACCCCAGACTTCACTGAGCAAGGAGCGCAGCAGAAAAGCTACAGCTAGCAACTCTACTGAACCTCTGAATATGTCCTGTGATAGTCTTCTTTTCCAGCAACTTTATACTGCTTCCTTCCCCATCTCCTTTACTTCTGGATACTTATTCCATAGCCTTTCTACTCACAACATGTTTTGAGGGGCACCAAATAAACAGTGTACATCTAGGTGAAATTTGCAGCAGGAAGCAACAATGTAATAGAAGGTCTTAGATCAAAACATTGGGATATGAGTCTGAGGAGTAATTGTGGAACCATTCATAAAGAGAGCTATTAAAGAAATATGTGAGAAATGTGAAAGAAATGATGATGAGAAGCCCAGCCCCTCTCCCCGTATGCAGTAGAGGAAGCAGCTTGGTGAGAGCAAGTGAAGGTGGACAAATAATTAAGGAATGGGGATGAACACGTGTGACTCAGATCTTGCAGACCAGAAATATCACCCCCTCCTCTCTGCTTTAGCTATGAAAAAGTCAGAGGTATTTCTCTCCCTCTCTTTCCTGAGATAGGTAATAGTGGTGGCAATATCAAGCTCTTCAGGCAAAATGAAACCAGGCATTAAGAACACCTAATAATAAAACGATTCTCACAGGAATTTTTTTCTTCTCCTCCTTCTTTTTTAAAAAGCAAGTTTCAAAGGCCACATTGTTTACCTTCTCCAGGTACCAGTGCACCAGGTCCCTGTGCCCAAACCCTCAGCAGTAGGCTCTGCACACTTGACCCTGTTCCTCTTTCTGCTCTTCTAACCCTGCAGGTGTGATTTCGGAACACTTAATTAAAAGTTATGATGTCCAAGAGAGAGCTCCAAAGGGCAAGACAGGTCCAGCACTTCATAACACTGACACGGAACAGAAAAGGCCAAGGAGAAAAGACACACCTGCCTTGCACATGCCTCCCTTTGTTGCAGGTAAAAGGGGGAAACAAACAAAAAAACTGGTATAGAGCATGCAGAGGAGGGGTGGCAGTAGGCTGGAGCCTTACCATCTGGAGGTGCAGGGGGCATGGCCCAGGTCCTGGCCTAGCAGGCTGAGTTGAGCTCACATGCCCAAGTATTCACACTTACTGCTGCCTTCCGGGTTTTTTTCTCATTGGGAGTTCCCCAGGGGCTGACTTGGGGGTGGAAGAGGCTCAGAAATAACTCGTGCTTCAGCAGACCTGGTCAAATTCGCTGAGCCAGTGAAACAGAAATGTCAGTGGGACCTTGAAAGGGGCTGAAATTCTTGCTTCACCACCTTGCATGGATTGTGCATGCTATGTCTGATGGAAGATTTCCCAAATTGTATGAACTAATTTTTAAGACATGAGACAGAGACAGAGGAAGAAAGAGAAGATGGGTGTTAGAATACATGTCAGATAACACACAAAAGAAACATACTGGGATACTGTTCTTGTCCCTGAGAACTTCATTCACAAGTTGAGGAGTGAGTGGGGAATGAATCAAGTGGCCTCACAGTTAAACCATGACCCTACAGACTTAGTGAAATTCCTCAAGTCAGTGAAGCTCTGCTGTAAGTACCTTCGGTGTGTGACATTGCTGCATGCTCCCAGCTGCCCTTGCTGTGTTAGCCGAGGTGCTTTCTTTCTAGAATCTTTTAGTGTGTAAAGAATTGGCAGTAACCACAATGCTAGTTAAGCTGAAAAGGACAGAGCCTTTGGCAGGCATTCAGAAAGACTCCTGCTAGTCCTAATAAGGGTGCTGAGAGGAACTACAGACAAACACACCACAGAGACACCTCTCATTAACCCTTGGCAAGGGGAAACTGGACAAAGATTCCCTTCTAAATCTCGTGCTAACCATCTTACTCCCTTACATTAATGAGCTTATTTGACAAGTCCAACTGCCTGAATGGACCCTCCACAGAGAGTCCTCTAAGGCTTCCCTGCCAGGCTCAGGCTTTGTTAAACTTGGCCCACAGTTGCCAGTAATCCATCTTGAAAACTGCATGGCAGGGAGTGTTGGTTGTGATTGGTCAGAAACAGGTACCAAGAACTGCTTAAAAGAGAAAAAAGTACTTAGTCGAGATTGGTGGCAAAAAGAACCAAATGAAATAAGGATAATGCAGCGGGAAATATTGAACTCCAACAGGAAAGTTTGGGGGCCAGAAATCAAAACAGTGCACTTACACAAAGAGAGTAGGACCTCTTTTGAAAATAGCACAGGTCTGTTCTGCTCTGAGACAGCAATCCTTTAGTTTGGGTTATGAGGACAGGTGCCACCTTTGCTAGGGTTCACAAGGTTTGAGGAACACTCACTTAATGGAGATAGTTAAGTTTGGATGATGTCTAGGTAGGATCTTGCTTAGAATCAGCATTCTGAGCACCTCACGAAGACACAGGACTGGAAACCTGGCCTAAGACCAAGGTTTCTTGGCCCAGTGCAATAATACCTTACACGCAGCCAATTTCCCTAAACTCTAAATTCTGCTATACACAGAAAAAGAGGTATTGACCTTTGCTAGATCTTTACTATGCCTGAGTCTTGTGCTAGATGTTGGATATGTAGGATTGCTGGGAAGCTGAATGTTGCTCCAGAATTCCTACAGTGCAAACCATGATTTTAGTGAAGTTTTATAGGGTATTGGTAGAGCATTAAAGAATGAGGGCCTGGGCTTGGGAGATGGCTCAGTGGATAAAGTGTAGGGCCTGAGTTTAGATCTCCAGACTCCAGCTTTTTTATTGTTATTATTATTTAATCTGGGTGTGGACATGGAGTCTGTACCTTCAGGACACAGGAAATAAGAGGTGAAGGAAGTCAAAGGCAGCCGGGCTACTTAGCCTGGCTGAATTGTTAAGCTTCAGCTTGAGACCTTATCTTGATATATAAAGCAAAATGTGATGAATGGAAGACACTTGATATAAAACTCTTGCCTCCACACACATGCACATTTGTACCTGCAAACATGTAGAATCACATGCATGCATACATACACATGAAAAATTAAAAGGATAACTGGATCAAAGGCCCCAGTCTCTCTTGCAGCATTGATTCCTGTAGGAAATGGAATTTTTTTCTCCCAACTGGATAAGCTATGATTTGGGTGGGTTGAGTGAGCTCCTCAGTGGGGCCTGATGACCGAGGAAAGAGCTCTGGCTGTAGTGTCCTCCCACGGACACAGTTCTTGCTCCTCAGGCCAACAGAGATCAGGAGGAAGACACGCCACGCCACTGTTCCTCAAACTGGTTTGACCTTATATCCTCAAAGCGACAAGGACAGGAGAAGTGGTGGTGGGAGCATATGCCCATCCTTATGAGGTTTCTCTGAATGGGGTACCCAGAAAATAATGACTACGCTGAGCTTCTGTACTAGGCATCCTTCTGACACTGTGACAAAACACTGGAGAAAATTAGAATAAAGAGAGGAAAGTTTTGTTGGATACAGATTTTTAGAGCTTTAGTCCATAGTGGCTTGGCTTTGTTGCCTTTGAGCCTGTGGCAGGACAGAGAGAGCATCCCATAGTGAGATGCATAGTGGAACAAAATCCTTCACCTTGTAGAGGCTTGGAAAGAGACCAGAAATATGGGATGGACATGGGAGGCCAATGTCCTTCAAGGATATGCCCCCCCCCCATGAGCAATACACTCACTTCTTGTTGATAGGTCCTGTATCCTAACAGCTCCACCCCCTCCTGACATCAACAGCAATCGGAAGCCCCTTAAGAGACCAAACATAATCTATTCCTTATCTGTTACTTATACAATATTACAATCAGTGTTTCACTGCGTTGATAGAAAATGCCAGCTTATTTTACACATGATATTATGTTCTGTGCCCCTGTGGCACGTTGTTCCACTTTGAGAAGGAACCAGCCTTTACCATATAACATGATTCTGCTATTCATGCTGTTCCAGGGCCTCCTCTTCACCCTCTGGCCCAGATTTTCAAGGACTACATTTCAAGGGCACCTAAAGTAACTAGAAAGTTGCTGAACATAGGAATTTAAAGATTTTTTTTTTTGCCAATTTTAAATTACCCCAAATTTGACCTAATGTAAAGAGATATCCAGAAAGGAAGGATGGAAAGTTTGACCCATCAACATGGCTAATTTTACATGTTCCTGAGTAAAAATGGAACTCTATGCAGCTGTTATAAGAGAAACTATCTCCAACTGTGTTTTATAAGTGATTTATGCAAAAACCTGAGCCTTAGCCAGACTTGAAATTGTTTTTTCTCCTCCAATAAATACTAGCTAATTGGTTAAAAATATAAACAAACTAGGAATTGAATCAAATGAATAGTCATTAAGAGCCACACAGTCTTCATTAATTTGTTGCTGTTGAATGGAGGCCAATGCTGTAGAAAGGCCCCGTGTGGAGCACAGCTTCCAATCCCCAGACTCAGATCTTCAGAAAGTGCTGCGTGGACTGGAAAGTCTCTAATGAGAGGAGTGGAGGCAGGCAGTGCAAGGATGTGGTGGGAACAAGACTGGGGACTAGAGAAAAATGACAGAAATAGCCAAAGACTGGCCTTGACTCAGGTTTGTCATTTATTAAATTGGTTCTACTTTCATGAATGGGCAGGACCAAAAAGTTTCCTTTGCTGGCCTTTTCTGAACTGATCAGCTCTGAAAAATGATAGAAAGAAAGAAAGAAAGAAAGAAAGAAAGAAAGAAAGAAAGAAAGAAAGAAAGTCACATCTGAATTTCACAGGCCAGTAAAGAACAACTTCATATTCTTGCCTAAGTAAGGATTCATCTAACATGTCTACATTTTGTAAAAGTGGGGTTTCTTTAATTCTGTCTTCAAATAAAGAATTGCTCTAAAGTGCTCTAAATTGTGTGTGAAAATGCACAATGCTCTAGTATCATGCCTTTACTCTGAAATGTGTGGACTCTGTCATCCACGGGCTGACACTGGTAGCCGAAATACAAAGCTCAACATTTTCTCTGGTGCTTTAAGGTTTGAATTTATTAGGCTGACTGTTCCTTTCAAAAGAGGAATAAACTAACAAATTGTATAAAAACAAAATGAAAAGAAAAAACTCACCATGATTTAGTTAATCATAGGCATAGGCTTTATTTTTTTTACACAATATGTCTTTATGAATGGGGGGTGGGCAGGCCGCAATGGGCCTATGGATGTCAGAGGACAACGTGTAGGAATTAGTTCTCTCCTCCCACTGTATGGAGCCTGGTGACCAAACTCAGGCTGTCAGGGTTAACAACAAGCTCCTTTATTCCCTGAGCCATCTCACTAGCCCACAGATCTGCCTTTTTGCTAGGCATGTTACAAACATCTTACTTAATTGATGCCATGTCTCTTCATAGTAAGTGCTAGTGTCCCATCTTACACATGAAAACAGAACATTTAGATGAACCATTACCTTGCCCCATTTAGATGAAAAGAGTGGCTAAACTGAAGCCCCCAAAGGTTGGCCTCCTAAATCCCTGTGCCTTCTATCCCACCATAGTGCAAGGAAGGGATGAAGGTGGCCTACAGGTTAGGCCTCCGCCTTCCCTGTGACTAGAGTGGTGTTCTCTTAAACACATTCTGCAAAGATCAAATAAGGCCACTTGGTTCTTCCCCCACTTGGAAGCATTTCTGGGTCACTGTGCTTTTGAGAGCAGTCTTGGGGCTCGAGGGATGTTTGATATTTCAATTGGACGTTTGTAATTGCAGGCCTACATTTTGTTTCTGTAGGTTTGACTCTGCTTGGAGATGAGAGCCCCAGAGTGATTATGGAAGATGAAGAAATGGAGGGTGACAAGATCGCTATTTAAAGATACCTCCCCCGAGATCGTGTGTAAATAGGTTAGCTTGGTTCCCTATGGTGACCTAGAGGGAAAAAATAGATTTGTCTCTGCTCTCATTTTGTCCTAGTCTGACTCTAAGATCTAGACGCTTCCTCCCTAGGAGACTTACAAGTCAGGCTGCCGATCACCTGCTCCTCTTTCCTCGTGAGTTGCTTTCCAGCTCCACTTCTCAAACTTTCATTTTTCTGTGCAGTAAGAAGGAAAGTAATTTTTTTTTTTTTTAAGTAAGAGAGGTGAGAGTTCAGATCTCAGTGTCTGCAAGCAAAGAACACAGATAACGAGGGGCCCTTTCCTCCTGCCTTAGTGGTGGGAAGAGTCTGACTCAGTAAGAACCATGCCAGCGTCCAGCAGGGCCACTGTTCCCAGACTGCTGAGAACATTTGGTCTCTAATCGATAGAATGTTCTCATGAAATGGTTTTTCATTTCTTCCTCATACCATGAGAGTCTAACTGTGGCCACACTCAGAAGACCGTCATTACAGATGCTATTAAAGTTCGCAAAGAGACAGCAGCCCACCAGGCCATAGCAGAAGACATCAGAGACAGAGAATGGTGGTCTATGTAGGAAGTCTGATATTTTATTGTTAAAAATGAGAGTTCCTAACTATATTGCTTGTCTTGACATTTGTGAACTGTGTCATAAGTGAGTCATCCTTAATAGTAGGTAAATAAATACCAATGACTGTAAGGAATTTATTTTTTAAATATTTAAAGGCCAGTTGAAGGTTGTTCTGATATTTTCAGCATCTCATTTCTTTAGACTCAATACACTTTCTTGTATAGGAGATGGCATTGACTGGTGAACATGGCTGTGCATTTAGCTACTGTGCAGCTGGCAATCTCTGAGTGTCTGTGGGGGCCTTGCATATGGACTTCCCCTACCAAACAGCAGACAGGGCAAAGGCGAGGAATATTAAAGGGGAGAAAAGCAGAGGATCTAACGTTCAGACCAAGAGAGGGAGCATGGGACAGTTCTGTACATACTTGAGCTCCAGCTGTCAGCCTAACTGTCTTTCTGTTCCCCTTATGAAGATGTAAAAGATGCAATACATTTCAGAAATAAAGACACTTCTGCATACATCTCTGGGTCCTGAAATTTTTTCCTAACACTCCACTTACATAGAATTATAAAAAACAAAGGTTGGAAACAAGAAGCCACAAACCTTGCACAGTTTGGCTTTCATTTGTTTGCATTTTTGTTTAGCCTGTAAAAAAAAAAAAAATCTTTTAAAATCCTTGAATTAGCTGTTAGTATTCAAGAATCAAATCCAAAAAAAAATCTATATGAAATTCTTGATTTTTATTTTCTCTTGGGAAAATGTTTGGAGAGCTGGCAGTCTAGGGAGGCTGGGCTCTAACCAAGGCATACCAACCCTATGACTATCGAGTTCTGTACTGCAAGAGTTACACACTCCCCATTTGGAGACCTGTCCGACCCTACTGACCCATTGACTTCACACTCCAACATATCTGGACATTTAGCACCTTGGCATTAAAGACATAAAACCTACCCCCAGGGATTTCTTGTCTTATTGATCCAAGCAATCCTAGTTTGGGGGAAGGAGCATAAGACCGTGACCAGATTTCTGACTGAAGCATGAGTGAAGAAAAGGACCGCTCTAAAGATTTTTTTAAGCAGTGCAAAGCGATTACAGGTAAGTGGACAGCAGCGTTAGTGCGCCAACAGCAGTATGATTTGCAGAGGGTTTTGCACTGAGGAAACACAGATGCACTCTTGTCTTATTAGATTTTCAGTTTAAACACAGGGTACACCAGCACCCATGCCTGCAGGGTAGGCTTAATAACTCTAAACATGTGGCAAAGCACCCGTTATTTCTGGTGGGAATAAACTAAGTACTCTATGGGCATGGACTTTGGGTTCAAGTCCTAACTGTGTGAGTCTGAGCAAATAAATCCCTGAAGCTCTTGAGTTTGAAAATTAGGATAATGGTCCTTATTTTATCTTCTTTGTAGTTTGAGAATCAGCCTGTAGACAAGGGGGATTGTAAGCTAAATTCCAGTCTACCGTGAGCTGGGAGGATTTGGGCAGGGAGAGTGCCATTCTGTGCACAAATCTCAGTTGCCTTGGTGTTGAGGTGTGGGCAGTTACGAAGAACTGATTTAGAGTGTAGAAAGGATCTTAAGTGAGGAAAGGCTGTCACCCGTGTAGCCTTCGTTGAAATGTCTGCTTTCTCTTCTCTTCGTGGGAAGCTGGCCCTTGTGACAGAGATCCAGCCTCTGTGTGAATGGACAAAGCCAGAGAAAGTGCAGCCAAACCTGGATGCCACTGTAGTGATGTGGGTTGAAGCCAAACATCTGTCACAGCCCTTGTCCCATGTGACCCTTTTCTCCCTAGTAGACTGGGCATTTAGTGACTAGAATTGTGAATCTTCTTGTGATTAGTTCTCTATTACAATGCACATTCCCTCTAATCAAATGATGGTGCTCATAGCAAATGCATTTCAAGCACCATTCAGAAAGCAGTCTCAAATTGGAGAAGTCGTTGGCCAACCATTCTCTCTGAGGCATCTTCACTGAACCCTAACTCATTGAGATAAGGAGACACCACACATAAGAGTTCTCTTTCAATGCACCATCCAGACATCTTTTAATGGTTGCTGGCTGAGGTCACATAGCCAGCTTCTAATGCCTAATTATTACTTGGAGGGATAGGATGGTGAAGAAAGAGAGCATTTTTTTTTGTTTGGTTTTCTTTTCTTTTCTTTTTTTTACTACAATTGGGTCAGTATCCAAGTTGTCCTCTTTAAAGAAGAGGGGCCTGAGTTAGCAAGTGATTGTGAAATAAGTTATTAAAGCAATTATTTCTACTAGATAAGAGGCTTGTCACATGACGGGTTTGGTGGAAACTATCATTTCTTGCTACCCTGATTCATGGGTGTGAAAGTGAAACTCACAGGAGTATCAAAGTGAGTGGATGAAGCACAGGGAGAGGGCAGCTGAGAATGCTCTTGGGTTCCCTGACACCTGGAATCCCCTTCAGTCATTTATCTTTGCAGATTCTGAACACAGTCTGAACCCCAAAATCAAGCCAGAAGGCTATGCTCATGTCTTCTTTCTCAAGGAGTCTCCACTGGTCCCAAGTTCACCGAGAAAAGGAAGCATCACACCTGAGGGTCAGCTGTCTTTCCGTAGCACCAGCCAGAGTCTTTAAATCCAGACAGCCTTTCATAGCACTCAGAGAACTTATGTGCTGTCAGAAACAAGTTCTGCCCTGGAAGAGCCAAGATGTCAACTTACCTTCTCAAAGAGGAAAGAATAGGTGTTTCTTAAGATGAGAAAAATTCCGAGATACCCTAAATCCAATTCTAACTGCAGGAAAGTTTAGGAACAGAGAAGAGTCAATCGGCTAACAGTTCCAGACAAAAACAACAGACGGCTATCCCATACTCCTGAATATGTGTTAAAACCTAATTTCCAATCCCAGACTGCATGTCAGGAGCTGTTATCATATCTCAGAACTGTAACTAATCCAGAAAAGGATCCCATCTCCTTCAGAATTGTCCTCTTGTCCATATCTTTTACTTCATGCCCAGGGGCTCCGCTGTCTGTCTATACAGTCAGTGCAGGATAGATTTCATGTAAATAGTACTTAGTTTTCAACTGCAAATCTTCAATGCAGAAACATTCTTTTTAAAATTGTTTTTATTACATTTAATGAGCTTGTGTGTATGTGTTTGTGTGTGTGTGGGTACCATTTCACCAGCCCTTTAGAAACATTCTTAGCTAGCGGCCCAAGGCACAGCTTTCCAATCTGTTTTACCCTGTAGCTGGTAGCAGACAGAACCTTGCCCAGAACCTTGGTTTTTTTTTTTTTTTTTTTTTTTTTTCTGGCCAGTATCCATAAAATTTATATATCAGCAATTTCCCCAGTCTTTCTGCCTTTTGGAACCTAAAGTAGCAGGTCCTTCAAGCAAGGTAAGATTCCTCAAAGAACTTATGTACACACTCACACACACACACAAACAAACAAACACACAAACAGAAAATGAAAGGCAAATGTGTACTAATGTACCTCTTCCTTTTGATACTAAAGATCTGCCTTGTGAGCTGGCAAATTAAAAAAAAAGAGAGAGAGAGAGAGAGAAAGAAAGAAAGAAAACAAAACTAAACTAAAGTGTAGTTTTTATGTCCCTATAATTGTATGTTTGAGATACAGAGAAACAATATGTACCTCAACATATATCAGTGGAATTGCACACACTGTACTTCCTCTCAGGAAGGAAACTGTTCTCTGAGACCTTGTCTGCTCTTTTCCTATGCTTCTCACGTAATCCTCAATAGCAATTTGTAAAAAGTCAAATAAGACCCTGGACACTGAAAGTCAAGAAAGTCAGGTGAGAGTCCAGGTCTCTGAAGTAGCTCAGTGCAGTCCACCTGTCTAGACTGTGTATATACTTTGTGGAATTCTGAGACTCTTCCTTTGAAGTGGGGCCCAAAGTGCAGTGGAGGCTGAAAGGGTCTTTCTGTGATCCAGAAAGAAGTCAGTTATGTAAGTGGCTTCTAATAGTAGCCCACAGTGTGGTTGGATATAAAATGCCCCCTATTACGGCTAGGTTGAACGCTGCATCTCCAGGAGGTGGTACTATTTTGGAAGGTTCTGGAAGCTTTAAAAGACAGGGCCTTGCCCAGAGCAAGAATGTCAATATGGGTCATGCCCTTGGGGACTGTTTCTGGCTTTGGCATCTTCTTGTTTGCTCCTTTCTCTGGTTCCAGTCTGTCATGAGGTAAACAGCCACCTGTTTCCATGATCCTGATGATTGGCTTCACTATGGGCCCAGAACCAATTCACTAAGGATTTAAAACCCGTAGTGAGTATGGGACCCTAAACAAGTCTTTCTTCCTTTGGGTGTTTTGTAAGTGGGGAAACAACAATGAGAAAGGTAGCTAATGCACACTCTATGTCATGATTTTTTTCCTCTTTTTTATTTTTATTAATACCTTTATTCATTTTGTATCCCCCTGTAGCTCCCTCCCTCCTCCCTTCACAATCCCACCCTCCCTTACCCTTCTCCACCCATTCCTCTCCTCAAGTCCACTGATAGGGGAGGTCTTCCTCTCCTTCTTTCTGATCCTAGTCTATCAGGTCTCATTAGGAATGGCTGCATTGTCTTCCTCTGTGGCCTGATAAGGCTGCTCCCCCTTCAAGGGGAGGTGATCAAAGAGCAGGCCAATCATGTCAGAGACAGTCCCTGTTTCCATTACTATGGAACCCACGTGGACAGTGAACTGAACTGCCATGGGCTACATCTGTGCAGGGGTTTTAGGTTATCTCCATGTATGGTCCTTAGTTGGAGTATCAGTCTCAGAAAAGACCCCTGTGCCCAGATTTTTTTGATCTGTTGCTTTTCTTGTGAAGCTCCTGTCCTCTCCAGGTCTCACTATCTCCCACTTCTTTCATAAGATTCCCTGTACTCTGCCCAAAGTTTGGGTATAAGTCTCATCATCTGCCTTAATACCCTTCAGGGTAGGGCCTTTAAGAGGCCCTCTGTGGTAGGCTCCTGTCCTGTTCCCTGTTTTCTCACTCTTCTGATGTCCATCCTCTTTGCCTTTCTGAATGGGGATTCAGCATCTTAGCCAGAGAACTCCTTCTTGATTAGTTTCTTTATTTAGGTGTACAGCTGGTGAGAGCAGAGCATTCTGGAAGTGTGGTAAACTCAAGGGAAATGTGTTTATATTTTCATACCCTTGAGCACTCAGTGGGTGGGGTTTGGCCAATTCATAAGATTCCTTAGAGCCATCTATCCATTGTCATAATCCAAAGTATTTGGTTTCTCTTTAATGGTGCTAACCTCTTCAGAAACAATTCCTTCCTTAGCTGCATCTGTGCATAGGATTTTATGATCAAGCCACAAGTTTTTTCAAGTTTATCTGTTCTACTGCTTTGATCCAAAATATCATAAATGTGGCTAAAAATAGCCAGCAATAACTACATTACAACCCGGATGCTGGTTGCTGTAATATTTCCTCCATCACATTAATTAAGCCATCAAATCTAAGCTTAGCCTCACACAAAATATCAGGGCAAGAAAAAAATATAAACAAGTTCTGAGATACATAGTAATACTATGATCTTTAGTTTCTAATAGAGTTCTCATTCCTATCTGAACCTTCAAAAGCCTGGCCTTCTATATCTGCATTTCTAGTTGTATTCTACTCTTCTGAAATTTCACCAAAAATTTCCATCAAGGTGTTCTTTTGAAGTATTTTCAGCTTTTTTTTTTAATTTATGCTGCCAAATCCTTCACATTCTTCCTACAAATTCTACCTATAAACCAGTTTAAAAAGGGCTTATGAACCACATAGTCAGGTTTAGTCACAGCAACAAATGTGTTCTCTGATACCAATGTTATGTTTTGGTTGCTTCTGTATAGCTATGACCAAACTGTCTGAGAAAAGAACTTAAAGGAAGAACAATTTTTTTTGTTTATCCTATATCATATGTCTAATGTCCACTTATGCGTGAGTACCCTGTGTGTCTTTCTGCTTCTGGGATACCTCACTCAGGATGGCTAAGATCAAAAACTCAAGTGACAACACATCCTGGAGAGGGTGTGGAGAAAGGGAAACCCTCCTCCACTGCTTGTGGGAATGTAAACTTGTACAACCACTTTGGAAATCAATCTGGCACTTTCTCAGACAATTAGGATTAGCGCTGCCTCAAGATCCAGCTATACCACTCCTAGGCATATATCCAAAAGATGCTCAAGTATACAACAAGGACATTTGTTCAACCATGTTTGTAACAGCTTCATTTGTAATAGCCAGAAGCTGGAAACAACCCAAATACCCCTTAGTATATACCACATAGGTGTATATCTAGAGCCCTTGGCAGTGTGTGAAAGAAAGGCACAGGATGGAAGCTGGAAGGAAGACTTAGTCAATGGAGATAGAAGAGTAAGTTCACCAGCAAATAGACAGGGGGTTTAAGGGTCACAGTGTACAAGGGCAGCAGATGGCAGTTACTGGGCTTTCTTTTGCTACACACAAGGACACACAGACAGAAGACAAGCTGAAGAGAAAATTCTGGTCCTCTTGGGATAAAACATAAGGAAAACTCCCATCATTTTCATCTTGGAGTTTGATGTAATGTTCAGACACAACATAATGGAAAGAAGGTTCTAGGCTGTCGGTAGACTCTTAAGGAGACTATGAGCACTAGCATCGTACTGGACGCAGGACAGATGGGGGCATCTTCCACTTGTCCTCGCTGCAAGATGTGTCTAAAATGAGGAGGGATGCCTGTCCTTTGTACCAACTGCCTTTCAGTCTATGCTGGGAGTGAGAGGAAAGGAACCCAGGGCACAGACCTAGACAGGCACCTCAAGGAAGTGGTACTGTGTGCCACACTCTGCAGTTGCTAGCTGACTCTGGACACTCAGAATAAGGAAAATTCTCACAGCAAATGAAATTAGAAGTCATGCAGCTCTTCCCGGTTCCATTGCTCTAGAATTCTACACAGAAAGCAAGCAAGTGCCACACCATAGCCAACCTTATTCCACACCACTAACTTCTGCCCCACAGTGAAGCTTTTTGCTCCATTGTCAAGTGCTGGGGGCTTCTTTTGTTCAAAAGAAATCACATTTAGAAGTCTAACATGTGGAGTATATAAAAGCCAAGGTACCAACTTGGAGAAATGGGAACAGTCCCAAGCCTGCCCTCCATTTGGTTGCCTCCATACATACTTCATTTGGTGGCCTTTGAGGAAATCCTTAGCACTCTTCAGAGGGGACCAGAAAGCACCACACTGGGTAATTAGGCAGCTCTGTTCTTTCCTTCACTGACTCCAACCTGAGCATCCTCAGTTCACACACAGCCCCAAGCCTCCCATGTGGAGTGGGATGTGGGTTTTCATTGTGTGTGTAATGTATGGGTTTTAATATACAAGTTTGCAATCTTTGTTTTTGATCTACCATGTGCATTTCTGAATAGGAATAATGTCCCTGGTGACTCCTCACTCTGAGTAGCAGCCAAATCTGCAGCCAGTCTCCTGTAGAGCAGCGTAAAAAGCCAGCAATAAAAAAACTAACTAGCAAATCAACAGGGTATAGTTGTTGAACGAATGCACATTCATAATTTGTAACTGTGTAGCTATAAATTCCCTCCCAGAGCTTTGCTCTAACAACCTGAAACAGAGAGGATGCTTTTAGTTTTTCTGCATTTAGGTATTTGGTGAAGAAGCAATATACATTTGCCAAAAGTAAAAATATTTATACCTTTTATTACCTTAAGGAATTGCCTCAGATGACAGAAGCTGAAAAGAACTAAGGCCAGACTTCACTAAACCCTAAAATAGAGTTGCTATCAGCCCTAGATTATTTTACAGAAAAGTGAATATATTTGATTTGCCTCAGAGATTGAAGGACATAAGCCCTTTCAGTAAACCCTCAAGGCACAAAAGTGGCTGCATGGAACATCCCACTAGGAGTTCCTCAACATCAGTGCAAAGCACAAGGAGGTTAGTAAAGAGGAGAATAGTCTGGGTCTTTTTAATCTCAAGTTCAACATAGGGACAGGAGAAGTGGTCAGCAGCAGCAAGAACATTTCAGAGCAGAGGTTGTGTGAACTTTCCAGAGATGACTGACTCTCAACAGTACTTCTGTTGTTGAAATGCTCGGCATATTTGAAACAACAGTGATTAATAAGGTTCTTCATTAGGGCAAAAGTGTTCTAATCAGTGCCATCCAATACAGTAGGCGAGTAAGACTAAAAACTCAGAGTTTAGTTACAGTTAATATTAACTTAAGTAGCCTCATGTCAGAAGTGGTTACCATACTGCACAATGCAGATTTGGGACATAACTTGAGATTCTGTGGCTTGGACACAGAATCAGGTATACAAGCAGTAGGTCTGAGAGAGTGTTTAAACACAAAGGACTTCAGGTTGGAAAGGATTTTAACGTCCACATGTCACAGGCATGTTCAGAAATGTCATTCAAAACACAAGAGATGCGACGATAATGGAGTTAGGTAGGAGTAATGGCAGTGGCTGTCAAAGCTCTAATGGAGGTGCACCAAATCTCACATGGATATGTGTTGAGATGCTCCTGGTCTTGGGAGTTTAGGGTCCAGACACTTTTAGGGTTAAATAATGGAAGTTAAGTCAAAAGAAGGTAATGCAAAATTAAGCTTCCTGATCACCTGCCTGGTAACAGGTGATTTCAGCAGTGGGATAATGATTCTCCATTACAGGACCACACCCAGAGAGGAGTAAGGAGGGAGAGTCTCAGGAAAGAAAAGGTTCTTGACTTACACTTTGCAAATCAAGCTCAGGTGATAGGTTTACTAAAGCCCCTCAAAGTGCAGTGTCTTTCTTCTCATAAGAGTTTCCTGGGGTGGGCCACTTCTGTAGCTGGATCTCTTCTCTCTCTTCCTTTCTCATTCCTTTCAAATGTACCTAGTACATTTGAAATTCTAGACCCCCTTATTAACCTGTTTCTTTCCAGCACTCCTGCCAGTGCCCACATCCTACTTGGATATTGAGGGCTTCTCACTTCCTGCTCAAGATGTCAGGTGTGAAACTATGGTCTCATCCATCTGACTTCACGGATGATGATCTTGTACTCAGAGTACTAGATTCTACTAGTAAGTCTTGCTAGCCACATCCAATCAGCAAATATTTACAGAGCCCAAGAATGGATACATGCCAGACAAAGTGTTATGAGGTAAACCAGGCAGCAAGCACCTGCCTGCCAACTGGGCAGCAATCAGGCAGAAAACAATTCAGGGTACTGAAATGCAATTGTGCTGGCTACACCAGGGTTATGAGAACTCATAAAAGAAGGGTCACACCTGTCTGAGAAAGGGAGGTAACCAGAAAAACCTTGCTCAAAGGATTACTATTCTAATGGGGCGCTCAAGAGTGCAAGTGGTAAAGGAGGCGTAGTGAAGAGTAATTCTAGGTGATGGGAGAGCAGGTATTGAGGCCCTGTGAACGAGGGAACTTCAGGGAAAAAGCCAAAGTGAGTCAGCACGGCTGAGTCCAGAAAAACAGCTCCAGTGAGGCAGTCCAGGGAATGAAAGAATGAACTGGGAGGCAGTTCCTGCAAACCAGGAAAATCTTTGTCATCATTATTGTTAGGCTCTTTTCTCACTTCCATTTTCTCCCTTTCCTCTTGGTCCCCTATTACAAAGATATTAGTCTTTTTCACGCCTGTGCATCTCTTAGTGTGTAGTATGTTTTCATAATATTCATTCTGCCTTGTGCTTTTGGGGAATTCCTCAGTCTCACCTTTTGCCACTAATTCTCCCTTTGCCTTTTTATACCTATTCACCTGTGTGGCTGGAAAGAGCTTTTATGCCAACTCTGCTGTATTTTTCACCTGCTTTTAGAATAGCTTCTACCTCAGCTCCTTATTGCTTGTATTCTTGGGCTATTTATTAGCCTTATTTTAAAGGCAGGCTCTGCTCATCCCTTAGCTTTCTTAAGCGGTAGAGCATGATGCTTTTGTGTTGGTTGGTAGCTATTGTTTCTTGGTTATTGGTCAGTTAGTTTGCCTTCCTCTAGTGCCTTTCTCTCTTCCCATAGTCTCTGCTATAGTCTCCCAGACAGAATATACCAAGAGCCAATTACAAATTCTCAGCAATGCCCAATTTAGAGAAAATTAAGCTCCTGAGAGCTCTCTTCAAGTTATTCATCACAAGCCCAAATCCTGTAAGCCCCTTTCACCTTATAGAGACCCACACAGTTCCCTGTGGTGTGTTCTCTTTCTTTCTGCAGTAAGCAATAAACCTCTAACTTCTTCAATGGACAGTAGATTTCTGCCAACTTCAACTACAGGGCATACTACAAACATTCATTCATATTACAAACATTCATTCTATCATGCTCAAACACACACTTCTTAATTCTGCTTTGTAATATAACTGCCTTTCAGAGGGCCCTCTATAGTAGGATCCCACCCTGTTTCCTCTCTACCACTGTGTTTGGTGTCTTTCTTGTTTGCTTTTCTGAATGAGATTCAAGCATCCTCCCTAGAGTCCTCATTGTTGCTTAGCTTCTTTAGGTCTGTAGATTTTTAATGCGGTTATCTTATATTATACAGCTAATATCTGCTTATAAATGAGTATATGCCATGCATTCTGCTTCCTTTTACCGAAGAAGAAACAAAGATAGAAAATGGCATCTGCTAGACTGATAACTGTCTATAAATAGACTCAAGACACCAGCCTCTTGACTCCATGGTTTTCAGCCTACAGCTGATGGTGCAGACATATGAGCCAATAAATAAAACTTCCACATTGTATTGATTTCTGTTGCTGCCCCATCACACAGTGGTACAGTCTATGAGCAATCCTCACGGACCTAGTTTCTCTGAAACCATGTGGCACTATAACCTCCCAGGCAATGGTGTCTAAGAACTATTTCTAAGGATTTTAGATTCCCAGGTTGCTTGGGTAGTAATCCTAGGGTCTGTGGTCTGGGGGAAGAGAGTATATAACTGTTATCTCTCCTCTGGGAAGGAAAACAAGCTAGCATTTTTCTCTCTGTGAAGGCAACCAGGACTCCTAAAGCATTACCTAACAGCCTCTGGGAGAGTCACTATCCTGCTTCTCCCATTGACTAACAAGAGTCATTCCTGGTTTACCTCAGTCACAATACAAGAACAGTGCTACATTTCCTGTACAGCTGTTTTTCACTTTTTTTTTATGGAATTTTAGTTATTCCTAGCAATTCTCAAAAAAGTATTTAAGAGGCTTGAAACATAATTTTAAGTAACAAATAGGCATTTGTTGCTCATATAACCAATGACTTAGTCTGACATTCTTATATTAACTCACTAGTGTTTATTCTTTTAGCACTTGAGTATGTATGGATTATTCCCCAATCATGAATTATTTAGAGGTGAAATGAGACACAGTCTCACCCTGAGCTCAGCTTAGAGGGGACCACCATGAATGCACTGATGACAAACTATGTTTATTGCTAAAATAAAATAAAATAGTAAGTTCTGGAACCTGAAAGAGAGGTTGGATTGGAATTAAGTGCTACCAGGAAGGTCTCCACAAGAGAGGTGGGCAATGAGCTTGGCTTGAATAATTCAAATGAGTGAAGAGTGGGAAGAAGAGTTAGTTCTTTCAGACTGAAGGACAGCTGGGTAGCAGGGGACTGAGGGATGCCTTTGCACACCCTTTGAGGCTGGGCCTGAGAGTTTATACTCTATGGTCAGTTCACACCGATGCTATTTTAGGCTTCTGACTTTGGATTTAGATTTGACCTTGGGCATGCATCTGAACCTTTCTAGAGTCTTGCTTCCTTTCCAGATAAGAAAAAATTAAATGGTCAAGATAAACTTCACTAGGCTACTGTAAAGACTACCTGTAAAAGCATGGAAGTACTTCCAACATGAGAAACATGGAGGCCTGAAACAAGAAAGCAGAGCTTGTAGATAAGGTTATGTTCTATATCCTCTTGGTCAAAGGTAGCCTTACACTTGGGCTGTCTTGGAAAATGTTTCTCCAGAGAGCCATGCTGTGGTTCTAGCATGGGGATGGCTCACACTGGGTAGATTTCTCTGTTCCCCATCAAAGATTTTGCCCTGGCAATAAACCAAATTCAATAAAAACATAACCCACAATACATCACAAGCCTTTATAGAGAAGGCAATTATTAAGGGCCCGGGAACAGAGCAACAACAGCAGTATTTTGCATTTTACCACACCAAACACTGCACTCTAACGTTTTAAATTCAACAATAGCAGCAAAACCCCCTTAGCCTTGTCCTAAGAGCACCATAAAAGAAAAGAATGAAACCTGAAAGATTTTTTTCTGGAACAGTGACTCTTCCACACTGAAAGCTCAAGGTAAGCCAGGTAAAGACGCTTAGGATAAAGAGTCGTGTGAGATCCTCCTCCTCTAAGCTGAGATCCATGGCTATATGGGAGGAGGTTTTGTTGTGACTGAGCCCATTCAAGGATGCAAAGTATTCTAAATTTTCTTCAGGACTTTTCATTTAAAAAAAGAAAACACATGAAAACAAAATTTGAGAACACAAATGTGTATCTAGAAAGAATGTACATGCTGGAACTTCATGGTGAAACTAGGGAAGTATAAAGAATGACTCCTTCATCCCCAAAGTGGGGGAGCTGGAGAAAGGGCTTGGTGGCTAAGAGTGCAAGATGCTCTTATGGAGACCCAAGTTCAGTTCCCAGCACCCACACTGAACAGCCCACAACCATCTGCTGCTCCAGCTCCAGGAGAGCAGACACCCACTGTACCCAAATGCACGAAATCCCACAGAGACACATAATTATAAAATCCAAATAAAAAGTAAAAGTCCAACTTTTCCCACTGTGTGACAAATTACTAAGTTTCTCTTTGTTCTGGTGTCCTCCTCCATAAAAATGATTTTGTGCTGGGTGAACTGAGGACACTTGGTAAATGTAACTGGTCATAAAGATGAGGTCTTCTGCACTATGACACAGTAATGACTCCATGTGACCTATGTTTCTGGTACTCAAGGTAGGTGGGGTGGGTAGGCTGTGATCTAAGCCTGGGGAGACAGGTGAGGACATCAAGAAAAAAAAATAGTAAGCCATCAGGAGTCTGCAGGTTCTGGGTCTATAGGAAAGGAGAGCTGAAGGACAATGAGCCAAATGTTTACTCTTCCAGGAGCCCCAAACAGTCACTGTAAGAAATCATCTCCCAGACCATAAGTAAAGCACTGGATAGGAGAAAGACTGTGAGCTTTCAGGCAGAGCAGACAATGCAAGAAAATAAACGTTTCTCTGACTCTGCCCCTGTCTCTGTGTGTGTTTGTATGTCAGGGTGTGTGTGAGTGTGTGTACTAATGGTTCTATTTCCCTGGAGAACACTAACTACACATTGACAAGACTTAAGAGTTTTCATCCCCACAACTTCTGTTTGTTCTGTTTCATGTTTGACAGTTAACATGGCTAAAATCAATAAAAAAAAAAAGAAAGAAAGAAAAAAGGGGGAAAAACCTTGGGGATTCACAGGCACATGTTCTTGGATCCTATCCTCAGGAAAAAGGGTTTGACAAAGCCCTGGGGCTCCTCAGCTCAGTGAGTGATAACTGCCAAGTGAGGGAAGAGACCTGGCCATCACTAAGATGAGGTTGCAGGTGCTCTAACTGTCTCGAGGGGGAAATCTCGAGATCTGACCTTAGAATTTTCATTTGTAAAGGAAACTTAGTGTGTGAGGTTATCTCAAGAAAAGGAAACTAGGAGGCTTCCCACCATTATCCACTTTCTTTTGTTCTTGGATTGGGGTGAGTGGTTCTGTCCCAAAGGACACATACATATTTATGAGATAAACTGACTTACGATGTCTAATTTGTTAGCTCTCAAATGCATGGAGATTGAGTGTCTCCTTGTTCTCTCCTAATGGTTCCTTTCCAATTACCTGCACCACATCTGAGCCCCGTGACCAAAGCAATGGCTTTGGGCTGAGAGACACTCATTGATTAGAGATTTACACAGAACACTGTAAAGTTCATCCATTCTGTGTGGAAGTGCCAGTGAGAAAACTATGAAGCAAGTGATGGAAACAATTCAAAGGTCATGTTCACATTCAGTATCTTTTTGATGTTCTTCGTTGAGAGAGAATTACCATTATGGTTCATATTAGACAGATGAGCAGGAGGCACAGGGAATCAAGTGACTTGTCCAAGATTGCTGAGGAAATAGGAAGTTATTCTGTAATTGGAACCTAGGGTTTTTCTTGTGAGTCCTAATGCATTATCACTTATAGTCCCACCTTTCTGAAATTTAGAGTGGTCCACTGTGAACCCTTATTTCCTTAAAAAAAAAAAAAACTATTCAAACCCTGGCTATTAAGATGCATCTTTAATGCATACAAATGTTTGGGATATTATGGAAACAATAGAAATACGCTGCCACTGGGAATTAGTGTGTACAGCTAATTTCAAAGGCATTTATTGTACAGCTCTCTCCCGAGTGACTACTGAAGAAGTCATAGTGTGTTCTAACTGTAAATGAAGAAACATAGTCCCTGCCTTTAACAGCTTTGAGGGGAGGGGGAAAAGAAGGACATGGAGGGGACAGGAGCTCCACAAGGAGACCAACAAAGCTAAAAAATAAGAGCCCAGGGGATCCTGTGGAGACAGATGGACCAACCAAGAACTATTCATGGAGAGAATGTAGCCAATAGGCAACTCAGTCTCCATGTTGGTCCACGAGTAAGAGGAGTAGGGGCTGCTGCCTCTGTCATGAACACGATTTCTTGCTTTTTTATCATGCCCATGGTGATATAGCCTTGCCAGGCTACAGAGGAAGAGGATCCAGGCAGTCCTGATGAGACTTGATAAGCTATGGGCAGATGGCAATGATGGAGAACTCCCCCTTTCAGTGGACTAGGGGAAAGAGATAAGAGGGAAGAGAGTAGGAGGGTGGGACTAGGAAGAATTGAGGGAGGGGGGCCTCAATAGAGATATATATAATGAATAAATCTGAAAAAATTAATAGAAAAAAATGTTTACTCAAAAAAAAGAAAGTTAAGGTAATTCCTGTTGGTCAGAAAAACTCTCAGGATGCTGATCACCTTCTGAGGTCAATTAGCAGTTCAGTGAGAGTCTCCTGGCTCCTCCTCAAAGCACTCTCCAGTGCTTTGCTCCAATCAAGTTGGAGTTGCTCCAACCAAGGACCATTCATGGATATAACTTAGAATCCCTGTTCAGATATAGCCCATGGCAGCTCAGTATCCAAGTGGGCTCCCTAGTAAGACGAACAGGTGCTATCTCTGACATGAACTCAGTGGCTGGCTCTTTGATCACTTCCCCCTGAGGGGAAAGCAGCCTTGCCAGGCCACAGAGGAAGGCAATGCAGCCAGTCCTGATGAGACCTGATAGGCGAGGGTCAGATGGAAGGGGAAGAGGACCTCCCCTATCAGTGGACTTGGGGAGGGGCATGTGAGGAGATGAGGGAGGGTAGTATTGGGAGGGAGGAAGAGAGGGAGGGGGCTACAGCTGGGATACAAAGTGAATAAACTGTAATTAATATAAAGAATAAAAATTTTTAAAAAAGTAGAGCTCCACAGTGCAATCTATGCAACTTGAGGATCCCCTCAGAGCCTCGGAGACTTCTGCTCAGTCACAACATGGATTCAGGACAAGTCAGAGGGGAGCAAAATTAGTGAGTTCACTAACTAAGATAAAGGACAGATGGACTTGAGAGGCAGGCATAGAGCAGCCTGCGTCCTGAACAGTGTAGCAGCTACGAGAGTGCTTGTGGGCTTGCGGAGTTTCTTCATTTAGAAGAGATGATCTGTAACTAAGGATGAGGCCGGAAAGTGTGTTCATCTACACATTACCTTGTTGGGATGAGGTTTTCCTTTAAATAAAATAATAATATGATTTGCGTGTAATAGGTAGGCAAAAAAAAAAAGTGTAACTGAGGTTAAAAATGTGAAGAGTAAATTGGTTCTGTTGTACCAGTGCCACACAGCAGTTAAACATGCTCTTATCCAGAGCACTCTTCATTGGCTGTCAGGATGGACTTGTTTGCAGTGTTTTCAGGAATGAAGTATGATTTCTGTGTACACTTTTTGTTTAGGCCAGTTTCTCTACAGCTATGCCAAAAGTCTTGACTCAAAGACCTAAATTAGAACCTGTTGGGTGAAGGGCCTTTTTTCTTCCCCCACTCCATTGATTTTTTTTCCCCACTCATTCTATCTTGCCTTAGTATTGTGGAGCCATGGGGTACCACACAATTCTAAGTGAATAATTCTAAGGGAAAGAAAGACTGCAGCATTTTTTTCGAGATAGTCATTAGAATCCATGTGAACTCTTTGTTGTAGAAATTCCCCGTTTTTAACAAGCACCATATTTCCTCTGATGACCCAACTCTCAAGGAGAAACCCATGTCCCATTAGAAAATAATTGGCTCAAGCTAAGGAGAAAACAAAACCCTATTTTTTCTATGTGTGTATACATATATACAGACAGTTTTTTTTTTTTCAGATGACTGCTAAGTGTTTAAATTAGAACATAAAATCTTAGGTTGTTTAGAACTAACTCATTAAGAAATAGAATGTGAATTGCTTTTGGCTTGGAAGTCTGAAACAATGAACAGATTTAGGAACCTCTAAAGATGGAAGCCTCGCTCCTCAAAGGAAGCACCTTTGCTATCAAAGATGAGCACAGTGGAAATGCAAAAGTCCCTGCCTCGGCCAAGTCATTGTTTCATTGTCCTAAGAACTCTGCAGTGCTAGAGGCTATAATGGATTTTGCCATGTATTCAGAGCATTGGTGAATGGGAAGTGAGGCAATGCTTACAAAGTAGAACTCCTGCCTCTGAACATAGATGGTCAATTTTCCTCTTCCTTCCTGGATCTGTCTTTGGGGCAGGTATTTGTCTTATTTTCTTCCACATCTTTGCTAGGTCAGGATGGCCACAGAAATAACACTGTACAGACAGTCATCCGAGATGAACATCAACAACAAAGCCAAGCAAACTTCATTTCTTCCAGGTCTTACACAGAGCGGTACTTTTCAGCCTCTGACCGTGTGTGGTGGATGCCTTCAGGGGTAGTACTTCTATTAATGCACGCTCCAAGTAGTCTTTTCCTTACTCATGACTAAAGTTTTATAATGCAAAAGCTCACCTTGCCTGTGTGGGCCTGGTCCACCATTTCGCCATCTGAACATGGACTCCATGACGTTGAGCTAAGTGTGCTTCATAGTGTATCTGCTATTACTTATTTTCATTAGAACCTTATACTGTGCATATTCAGGACTGTAGCATACCTTAACTGAGCATGCCCAGGGTCCCTAACCCTGAAGTGTTGTGTGAACATGTGTATCTACCTGGGTAGAGGTCTCTAGGCTTGCCTTTGAAGCTCCTTTTGTCATTATGATGGCAAAAACTGAAGATCCCCAGATAAAGAACTGGTTGTGAAGTTGATTTTTCAGTTTGTTTGTTTGTTTTTTAAGATGAGTGAGACAGGACCCTGCCTGATGGACGAAGATGCATTATTCTTTAACTGTAGATTCCACAAGCTAGAATACCTTATTTCCCTCCTACATATGTATGTATATCACATACATATCTGAAATGGTGTCTAAAGATGGAAAACTCATTTGCTGACTTCCATGGACCATCCCAAGCCAGCATCCATTCATGACCCTTGGCAAAACACAGCTTTTCTTCCTACACATCAGTGCCACCTGCTGGATATATTATCACATTACACTTCTAACTTCTTGCTAGTACCTTCGGTTAACGTTTGATAAACTGATTTGTAATTCGTAATTTCAGAGTACTGCAACCCTCAGGCAATGTTAAGGTTTATTTTGCTTTTTATAACTCCCTGATAAAATGTCATGGTGTGTGTATGTGGGGAGTGTGTGTGTGTGTGTGTGTGTGTGTGTGTGTGTGTGTGTGTGTTTTAAGAGAGCCATCAGGAAGAGATTCCAAATTATGAGAGTTGCTTTAGGGAAGATGCTCTGTGAAAAAAATGGGGGGTAGGGGAGTGTGATCAAATGGGATAGCGTTATGAATAGACACAGAGGTCAGGGCCAGACCAATTGGAGCTGTAGGCATTTTAAAAGTGGACACTAAATGTAGTCAATGTTCTAATTACAAGCTAGATGATCATTACAACAACTCTCCCAATTTTAACCATAGCTGCGGGGAAAATAAAGGAAGCCAGTACCATTAACCTATTTAGTTTCTTTTTGCTCATATTCAATGGAATTGTTCCATTTGAAACTATCATCAGGAATTCAGCTTTTCAGTAGTTTGAGCTGACCTCTCAGAGTAATCGAATTTCCAGACTCCACATGGGAAGCCTCAGCTAACTCCAAAGTCATTGCGGAAAAATAAGTCTGAACCTAATTTGCAGCTATTTCTCTAAAATGACCATACCGGAGTATGATTTTAATTGTTACTTAATAGGGCACGATGAATGGAAGATTTCAGCCTTGCTGAAGGATGTCACTTGAGAAAATGAGGTCATAGGAAACCCAAAAATCTCAGAAAATGTGCAGTAGAAACTTGTCCCCTTCTTCAGCAGGCTGGACTCTTACTGCTCTCCTCGTGTCTCTGCAGTTCATCCTGGTCTCTGTCACCCAACCCTGCTGGGTGCCTGGCATGACAGTGTTAGAGGATGTGGCAGCTTGAATGGGTTTAGCCCCATAGATATATGTGTTTTCAATGCTTGGCCCAGGGGGAGTGCCACTATTAGGAGGAGAAAGTGCATCACTGTGGCCTTTGCAGTTTCCTATGCTCAGGCTCTGCTCAGTGTGAAATGACAGTCTCCTGCTGCTGCCTGTGGATCAAGATGTGGAAATCTCAGCAACTCCAAGCACCATGTCTGCCTGCACACTGCCACACTTCCTGCCTTGATGATGATGGACTAAGCCTCTGAAACTGTAAGCCAACCCCAATTAAATGTTTGTCTTTATAAGGGTTGTTGTTGTCGTGGCTTCTCTTCACAGCAAAGAAACC
Organism: Psammomys obesus; assembly: GCF_907164565.1. NCBI lineage: Eukaryota > Metazoa > Chordata > Mammalia > Rodentia > Muridae > Psammomys > Psammomys obesus. The sequence continues at coordinate 7,025,247 of NW_026591711.1, forward strand.
CTAAGACAGAGGTTTTCTGGTCACACCTCCTTCAACTAAAAAAGCCAACAGGAAACCAGGAAGAGGAGTGTGTGAGGGAGGGGTGAGGCCAGCTGGATATGCAGGGTGCCCCCAAAAGCAAGCACTGGTTGAAAACAAATGAGGTCAGGGGAGGTGTTTCTGGGGAACTCATGTCTACAGTATAAAATAGCTTGAAAAGAGATCACAGGAAGCAATGGTGTATACCTGTAATTTCAGAACTAAGGAGGCAGGAGAAGGATCAGACATTTGAGGGCAGTCTGGAAAACTTGGTAAAACACTAACAAAAAAGAAAAACAAAAAGATACCACAGTGGGGGAAGGCAACAATACCTTCAGTTGCTTTAGGAAGGTGTCAAAATGTCGAGGAAGAACAAGGGCTTCAAAGCAGGAAGACAGGTGTCCCGTGGCACTGGTTTGCCTCCACAATTTGTGCAGACCAGTGGAAAGCATCTTACTTCTGCAAGTAGTGGAGACACAGTGAATGAACGTGTGGAGCCCTGTCCTCTGGCAATCTCACAGGAAGCTAAGGAACTGTGTCTGTGGTCTTGAAAGAAAATAGCTTTCCTTTCTACCCTCCCCCTTGTCACACCTGTACACACATTCCACCCCTGTGAATGGCTTCAGTCGCTGTAAGAAAAGACCTAACCTGCCATGAGCACCTCAGAGGAGAAAACATTTGTTTTGGCTCCTGTTTTCAGCCCATGGGTACTTGACCCCACTGTGCTGGTCATGAACTTTATGTACATTTTGTAATGTAATAATCCCACCTATTATTGGATGTATTTGATCCATAAAAGCAATCTCAGGAAGGATTCATTCATCCAAAGTCACATAGTTCAGGCAAGTCATAAGCCACAGAATCGTGGAGCCAGTCCAGCGATGGTGTGCTAGGGAGCTGAGGAAAGTAGCGGGACCCACCCTAGAGCCACCTGAGAGCACATTAACAGTGCAGGATCCCCAAACCATCCTATAGCATCTGCCTCATCTTACTGAGCACTGTTGGTTTAGAGCCTTGACTGGCAGTGACTCCATTTCTCTACCTAGAGCTCACCCCTAGAGCATTTGTATGCTCTTCTGGTAAACAAATTAACCCTCTTTCTCTTAATTTTATAACTCTTATATTCCATGGAATGTCTTAAATCATCAATCCTTTGTCACATTTTAACTTCACATTTTTAAACTCTAAGTTTTAACCTTTCTGTCCCAAAATTAAATTCATTCATTTAGGAATTTTTTTCAGCATTGTTTTCTCATTCCTTTACTTCAATAATAAATATCTTTTATATTATTACTTTACTTTTTCTTTAAATTACGTGTTCCCAGTTTGAACTACTTTGTATTCTATCTTTTTTTTTTTTTTTAACTTTCATCTGGTGAGTTTATTCTCAAGCCATACATTTTTGTTTCCTCCATTTCTTCTGGGATACCTTTTTCTTCTGTCCAACTTTCTCTTCTGGCTTTGGAATAATTTGTTTCTTTTCAGTAAAAATTATCTCAATGTGGCCAGGTTAACCCAGCCATGAGTTCTGTAAGTTTATCAGTGCATCTTAGGAACTTTGTTCACTTTGATATGTTCAATAACCAGAGAGTCTACATCTAAACCCTTAAGTTTAGTATTACTTTCTGCATTTTTAAGCATGTGCTGCAAAAAAAATGCAGCACTGTTTTGGCACCACTGATCCTGTGTCCAGCCCCCACTGTTCGGCCTAGGTGTACTTACCAACTCTATCTTTATCTCCATCCCTGGAAGTGTGCACATGACCCTTTTATAGTGACATTGTTTAGACATTAGTTGAGAGATGGCAAGGAAATTTGGTGTAGTTGGGGTGAATGGCTTGGAGGTGGGAAATGGCAGCCAAGACATCAGAGAAGGAGGCCCATGTGCATGCCTGATTCTCTTCCTATAAGACACCAGGCACAGTTAGCAGTTCTTTCTGTTCTCCCAAGACTTCTTCATGTAGTCTGCCAGGTATTATTTGTTCTGAAGCTCTCTACACAGAAGATTACCATATAAATTCTACAATTGCCAAATAGATTAGTTGATTTCCATTCTGTCCTAAATACTGCTGTCTTTTTGCCTAGCTGCACTGCATATTCTCATGTATCCAGTACCTTCTTAAGACATCCTCACCAGCAGCAACATCTTTCTCAAACTTCCTATTCACTTCCTGTTGATTCTACTTTCCAAGTTTAAAGCGCCACATACACTTCAACCTCTGGCCTCAAGTCCTCCTTGTCTCTGGGAACTCCTTGCTGAATTGTCAGTTTGGTCTTGTTTCATTTTCTAACACAATTTCTAATTGAAAGCCATGTGACCTTTGTAGCTTTGAATTTTATCCTACTAGAACTCTGTTAATATTTTTGTATATAAAAATATTTTAATTACTTTTACTATCAAGTCCACACACTCCAGTATAGCATTATCAAACATATCTATTTTTGTCTTGGTCTAACCTGAGGGGCTCACCTCATGCCAACATCTTAAGCATTTACCACTCCAGCACAGTGTCTGCCTTTTCCTGTTTTCTCTTTGCTCGTGCTCTCTCTCCTCCTTAGAATGTGCTCCCCTCTCCTCCAGATGCCCAAGACTACAGATCTGTACTAAGATTAGGAGGATCATCAGGAGTGTAAGAGTTCATGATACTAGACCAATGGGGTCAACAACTGGAGTCAGTTGTATCAAATCACATCAATATCAAACAGCCACCTGGAAGACATTTCCTAAAGGGACTCAGGTTTGCAGTTGTGCTGAAGTGTGTGTGTGTGTGTGTTGTCTTCCAGGATCACAATACAAATAGTAGACTGACAGTAACTTAATAAAATAGGAGTTTATTTTTCTTTTACACAACAGTAAGACCCAAGAGATCAGCAGTAAGACCCAGATATTGGTGGTTCAGTAAAATAAAATCAGATTTTCTGTCTCGATGTTCTGTTTCATGCAATAAGCTACACTCCCAATTCCAGATTTGTCATCCTGTGTGGTCCTCCTACATCAACTGGATGAAAAACAGCTAGGAAGTAGACTGTCTTACAGTTTTTCTAGAAAAGGAAAGCATGGCCAAAGGCTTTTAGAAATGGTAGCCATGCGGGTATGGTAGATCAGGTTCTGGCATTCCGCAAACCTGCAGGCCAACCCAGAAGGATCAAGAGTTTGATCCAGCCTGGGCTACGCAGTAAAACACTGTCTCAAATCCAGAGACAAAACAAAACAACTACCACCTTCAGAAACAGTGCTTGAGCTGACATGTCATCGTACTAGGAATGAGAAAAGAGAATTAGTGATAGTGTGTATGGCTGTTTCTATTTGTTTCCACAGACATATATATTGTGGATAGTTTGTCTATTTAGAACTTTGTCTACTCTATTTCTTTTAATTTCTATGGCTTATCTTCTACTATTTTCTGAAAATCAATTTTATAAATTAATAGTTCTTCATATACGTGCATGTGAATACACACACACACACACACACACACACACACACACACACACATTCAATAGCAGCTTCTTAGTGGAATAAAGTCATAGCATTTGCACTATTACCAGAAATGCCAGCTAAGACCACAGGAACCCATTTCTCTGAAAGAAGACACCAGGTGGCAGTAAAGCCTAAGAAGTGGCTGATTTGTCAGGCTTGTCCTGCATAATTGAATCCTAGCCATTTAAATAAACCAGGTAGGTTGGGCAAGTGGGTACCTTTGCCAGTTCCTTGAGCCACTAATCATTGTGGCTTCAGCCTCACTTCCAGAAACGAGAACAGCCTGCGTGGTGCCCAAGGATGACATTTTATTTGGCTTCTTGACAGCCCAGAGGCTGCTGACCTTAAACAGGTGCCTATCTTCTACGGCATCACTGGGTCCATTCAGGAAGTGAGATTGCACAGCAACACTCTGAATTACTGCAAACCTCCACACACAGGCATCCCCTGAGGTATACACCTAGACAAACCGTCCTGTCAATGGACTAGGATGTCCTCCTTCTTGGAGGAATTTTGAATTTTAAAAAACAAAGCAGAGGAATATGGAACATTTTTTTTTTTTTGACATAATGAAAGTAACCTGGCCCGGTAGAACAGAGTATTAAGATAAAGGCAGAATCCTTTCTTGGATTGTGGATGCTGATTTATTTTAGCATATTGAACACTGTAGCGCATAGGAACAAGTGGCCCAGAGCTCAGCAGTGGGAAGACTGCTGAATGAGAATGTCCCCCACAGTTTGAGTGTTTTAATACCTGGTCTCCAGTTGGCAGGACTATTTTGGTAGGTTCAGTGGCTATGAGCCTGCTGGAAGGAGTATGTCGTACAGGGTGGGCTTTAAGATCTCACAGCCCTGTGACATTTCCAGTCTGCTTTCTCTGGTTGGGGCTTGCAGCTCAAGATGTGATTCCTCAGCTTCTACTCCAGCCACCATGTCTCCTGTTTGTGTCCACACTTTCCCACCATGACCAAAGAAATTATACACAGGGAAGAATTAAGATCTGTGTAATTCACTGTGTAATTCACTGACACTATGCTTAACTCCGTAATTCAGTAGCTCTTAAGTTGTGGATCAGGACCCCTTTGAGGGTCACATATCAGAAATCCTGCATATTGTGTATTTACATTATGATTCAAAACAGTAGCAAAACTTCAGTTATGAAGTAGCAGTGAAATAATTTTATTGTTGGGGGGTCACCACAACATGAGGAACTCTATTAAAGGGCCATAGCATTAAGAAAGCTGAGTGTACACCCAGTGCTCAGGAGGCTGAAGTAGAAATATCTTAAGCGCAGGCCAACTTGAGATACATATAGGTACTTTATCTGAAAAAAAAAAAAATCAGCCAGCTCGCTAAAAAACAAGCAAGCAAGCAAACAAACAAACAGACAAAAAACCTGTCACTTAAAGAAAAGCAATAGGCTCACAAAGAGTTAAACACAAATCAAGGAAAACACCATTTTTATCTGCGGAAGTAAGAACCCAGAGCCAAGAGAAGGTGAGTTTTCTGTTGCATTTTGGAGAACAAGGGGTTACAACAAGCAGAAAACAGAAGACATTTTAGAAAAACACTCATGTAAACAGAAGCAAGGATGGATCTCATTCAGCCGAGAAACTTCTCTATGTGAAGGTTGAGCAGGGGGGAAAATACATATGCAGAAAGTAATAGGTGTCATCACAAAAAATCTCTGCCCTTCAGGGAAGGCACAGTGATGTATTCTCCACATATTTATTCACTACATGGACCTGCCTGCTTTCCAAGCTTGTTAGTATCTGAATTCAAATGTTTCCTCTCTCATTTTTCTTTCTTCATGCTGGGTATGGTAAGGAAGTAGAGGGCAAGCGAGACCCTATCTGAGGCATCAGGATTACCCAGACCTCTCTCAGAACTTGAGAACGTGTAGTCAGGTGCTGCTTCTCAATCTATGAGGAGCTGACTGGATGAGGCAGCAGATGGCACACTTGTTTCTTCAAATGCAGCTTCCACCATCAGTCATCAGAAAACATATTTTCTGCTTCTTGGGAGGACTTGATATGTGCGCCATCTCTTGCAACAGAATGCTCTAAATTCTAAGGTATAAACTGCAAGATTGTGACAGAACCCTAGAGAGAAGAATCATGCCCAATGACAAATGTGAAGGCTAAGAAACATAAATGATAACATGACTTTGTGAATAGATAGCAAGGACAACGACAGTATCCAGACATGCAGACACCAGGATGAGGACAGTGTGGGACTTAGGGATGAATCTAGAATGAGGCTCCTATCCATTCTAAAGCTCTCAGATGAAGACATCCAACCAGTCATTAAGGCAGATAGAGAACTACAAAAGTCAGGAGAAGGGCACATAGGTTTGGAAATCAAGAAAAATTAAAATTCTATGAAAGGATGCAATTTGTGAGGAGAAATTTGAAAGGAAGAGGGAGAGACATGGCAACAACACAGAGAAGAAAGGAGAGAGGAGACATGGAGAGTGTATTCAACATTGTCAAGTAAGAGTGAGGGCTCACTAAGCGACATCATGAGGGCAACCTTGGAAAAGGTACAGGACAGTCAGTGGGAATGTGAAGACACTGATTGTTTTGGAAGGGTATTTATTCAAAAGTTGGGTTGGTTTTCTAGCTGATTTTCTGTGAAAGTTAAATGCAAGAACATTTTGGCAGCAGATATGGGAGACTGACTAAATGACAAAGACTGGCTTAAGAAGAAACATGGCACCTCTGAGATGCTGGAAAAGGTGCCACAGAGTCATCTATCCAGGGTGGGAAGACACAATCCACAAACAATGTTTCTCCACATTGACTGTATTGAGAACACTGGGAAAAGAATCACTCATTTGGGTTAACAGATGAGTAAAATACATTCAGTGGATAATGGCATACAGAAAACACATGCAAGATTTATGAATGGCAGTATTAGCACAATCACAAGGCCTCAGGTCTGTACCTCCAAAGCACTGGTTCCTTGATGCTGCAAGGAACCAGGATCTGCGAGTGATTGAGTCCCATAGAAAATGATACAACATTTACATGTAGCTTACATGATCCTCCAATATAATATAAATTATCTCTAGATTACTTAAAATATCTACTGTAATATAAATCATATGTAAATGGTCATTATATTTTATTGCATAGAGAATAAATTTTTTTTTAAAAAGGAAATGTGCACATGTTTAGAATAGGCACATTTTTTTCCAGAATGTTTTCACTCTAAAGCTGGTTGAATCCATGAAAGTAGAACCCACATATACAGAAGGCCAAGTGCACAGCACAGCTTTAATAAAGGAGACAGAAGTGAATAAAAGAGTGAGAGAAACTTGGTGTCTGTTGTATAAGGGAGAAAAAAACGGGTTCTGAATTTTGTGCTATAATGATTTGTGTGCGGCTCAACTACAGAAAATTCAGGATACTGGCAAGCAGGTCTGCTACGTGCAGAGGGACATGAAGACTCTGTGAAGCAACATTTTGGTATGGAGCCATGCAGTGGGAAGATCTCCATTTGATCTACTCTTTAACTTTTCTCTGAAAAATACCTATATATACATCTCTGTAGATGTCCTTGTTACAGTGAGGTGAATCAAACCTAGAACCATATGCATTCCATGCACATTTTATACCACTGAGCCACATACCCTACTCAGCCTGCTACAAAAATTTTGGAGTCTCAATTTACTAATCAGCAATTAGAGTGGTAAATCTTCCCAAACAGATTTACTTGTAGAAATTAAGTATGTTAGTATATACTATCAACCTTGGATCCTGTCTGATACTCAGAAACAGTAAATAAACTTAAAAACTATTGCATGAGAGCTCTGTTCTGTAATTCTAATCTCTAGCATTTTGAGCATATTTATTTTTGCAGCTATATATGATTAGTATTCATTTTCTTTAATGTCTTAGTGTTTCAGGTCTTTTAAACAGTGTGCTATGAAAGATATGGCTAAAAGGGTAGCAACTGATTTTTAGATGAGGTATTTCTGTATGTCAAGCATGCTATAGGAAAGTTACAGAGAATTACAGCTGAACATGAATGTGCAGGTCAGAACAGGACACCATTGTTACCATCCCTTATCATCCCTCTAGAGCTGCTTTTTATAGCCTTTGATTATATTAAATGAATAATTAATACTTATAACTTATATCAGTCTTGAAGAGTGCTTCTTTCCACAATCCCATTTCATCCCTAGCATTAAAAATCTGGCTCTTGTTTCAGGTGGTTTTGCAGTGGTCACTGTGGTGTATACCCAAAACCATACAAGGAAGCATATCACTGTTCTTTCATGAAATCCCAAACCCCATTCTAGGACATCCTTCCTTCTATCTTTCAACAGACTTCTTATAAAACAAGGCATTTATTCAGTAGGATCTGTTAATTAGAAACAAATCAAAGATAATTGATCAAGCAAAGCTAGCATCCAATGGAAAACAAGCTGGGGCCTTGAAGAAAAGTAACTAACCTGCCATTTGTCTCAGGAATAAGGATGTAGATGAAACCCTGGACTTGAAATTAGGAGTTATCAATCATTCGACTATATCTTACCCCATGAAGAAACTGAAAACCATGACAATGGGAATCTGGAGTGCTTGGCACATGGGCACATGCATGATAGGGTTTAGACAGCTATGTGAGAAAGAAGATCAGTGTTCTTTTAGTACCTGTGAGTGGTGGTCACAGACCTGTCCTTACGTATATTGCTATACTAACTAGACAGAAAAGAAACTATGAGAATTCCTGCAGTTTATGGTGGTCAGAGGCTGGGAATAGAAAAGGGAGACTCGGGTAGTTATTCTGCTATGTTTCAGGGTCTAGTCTTACCTAAGAATTGGATTATAGTAAAGGGAAAACTGTCATTGTGGAGATTCTGGGAATTCTTTGTTCTTTAAGAAATGAGACCTAAAATTATATCAATTGTTTTCTAGAGTATGCGTGTGTGCTCTAAAAATACCCAGAACTTGTGTCATGTGATGGATGAAAAAATGGGTCATTCTACACATTCATGAGAATTTCAGGCTTAGTTTTGAAGGAGACAGGTGACAGTAGAAAACCTAAAAGGTAGAGGCAAATCCATCCCTAAAAAACCCACAGTCAGTAAGACATCCTGCCCAAAGGGAGACTGTTTTTACTGTTATCTGAATCATGCTGAGCCTTCAGGACAAGTCCTAAGCAGTAGACATGTGGGGAGCCTGGGAGAAGCAAGGCAACCATGTTGGTACTTAATACAGGGAAGGATGGATACTGTAGAAGACAATATGCAGGGAGGTGGTCAGGGATTCATAGGGAGCAGGATGTGATTAGTGACACCCAACTGTAACAGCTGGAAGTTCAAGAACTCTAAAATGTGTGAGACTCATAACAAAGGAGTGTTGGGGTGGGGATATCATGTTTCTACCACATGGAGCAATACATTCAAGCCTTAAATACAGGATGATATTCAAATAGCCACATGGGTATCAACTCTCTGTAATAGAAGGTGAAGATGATCACCTGTGTCATGTCAGAGAACCAGTGAGGGACACTGTTTCCTAACTAAAGGTCCAGTTTTTTCTTCTCTCTTCTCAAGAAACAATACCTAATAATTGCAGCATGTTCTCTTGGCCAATACCACACTATGCTGGTTGAGGTTTTACTATTATCCTCACTTTATAGTCAATGACAAGTATATGGGTGTTCACCTGTTGAGTATTCCTCATTGCTGGGTACTGATGCTAGCAAATTAACTTATTGAGTCTGCATGGATGAAAAGATTACACGGATGGAATCATCTGCATACACAAATTCATAAACCGAAAAGGGTGAGTCTCACTATTCACTTTAACAAAAGAAGCAATTCTGAATACTGCCAAACTAGGGGTGGGGAGATATTTTTTAAGCAAACTTCAGAGTTCTAAAAAAGAAAAGGATGACTCATACACAAGAAGGTCCATTCAAAGTATCTTTTTTATTTGCTGTAAGAATATAATCTTCATTTCTGCATGTAAAATATCATAGGCATTTATAAGCAATGCAGACTCTCTACATGTGTATATTTGTTGAACTAAAATTTTAGCAAAGGTTGAAAATAAAATCACATCTTAAGAGATAAGAACACAGAAAGAGCAAACATCCTTAACCCTCTCCCCCAAATAAAACAGCTATGAAAGAACAGCCCCACGGAAGCCTGAAACCTAAGGGTGAGAGTGTTGAGAGACAGGGAAGAAACATCCATAAACCTTGTCAGTAGCTCTGTGCATTCAACATGAAGCTCCTTCCTAGCAACAAGCAGGTATTACCTGTGAGTAAAACTAATAGAGATAAAAGTACATTCCAGCCTGCAGCTAGCTTTTCTTGCTCAAATACTAGGCAGGAAACTAAGAATTGTAATTGTCTTCCATTACAAAAAGTCACAGTGATTTCCAGCTTATATAACAATTACCTCAATAAACAACCTTGTATATGAGCTGCCCAACTGCACAGTGCCCACTGAACTCTGGAGCTTGTTTCTTGGGTGATTATGATTTATGGAAATGAACTAAACCTTCTGCAACCAAGTCAGGAGTCTGTGGCTACCACAAAAAGCTCCTTGCTTTCCTAAATGTAGAGTGCTCTGGACTAATGCTACTCTGTAACTACTATTACTCATGAGGAGTGGCAATAGCATCCCCAAACCCATAGCACGAGTCCATCACAAAAGAAGAGGTTAAACAAACTGCGACTTTAAAGCATCATACCACAAGGACCTAAAGCAAGTCTCACTCAGACCAAGTAGAGCTTAAACTTGCCCTACAGCAAACCTGAACCTTCTGATGACCCCGTACACTCTGGAGGGATCAAAAGCTATCTTCAGGCATGGGACTTTCCTTGCATTTCTATGATCTTAGTCTCAAAGTAAAAATTCTTGGGCAAGTTACAGAAAAACTAACAATGGCACGCCAATAAGAGGTGGCTTAGAAAGAATTTTGCCCCACCAATAGTGAGGAGAGCAAGCAGGGACTCCCTAGGGCTTTGGGTAGGCAGGCTGCAGAGTATATGAGCTGAAATTTAATTTAAAGGCATCTTTATACTTAGGGTGACAAAGTTGGAAATAAGAATTAAAATCAGACTCAACTTTCTGCCTCAGTTCCGACATAACCCCCTGTGGTGGATCTTCAAGTCAGGCACTGATCATTGGCTACTCTGACAGAAAAAAAATAGATTGAATGAAATGTATGCCTAGAAATCCTCCAAAGTGCATTGAAGCTGCTAGCAATGAGATGTAATCAGAAATCTCTCTCTCACTCACCTGGATCTATTTTGTTGAGCCTGAATTCTGTAAAATCCATGAAGAAAACTACTCATTAGCCATTTTCCTCTAAGATTGTTATGCTCACAAGCACAAGATTTGTTTTGAATGTGTTTGCACTGAAACCCACACATTTGCTTGAATTTTGACTATTTTAAATTTTAAATCAGTGCATTTAAAATTGGACAGCACTAACAGACATGTTAAGGTGGAACAGAAAAATTTCATGGGGTTGCAACCCTAGACAAAGATCTAAAAGCAATTAAAGAATGCTGAGAGTGGGAGAAAGTTTTTCCCAGGGAAAAGACACCAATTGATTACCCAACACCAAAGAGTCTGCTCTGAAAACATATACATGCAAGTAACATAGGGACTGAGCAGATTGTATTTATATATTTAGGAAAATAGGTAATAAATGGTGTATATATATATATATATATATATATATATATATATATATATATACATATATATATACCACACACACACACACACACACACACACACACACACACACACATATATATATATATATATATATATATATATATAAAATCAACAATTAAAATAAGAAAGGCTATGATTTTTTAAAAAGAGCAAGGATATTTGTGTACATGAGTGTTTGGAAGGAGGGGAAATAATATATTTTAATTCCACAAAATAACATCATTTTAATTGAAAAAGTTATTTTTAGAAAAACATAGTTTGATAGTTATTAAGGCAGTGTTCGAATAAGGGCAAATCATTTCTTGTAGATGAAAAACATGGCAGTAGGAACAGTTTTATTTTTCAGGACAAGATACATCATTTTTAATTTGGGTCCAACTTAAGACCGTTAAAAACTTATACAGTAAAAGCAAATAAATCTACCATTTACTAGCTTCTTGCTGTAGTCTGTACAGTGACTGGCGCATCTGTAAGAATGAATTAGGGGAATCTCAAGCAGCCTTCACTTTGCCTCTCAGGGTCATCTAGAGTGATGCCAGCTGTGTGACACCCAAGGCAGGTCCTGGTGCATCTAGCAGGTGCTGAGCGACAGGCAGGCAGGCCCTCCTGTGATCCCTGTGTTCTCATACCTGTCCTATTTTTTGTTCCAGTGATGAGAGATGTTCTGGATCTTTTTCATTTTGATCCGTTGATCCAGCATCTTGTACCTTGCAGGATGGTCATCAGTTTTCTTAGGGACTGAAGGTGCATAGGAGCTTGACGCATAAGCAGGGCGTTTAAAGTGACGCAAAGGAGGCTTGATGACTGGAGGCCATGGAAAGGAAGACAGACAACCATTAGCTTCAAAGAGCCTTGACTTGACACAAACATGTAGCTGCCTGCCTCTTTGGCTTGTATGTCTCCTCCAAGCCAGAAAACAAACAGGCTTGGATTTCTAAACTGATTGAAGACGCCCAACATCATCTTAGTTGTTGACTTAAAATTCAACAAAGATAAGAAAGTGCTAGAGATGAGCCATGGTTGGCCCAGTACATGAAGTTCTCTTGATAATGAATGGATGAACTTAGGGAAGGCTGTGGGGATGCTGGGATCACAAGTGGAAGCAGATTGACCATGGTGAGCTGTGATGTATTTATTTACAACATTTAGCATTGTGTGCGAGTTTAGTGGCACTTACTCCCAAAGCTCTAATTAAAAGCAAATCACTGAAAATACTTGCAAAATACTTATAAAGGTCTAATATCCAAAGTGCACAAAGAACTCTAAAAATTCAACAGAGGAAATCAATTGAATGCAAAAGTAGACAAAACAAACATACTTCTTACTACAGAAGATACACATACCAAATAAGCACAGGACAAAATATGAACAATGAAAAATTGCCATTAATACAACAACAGTATTCTACCACGTTCTATGTAAAGCCAAAATTCAAAACCCTTCGAATGACCCTTCCTGCTGATGGGAGTGAAAAACATAGCTGTTTTGAAAGACAGATTAGTAATTTCATGGAGCTGAAAACAATCTTTACCATAAATGTAATAATTATACTCCTATGATTACTCAACTAGTTTAAAAATCTATATTCACATATCCCTCAATGGAAAAAAAGCCCAGATGACTTTTAATAGGTTAATGGATAAATAAATTATAATAGGCATGTATAATGGTACCTTAACTGATAAAAGTAAATGAGTGATCAAGCCATATGAAGAGGTGGACACATCTTAAATATACATTGCTAAGCGAAAGCAGTCAGTCTGCAAAGGGTAAGCCTGAAGAGAAAAAACCCACAAAATTATACAGACAATTAAAAGATCTTTAGCTACGACAGAATTAAAGTGAGGGGAGAAGAATAAACGGGCAAGCAGCAGGAATTCCAGAGCAGTGAAACCGTTTTATAGGATACTAGTAGATTCTGACACTATTTGTCAACACTCATAAAATTGCATGGGAGGAACTCCCAGTTTTTCCAGTTTTAAAAAGCTATAGAGGTTATGGGGGAATTCCAGAGTGCAAGTGCAAAGCAATCTGGCAGTCCTGCTATGTAAGCAACAATGGACCTACAGGGGATAGGAGGCTAAAGGGCCACCTGAGGAGCTTCACACATAATCAGGCTCTAAAAGACCAAGAAGGCCAGAGTTGCTAAACACAAGTTCTATATTCTGGCTGATATAGTCACTTCTCAGACAAAGCTAGAGTAACAGTTTAAGTACCACCCTACATGTCTCTGAAATTGAAATTTTATATAAACGGAGAGCAGGTGGTGAAAACTACTCACAAGGATGCTAGCAACTAAGCAAAAGGAGGAGACTTGAATGGTCCACACAAAATTGATTAGACTTGGAGACATCAGTGTAGACTCATTGCCTTAATAGCGATATTGATGGCTACATACAAAAGTGTTTATAGCTAGGAGCGCTTACACGGATCAGTGCATGCACATGCATGTCTTTATCAGACCTAGAAAAACTGCAGGCTTTAAAGCTATAGCAGCGGAGAACCCACCTTGTATGGTTATTTTTACTTCAAATACTATTCTCCAATGAGGGAAACAGGCGCTTCCTATAGCAATAGCTTGTTCTAGACCTAGGCACAGTGTACAAATGGCAGACTTGGAGGTCATTATAGAAACATATAATTCAAAAGGGAAAAAAAACAGAAAGGCAGGGAGAAGAAGAGGAGGAAGAGAAAGAAGAGAAAGAAAAAGAGGAGGAGAGGAAGAAGAAGACAAAAAGAAAATGACAAATAACTCTAAATGAAAGTCACTTGGAGCAATGAACCGAAATGTGGAGTCAAACACCACCCAAAGTATGAAATACAGATACGTAAAAATGGGTTACACCAAAATTTGTGAAAAAAAAAATCTACTAGGAAAATTGCCAAACTATTTATATAGATCACTTCCCTTAAGGAGATGTAGAAGTTGTCAGTGTGGGCTGGACACGTGACATCCTTCCAAAAGAATGTATGGTCTAAGAAGGGACAAAAGAGCAGTCAACAGTGAAGAAATGTGACCAACGTGACTAATCCGGAAACTAAAGTGACAGACATCCTGTTAACAGAGCACGCCCTTGATTTTATGTGACAGAAGTTAATATTTTGTGATGAGAATAGAATTTATACAACCCCATTCTAACAGTAAGCAAACAGCAGATAATCCTAACTGGTGGACAATCACAAAATACCTGACTGGTAAAGCAAAGAAGCCCGAGAGACTGCAGAGGGAACAGGAGCCTAAGTAGGCACGATGGCTTCATATAACGGGTCACCCTGAGTGATCCTAGAACAGAGGGAAAAGGGCAGCAAGTGACAAGCAGGGAGATGTGAATGGGCTAAGATGATGATGGTGTGCATCACCTAGCCTTCAGTTCTGTGAGAGAAAGAAAGCAAAACTGGCTACCTTCTCTCCTCCCCTCCCTTCCAGTCTCCCATGACTCCTCAATTCTCCTGAAAGTCTGTTTAGTTTATGAACACAGGGGGATAGATTATGTTGTCAGTAAGAACAAATTTAACACGATAATTAGGTGAAAAGTGTACAAAAGCAGAGTTGGTGCCAGCCAATTGCCCAAGCAACGACCCTGACTGCAGCCCACTCCGCCCTTTCCTAAAGAGCAAAGCCCTCTTAACAAATTAAGAGGGCTGGGAGGACTTAAAGCTGAGGGACACTTCTGTTAAACACCTAAATCCGTTCTCTGAAACACCCCTCAGCAAATATCTCCCAACAGTGAGTACGTGCCTGCCTTTTCTGATGAAGCAAAATGGTTACACGCAGGGCTGAGCAGGTGGCACGGTGATCAAAGCTCTTCGAGTATTAAGACCAAGTACAGATCCGCAGTACCCACAAAGAAGCCTGGCACAGTTACACACATGTCTATAACCCCAGGGCTAGTGGGCAGAGACATGTCAATCCCACGGTCTCCCTGGCCTAGTCTAGAAGGAATTGCTATTCCTAGGTTCACTGAGAGACCCTGCCTCAAAAAGTAATGTGGAAAAGAAGTGGAGGAAGAAAACTCAATGTCAGTCTCTGGTCTCCACAAATGTCTGCATGATAGGTACCCCCCCCCCACACACACACATACACACATACTCACAGAGAGCAAGACATGTACCATCAAATACAATGCATCAAATTGTCATGTCCAGCAAGATGGCTAAGCTACCAAGCCTGATGGCCTGAATTTAATCCCTGAAGCCCACACAGTAGGAGGAGGAAACTGACTCCTGTAAGTTATCCTCTGACCTCCATACCTCTGCCATAGCGCGCGTGCACACACACACACTCTCTCTCTCTCTTAAATAAATAAAGAGAAATACATTTGAATAAGTTCTCACATTTTATTTAATAAAACACACTACTGTGACACCTTGGAAAGATGGAAGCTTTATTAGTAAAAATAGAGGTTTGTATTATAGTATAATGAAAACTAACTCTGAATCTAAGCTAATTTTTAAAATTATTATTTTTGTTAAATGTATAACTGTTTTTCCTACATCCATGTATGTGTAACACATGTGTAGCTGGTGCCCTCAGAAGCCAGAAGAGGTCATCAGATTTTCTAGAACTACAAATACAGACAGTTGTGAGCTGTCATGAGGGTGCTGGGGCTTGAACCTGGGTTCTTTAGAAGACTCTTAACCTCTGAGCTAATTCTCCACGTCCTAATTAATCTTATCAGTACACAGCATATTACCATGTGTAGAGGAAAATCGAAAAAAACAAATATTAGCTCATGACAGTGATTATGTCTGTGTAGCATGAACATTTGTTTTGATTGGCTAATGTCATTTTCTAATGTTTTATATAATTAGCTATGAGTGATATAATTTTACAAGAGAAACATAACTAAGCATTTCTTGTCTGAAATAATCTATCAACTCTACAAGAATACAGCTGAGAGAAAATTTGATAACCCAATGTCCCTGCCGTGTTCCCACTAGACCCCAGAAAGTCTTATTTTTGAAGTTTTTGAAGTCTAAGATTTATATTTCCCACAGTTTGGGGAAAACACACGCTATGTGCTGCTTGTGTCACTGAAAAGAGCAGAAACTCCTGCTCTGGTGAGCAGTCGCTCTGGGTCTGCCCTGAAACATGTGAGTCACTTACAAAAAGGATACTGTGTAAGAGCTGCTGCTCCTGGGCTTTCTAACACCCAGACCGAAGCTGCCTTGGAGTTATACTCACACAGCGAAGGCTGTCAGCAAGGGGCTCTCTCATAATGAGAAATTGGTCATTTTTAAGCTCTCAGAAAACACTTAATCCTATAGTAAAGAACTGCAGTCACCACTACTACCACTCCCACCACATCTAGATCAAGTATAAACATGACCTAGGAGGATGGAGAAGGGGGGCTGAGAGCCTCACCTCAAAATCTCAGGCTTGGGCTCAATAATTTATGTCATTTGAATCATAGTCCCTCTTCATATTCATCCTATTTTCGCAACTCAGCATGAACTCAACCAAAGTATTATTGAATTTCCCACTTCTCAGCATGAAGAAACATTTACCATTTGCTGGAATTCTTATTGTCAGAACAAAAACTCTGCTTGCCACTAGACTCACTGCAAATAGCTTGAACCTACTGACAGAGATCAGCTCCCCACCGAGCTATGAAATATGCGCATGCCTGCTGCTGTCACCTCCACTCAATAGGGGGTAAGGGGGGAGCTGTGCTCAGTGCTGTTTGCATGCACTTCTTGCTTTTCTCCTATGCAGGGATTAAGATTTGGTGACAAGGCATGACAGCAGGGCAGGCACAGGGGTACCATCTTGAGTTTGGTGTGGACCTTTCTTCTGGGGTCTTGGTGTCCTCCTGAAGGTTTTCTTTTTTTTCCTCATTGTTGAAGTGTTTCTTGGGTCTTCGAAGGAGCCTGATGCTCCTCCTTCCAGTAAAATTCCCTACAGCTGAACCCAATAGTACAGCCTCCCTCTCTGATAGAAAAGAAACAAATACGGGAAGAGAACTCCACTACCCATGTGCTTTATCAGCATGGTGAACACTTCCTCTACCAGTGGACACAGAGAGTCCTTTCTTCTCTTACGGCAAATAACTTGCAGAAAAACATAGAATCAGCTGGTGACGATTTTGACCAAGGCTTATGCATCTGCACACAGTGTTAACTTAGGAGTCACTTCTGAACACGCTTAGAAAAATACAACCCCAAGACAAAAACAACACAACCAACCATCTTCTGCCATCCTTTATTTTATGTGATCTTTGAATTTCATAAAACAATGCTCTTTCATGAGCTTGAACTCTCAGCTAGCCCTCACTGTTTTCATCAATATTACAATTCCTCCCTTACAACGACTGCCTATAGCTTTCTTCTCTTCTACTACCAGCACCTTGTATTCTCTCTCCTTTCCCCCCTCCTCACTCTCTCCTCTTCTCTCCTCGCATAAACTAGTGCAAATAGTTTTTCTCCAGAAAACAAATTTAGATTTGTTCACACATCAAAATGATAAAGCTGTTGTATTCAGATATGATTATAAATGACATATAATGTCTAGTAATTTTACTAGGTAGCATGCTGAGAATTTAATGTGAAGTAGCTTAATCCATGCTTCAGTTTACACCTGCCTATCCAGAAGCATAAGCGCCACTACGTTACCAGGAGGGGGAACTGAGGTTTAATGGATTTACTTCACAGATATGATGTGAAGGAAGTCTGGAGTCTTGATTCACATCCAAGCAGACTTCAGATCCTTCCTGGTACATGGAACATTATTTTGGCCCCAAATTTAGCTTTAACAATGGCAACAACAGGCTTAAAATGTCAAGCTAAAGCTGTTTGATTTAAGTATCACTGTTTGAACCTACATAATATCTGTGGCATATGCTGAGTTCTGCAGTACTCCATGCAGAGCCCTAACAATGCCTCCTTACAACAAAAATCATCTGTGTATATGGATCAAAGAGTAGCTACCCAAAGATCCTGGTGAAGGCCCTGAAGTAACTGTTTTCTTCTGGCGCCTCACCTGCACAGGCTAGAATGCAGGCAGGTGTTACAAAGTCTAGGCCAGCAGAAACAAGTCACCATGCAAGGCAAGCTTGAGAACTTTGGTGAAACTGTTACTGTTTTTCAGCCCTGTCTGCCAGTGAAAGCCACATGAAGGGTTCTAAAACTCTTCGTGTTCAGGTTTAGTTCAAGTACGTAGAGCAGAATCTGTGGGGCAGAACTGAGCCTCCAATGTCTTTACACCACCACAACGCTGGAGTTTGAGAAATATTATTTTAATCTTTCCAGGATTCTTCCCGATTTTCATCTTTTCGATCTCATTCTTTTGCAGCTCCGCAATCTTTAGAAGGTGGCCAGATTGAGCTTTCGTTCTGTCTTCATGTGGTATGACTGCTCAGTTTCTCTTTCTCAGTAATGAAGACAAATTAACACTCACTTCAGAAGCCAATAATGAGAATGAAAAGAAGCAGGAATCCGAATGCAGCCAGCACAGGGAGTGCTTTTTCCTGTCTGTGTCTCTGACTTTCCTGAGATGAAGATCTGGAACTGCCAGGAATATTCAGTAGCAGGATTCTTTTCAAAGCTGGGAATTCACATACATCCCAGGATGTGAAAGCATTTGCATGAAGCCAGGCTGAGTGGAATCCTGCCCTTTTGTAGACATAGGATTTTGCAACACTAATCCAACCATAAAATTACTCTTAATCAACACACATTATATGAGGTATTGTCCAGAGTGACATTTTTAAACACTTTGAGGTGTGTTTCATATTAAATACTAGAAGGACCAACCCCATTATCTATAGTTTAAAAGATCCTGCTTTCTAAAACTACCTCAAGAAAACAAGAAGGCAACATGGTCTATTGCTTTTTATTTTTATTTTTATTCTTTTTTTCTTATCAGAGAAATGAAAAAGCTCTGTGAGGGTAAAATGGAAAGCTTGTGCTCTGGGAAGCTATCTAGTGATTCTCATGTTGAGCCATGTTTAAGAAGCACGGTTGACCTGAATTCATTTTGAAGGAAAAGAGGTCATCTATGACACAGTCATACATCATGTAATGAAGTTTTAGTCAACCGTGGACTGCATGGAACAGAATAATCATGCGGCCAAGGTATGTAGTAGCAGGCTGTACTATTGAGGTTTATGCAGGCACATTGTATGATAGTCACACAATGAGATCACTTAATGGCATATTCCTGGGGATGAATCCCCATTGTGGAGTGATGTATGGCAGTACTTAGGGTTAGAGAGATCTTTGGGGTGCAAAAGATTGGGTCTGCTTTATGCATTCAGACCTGCTCTTGTTGCTGATCACCAGCACTTACGTGATATAGGTTCTGTGCTAAGAATTGAAACGGCTGGTGCTGAGAAATGTTTAATGGGCGAACAAACTACTGTGCCTCACCCTCAATAACCTTCA
Organism: Psammomys obesus; assembly: GCF_907164565.1. Classification (NCBI taxonomy): domain Eukaryota; kingdom Metazoa; phylum Chordata; class Mammalia; order Rodentia; family Muridae; genus Psammomys; species Psammomys obesus. The sequence goes on from NW_026591711.1 coordinate 7,044,834, forward strand.
TAAATGTTGCCTTTAAAAAACAAATGGCTCACTTCAAATACACACCAGCTGGCAAGGTTGTCTGTGTCGAAAGAAGCCAGTATTCTTCCCTTACTTCCGCAGTGTCTCCATACCTACAGTCACTGCCTATGTTTTCTTAAGAAGGAGGTCAGCGAGTCTATTTCCTCAGGAGCTTCAAGTCTAGGGCCGCAGAAAACTTTTGCTTTACACAGGTATTGAGACCTGGCTTCTCTCTGCAGGTCTCAAAATAACATGGAAAGGCACTGAGGTAGAGTTCTCGAGCCCCTCCCCTAGTGTACTGGTGAAGGGGAGGGAGCAACTACATAAGGCTGGAAAGTAAACGGTATTCTAGCAACAGGGACCTTCAAACACCCTGTGCTACTTCTTATCTTTTAAGGTAAGAAAACATTCTCCAAAAAGCTGAGCATTTTTTATTTCATTTTCTGTTCTCATTTTGTTCATCCCGGCACACACAAAGCCCACCTTCCACACTTTGACAAATGGAATTGTTCAAAGTTTTTCACTCAGTTTTTCTCATCAATATGTAGATTGTTTTCCCAGTTGGTTATTTAGATTGGAAATGTAAGGCTAACCAGGCCCTACCTTGTCCATGCTAAACTATTTCAGAAGCTTGTAAAGGGAAATTCTCCAGGGTTACACAGCTCTGGCCACAGAAAGGCATAAACTGTGAGCCTTGACTCAGATTTAGTGAGTGACAACTGCCAGCCTTCACAGGGAACTCAAGGTAAAAGTCAGCTGCATAACCAACAGCCATTTGATAGGACCCTTCACTCCAGAGCTATAAGCCTTAAAGTCACAGGTGGGAAAATGATCTAAATCTCCTGGCAGAAGACATGTGTGTGCAAACTTGGCTCCAAGCACGGAATAGTTACCTGCAGCCTTTGCTGACAAACAAATCCGCCGGTAATGAGAACAGGCTTGCCACTGCCAATAACAACTTTGGGCAAGCTATTCAGACATTCATGCCTGAGTTTCATGAGCTGCTAAAGAACAAGCTACTACCAATGTCCTCAGATAATTATCTGATTTTAATAATGTTATTAATTTAGCCTTGTCCCTGATGAATGTAAGTCTGTAATACATATGAAAGTACCTGTTTGTAAAAAGCTGTATTGGGAAGATGAAAAGTGACCAATTGAAATTAAATACTCAGTAACTTACAATACATGTAGGTTTTGTTTGGGGAAAAGAAATATAAGCTTTCCATAATGTCTTCAGACCTTGGAGATGGTCAGGTCTCTTCGAAGGATGTTTCTATATGGATGCTTTATCCGTAGTCCCCTGCAACAGGACACAATGATGTCATTGGGAGCTGGATAGCATTTGATAAAGAAACTGTTTCTACAGCAGGCAGCAGGGATCAGAAGCAGAGCCAGATCTACTGTAAGACTACTGTGCATGCCACCGTGTGTGCCAGGAGCAGCCAGCTAGATCTGCATCAGCAACGACTAAGTACCATACCTGTCCCCTCAGATCACTTCAGGAGGCACCCGAGGGAGATGCTCAGAGGTCACTGCTTTGGATAGGTAACAGGTAAGGCTGGTAGTGGTGGTAAACCTCTGAGCCATTCTTCAGGCAAAAGCCAACAGTTCCCTAGTTCTCCATCATGGATGTCCCCCACCAACAAACTACATGAAATTCAAAATTCCCACTGGGCAACAAATGAAGTAGGGCCTAGGGGAAAAAATGTCTGCATGCGCTAGTCTTTTCAATGACAGTTCTACTCTGGTTTAGATGTGCAGGGGTTCCAGATGATGATGCCAAGCAGTTCTCTTGTGCTGAAGCTGAAGGATGAGCCTGATAGATAACTTCAGAACTGTACAGTCTTTTCTTTAAATGATTGTTTTGGGCCTGTTACAAATAACTTCCAGAATTCCTAGAAGACTCAGCTCCTCATAGACCAACCATATCCATAGGTTAGAAAGGGAACATGTCAAGGTTGTCAGAGCACATGTTAAACAACAGCATGAACAAAAGCAAACACAATTGTTTTGCAAACAGCCATAGCTTTACGTAAACATTTTTTAAATGCATGGAAACGTATACATGCTAATAAAACAACTGCCTATACTCTCCATACAGCTTAACACAATCAATGTTTTAAATATTTTTAAGAGATTAAATAGGAGCTAGGGCTATGCTCAGTGGGGAAAGCGCCTGCTGTATAAGTCTGAGGACTGAGTTCAGATCACTAGCATCAGTGTAAAATGCCAGATGTGGTGATATATTCCTGTAACCCTAGTGCTAGGGAGGCCTCCAGAAGGATGTCTAAGGCTTCATAGCCAGCCATCCTAGCTCAGTTAGGAAGTTCCAGGTTCAGTGAGAAACCCCATCTCAATAAGTAAGGTTGAAAGAGACAGAGGAAGACACCCAACATCAACTTTTGGCCTCTATCCTCCCCTACATCTGTCATCCACTCAACAGATTAAACACAGGTAGAATTAGTATTTCTTCTTCATTACATCTCTTTATATCTCCAAAGCCATCATCTAAAATTTGTTTATTTCTGTGCTTATGTGAAAAAGATTACATTTATAGTCATAAAATAGTAAATATTTCTTCATGTTTTAAAATAAGACAAATCATTCTGGGTGTTATATAGCTCAACAACATGTGACACTGTTTATAAACAGTCTTGTAACAACAGGAATAGAAAACAACTACAACAGGAAGATGATCAAATACCACGTGACACACTTGTATAGTAGAGTTATATACAAATGGTCTCCAAAGAACCAGCTTTGTATTTGGATAGAGTTTCTTTTGCCATATACGAATGTAATAGGACTATAGTACTAATGTGCACTGATATACAAATGTAAAAACAGAATGGAACCAGATTTGTCTTCCCCACCCAATCAGACGATCTCTGTATTTGAAAAGCCAATTTAAACAGAAGGCGATTAATCAAGGATTGCTACCTATTTACATTTATGGGCTTGTTTTGACACTCTGAGCTTGTGCTGTACCAGCCATTCTGTATCCTTGACTATTCCCCTTCTCTGTCTACTGATTTCTTGCTTGTTATGTTTTTCATTTGGATCCCTGCTCTAGAGCAGGCTATTTGGGCTGCAGTGACTGCTGGGGTAGCTTATCAAGACCAGAACCTTATTTCTCATGGTTATAAACCTTGAATTTTAAGATTTGAGTTCCAGCACTGTTGGGTCTACGTAACCCCTCCGCCTTATGTTTGGACTTCTTGTTTCATTCTCATTTGATGGTTTCAAAGCCCCTATCCCAACCATGGGAGTTCCATCCTTGTGACCTAACACTTCCAACTATCGCATTGTAGATTAGACCCTAACAAATAGAAGTGGGGCAGGACCCAAAAGTTTGGTTCATAAATATATTATAGATTGTATTTTAATTACTTTAGTGATGATCCTCTGTGTTATAAAGTCACAAAATTACCCAATTCTTTTCAAAGAAAAAAAAAGTAATTAGGACTCTCAATTTCACATTGCAATGGCTTCATGCAGTTTCTTTTTTTTCTGTCTTACCACAATATTTCTATAGTTGCTCACACTTATTAACATGTGTACTGACTCACGGAGTTATGTAGTTTCTGCACACTGCCTCTTTCTCCCTTCTTTCTGATATGTGCCCCTTAACACTCAGCAACGATGTAAGAATAAAGATTAAAGGCGTTTTTTCTCTCCTTCACTTGTTACGAATAAATGAGTTACTTTAGCAATCTTATATTGCTTGCTTCCCCTTGTCTGTGGAAGGTACATCTTCATTGCCTTCTGACAGCTGCTGTATCCAGGTGGTTGTCAGTTGGTACTTGCAGCTTCCCTGAACATAACCAACCTCTGATTGCACTTAAGGTTTCTTCTTATCATTGAGGTCACTTTGGAAACTCTCCTACAAAGTCTTTAATTTGACAAAAACAGCATTTGGCTGCTGTTCTTGTTGTTTTGGCCTATTTGAATTCAGGTCTGTTGAATGTTGCTTTCCCATCAGCCTGTCTATCCTGACACATGTACAGTACATCGTCTCTCTTCCATCTTTTATCAAATGGTAAATTATTTATTATAGAATTCACCCTTTTGATATATGCCTCTTGTGGTTTTTCACATTATCACAGTTATATAATCATTACCATCATCTAATTTTTGAGAGTTTAATCACTTAAAAAAAATACCATGCCCTTGAAAAGTCACCCAATGAATTTCTCTCCTTAACATCTGTCCTCACTACCCAACTACCCACTACCCAATACCCAAGTCTCTGAATATTTAATACAAACAGAATCATAGACACATGGCTTTTGTGTCTGGCTTCTTCTACTGAAAGAAATATTCTCATGGATCTTCAGCACTTCATCAGAACTTCATTCATTTGTAATGGATGTGACATTTTGTTAATACATTCTTCAGTTTCTGGAAATGTAGGTGGTGTCCACATTGGGACTATTATGGGTAATATTACGGTGAACGTGTGGGAACAAGGTTTCCTATGCAAATTTGCTTATAATTCTCTTGCCTATGAATCCAGAATTATAGAGCCATTTGATGACATATAAGATTTACCCTTTGCTTTTTTGTTTTTAGGTTTTACTGTGTAGCCTAAACTGGCCTGGAACTTGCTATGGGGTCTGGGTTGCTTTCTAACACTTGATCTTAATCTCCCTTTCTGAGCCCCATAGGTGACAACCAGCATGCACAGCATACCTGGATACATTTGACTTTTTAAGAAATTGTAAAACTTTCTCAAATAACCTCGTTGTTATCTGTTCCTGCCAGCACCATGTAAGGATTCCAGTTTCTCTTCATCTTCATCTAAATGTATTCATTTTTTTTCTTCCATTATATCTGAAGTCAGATTTCATTGAGTTTGATTTCTATTTCTCTGATTAATGATACTGATTAATCATCTACTTATATATTCATTGATCATTTGTAGATCTGTGAAAAACTGCTTATTCTTTTCCTTGGTCCATTTTTGAGTTTGGATCTTTGGCTTTTACTGTTGAGCTTCTGATGTACTGTGTAGATTCTAGAAATTAACCCTTAATCAAACATATTATTGTCAATATTTTCTCCCATTGTATAATTTGTCTTTTTACACAGTTAGTAACGTGATTGGTTATTTTGATGAAGCCCAATTTACCTGTCACTCCTTATGTTATCTTTGGAATTCCTGTGTTCTGTACTTCTTTCCACTTCACCTGCCCCCTATGGCAGGTCTACATCCTGTCTATGGGTTGTAATTATTTCCATTTGATCCCTTAAACACTCTGTCAGAGTGGGACTTTGGATGATGCTTTGCTTCTAAAGCTCCATTCATATTGGGAAGATTGCAGATTCACTTCCAGTGCTGGCCTTGTCTATTAAGAAGGCACTTGCCTGTCAATCCACTGCTCCAGGTCAGTAGCTCCAAAGAAAGGGCAGCAACAGGATTTTACCCTGCTTGTCCCTGTGCTGTGTTCTGATTATGTCCCTCTCTGGATTCCTGAGTCTCAGAAGATTTTTTAGTCCCTTTTGTATCTTCTTGACGCACCCTGCCTGGTCTGTGGAGCACAGCTGTCCTACAACATCAGCCCTGTGGAGTCAGGTACCCTGTGTGAGTCCCTTTTGTTTCTGGTTCCCAGATCTGTTTGTCTCTTTCTCTGCCTTTCAAGACTTTAATTGGTTTTCTGTTTTGTCCATCTCTGTGTGTGTTTGGAGCAGAGGAGTATATATCAAGGAATGAACATCTCAGGTTATCCTGGCCAGAATTCACAAAAGGAGTTTCACCAAATAATGACTGAAATGACTAAATCAAATAGTCTGCAGCTGATTGGTGTGATCATGCTAAATCCAGCCATGAAGATGGTATTAATGCTTAAACCTTAAAATCTTCAGTTACGTCGGTTCAACTGACTGTATGATCAATGCTTTTAAAACTACTCTTTGTTGGTAATAGTTAAGAATTTTCTTTAATGCAGCTGTGATACCATCCTAAGCTCCTTAAAGTGGAGCTTGAGAAGACACCAGCCATATTTGAGTAGGGAGCCATAAAGCCATCAAAGTAAGAAGGAGGAAACATTTATAGCTCTTGATGTAGGAAGGGGCTGATGAAAGCTGGAGATTATAATTAGCAAGGTGGAGGTATCTGCTAGACAGTGTGCCACAATTGTGTCATGGATTTTGAGAAGCATTTACTATACCCCATAGATTTTGGAGATGGTCAGAACTAAGAAGTTAAGACGTCTTAGGAAGTCTTGGGACAAGATTAGAATAACAAACTCAGGTGAAAGACAAGGCTGCCATCATGGCATTTCGCAGGCTATCTTGGTGTTCAGATGAGCATGTGAGACCATGCCAGGTCTGCATATTCTTGAAGATGGCCAGAAAGACTCCTGACATCCTTCCTGGCTCAATAATGAGATAACTTCCAAGGAGCAGACATGATCACTTTCCACTGGCATTGCTGGTGTAAAGCTAGCTTCCTCCTGATGCTCAGAATTCTGAAGTGCATAATAACCAACTACACCCAGAACATAAGATAGTTTCTAGCACTGAGGATGGTACAATCACAAACCAATTAATTCTGAGAGTGCTCAGTCTCTCATTCTCAGAAACTTCATGGATACTGATGGGTATCTCCCTATCACCTTGGTAGTCTGGGGTCAGAAAAGAGTAAGATGGGTTTCACAGCAGAAAAGTTACCTATCAATAGGTAAAGGAACTTTAAATATAATCACTGCCATGTATCATTAATTCTACCAAGATGGTTTGGAGAGAGCTGCAAAGAGAAATGAGCCAAGAAAATTGGTTTCAGGTAGTCACAGAAGCAAGAAAACTCAAGGCTCCTCAGCAGACAATGACTGAATCCACAGGTCAGGCCTGTGCAGGGAGTTATGGAACATAAAGTGAAAATCCAGGACAAGGTGGATTAAGTGTCATCTGTCTAGAATCCCACTAATCAGGATGTGAGCTATTATTGCACCTACAAGCAAGAAAACTTGTTAATTAAATTATTACACACCATGAATTACTAACCAGACTAATTTCAGAGGGATAAAAATATAAGACAATATGCTTCTCACAACAGATGAAATATAGCAGAAATCTAGAAGATATTTTCACATTAGTATACAGGTATAAGAAGATAAAGGTAAAGAAAAATGTGGATGAGATGTCAGTTGTCCCATTAAAGTGGTAAATTATGGAACACATTATTCAGCATTGGCTAAAAGATAGTGAAACATACACATTAATAAATTAAGTATAATAAGAAATAAAAATTAATACTACTAAAAGGATTCATGACAAAAACCCAAGTATCTACACAGCCTAAAGCTCAGATATCTATCCTAGAAATGTCATCCACTCCCTACTTAGACTTCAAATACTTATGCACAAGAATGTAACATGATTATAATAATAAAATTCAAGCGGCACAAATGTAAACTTGTCACTACACATGTAGGTAAACTGATGTAATCATATACATATTAGCCAATTATCAAGAAATTTGGTAAATTTACTAACATATAGAAAAATCCTCTAATATAACAGTAAATTTCAAAAGGGGAAAACAAAATTCTATATAAGATACAAATTGAACTCAAGAAAAGATGTGTAATAATACCTAGAAGGAGAGGGGATCTTAGTTCATGGGTAAAATTAACAAGCAACACTAAGCATCTTTCCTTCCTATAGTGTTTCCTATTACTGCAAAGAAAGCTTACACTGACCATGTTTACCTTTTTACCATGTTTACTTCTCTTCCTCAAAGCAAACCCAGCTATGATTAAAATTATAATCGGAAGTGTAAGGCTATGCATGACTCAGGGAAGGTAGCAAGTGCTACCTTGCACCTACCAGTGATTATCATAGGTGAATATCTTCCTAGGAGGTACTAGAAGCGATCTGGGTCATATATAATTCCATATTTTCAACAGTAGGCCTTCACTGTGCCTGCTGTTAGCTATGGTACTGTGTCAGAGTGTACTAAGGTTAGAGGTGTCATTTGTAATCCTTAGAGAGATGACATGGGTGAGAAAACCAATGTTCCAAGACAAGGGGCACAGATGAGGTTGCAAAGTTAACATGACAAGGCTGGATTTGAATCCAAGTCTGTCTGTCTGTCTATCTATCTATCTATCTATCTATCTATCTATCTATCTATCTAGCATGTATCTATCATCTCTATCTCTCTCTGCCTATTCATTTTCCCTGCACTACCCGAATCTCAGAAGCAGATACTTCACAGCTTGTTCAATCTGTCCATTGCTGAATAAAAACAATTATCATTGTCTGGGAAACAGCTTGGCCACATCTGGAAGAAACTTCCAGGTGAAGGCAACAGACACAACACTCCTGAAAAGGTGGACTTGAACAGAGACTCTACTACAGCTGCCGCTCCCAACTCTTGCAACACTAGTGCTTTGTGTTGTCTGTGGTCATTGACATAATAGGACAATTATCTACCTACCGGGCAAGGTAAGGCGACTTGTGGAACTAGTGCTTGGAGCGGGCGAGTCATGAGAACGCTTCTTTGTACCTATGAATAGGAAAAAGAAGATAGGAAAAGTAAACATATGGGTCAGTTTGTACCAGCAAATGTTCATCTGACACAGAGGTCTGTGTCTGAAAATAGCATGTAGAAGTTGGCTCGTTAAGGTTACAGGTGTGCATTCTATGGAGCAGAGAAACAGAAGTTCAGCTTGTGTCTTTACTTAGTACCTCTGGATAGTAGCTTGCTAGGCTGGCTACCAATGCCCTTGAACAGGCCACCTCAATATTAGTAGGGAATATTCCTAAATGTGTAGTTTCTAGAGATGTCAACTTCAGTGTTCTAGAGTGGATTTTATGATACTTTAAGGCCTCAGGTATTTATAATATGTATGTAGGGAGGGAAGCACCAGTTGGGATATGGAAAGTTTGGTATTTAGAACTGAGGAATCAGGGGCTTAAAATCTGTTTTGGCTTTACTTTTTGATCACTTCTTTCTGGCAGGACTACCTTGCCCAGTTTCATTGGAAGAGGATATGCTCAGTTCTAATGCAATTTAATGTGCTAGGGTGGGTTGGGGAGGCTCCCCTTTTCTGAGAAGTAGGGAGGGTGGTAGAAGGGGAAGAAAGAGGAAGGATAGGACAGGAAGGAGAGGAGGGAACAGCCTATGATCGAGATGTAAAGTGAATTTTAAAAAAAGGCAGAAAAAAGTGTAAATGGTGGAGGGAAACCTTAATCAGAATATATTGAACTTAAGAAATCAATTTAAAAATCTGCTTTAGATATAGCTTATCCCTTTAATTGGACCTTAAACCATGAATGGGATCTGAGTCTCAGATCTTCACCTGGAAATGAATGAAGTTAACAACTGAATCCAAGTATTCTGTCAAGCCAAAGTATGTTAGGGCACTCAGAAACAGAGGAACAACACTTACACTATGTTAGTAAGGTCCTGGAGCTTCCAGCAGATGGTGATTGACTCTCATTAGGAATGTCATTATCTTTCTTCATAGCAACAGTTGAATATGTTATGAATAAATGAAGAGGCAGCCTCCAGGATGAGGTAAAGGAGGAGAAGAAAGAGGAGGAAGAGGAAAAGGAGAAAGAGGCGGAGAAGAAGAAGGAGAAGTGGGGATATCAGAGACAAAACAAGGGAGACAGGACTGTTTGGTAAAGAAGCACATTTCTCATACACATATATCTAACACATGTACATATCCACATACATACATACATACATAAATATATGTATATATAAGTGATACAGACATATATGTGGATATATAATGTTAAATATTATTTGCTTAGTTTTTTGTTACTTTATTTTGTCATCCACATTGAGGAGAAAGAGGCATGGAAGCCATAATTTAGTAGTAACCCTTAACTGAGCTGGCAGAAATGTAAGGAGAATTCTCATTGGTTGAACAATGAAGTGTTTCACTGATTGTTGGTATAATGTTCTTTTGAAATGTATACACCTTACATTCAAATGCTGATTTCCCCCCCACACTCTCTGGTTTCAATCCAGATATTGCATTGTGATACTTATTCTAAGCATTCTAACTCAACTTTGTGTAAACAGGCCAAAATAAAGCAACTAGCCACAATGTTGTGCAATGGGAGGAGCCAGAGGACAAGAAAGAGGGGAGGAGCCAGAGGGCAGGAAATGAGGGGGAGGAGAAAAGGGTGAGGGAGAGCTAGGAGAACAGAGCTGGAGGAGAGATCTTGGAACTACGTGGAGAATGAACCAGACCTAAGATTTCACAAAAAGCAAGTACAATGGGTAAAATCTAAATGTTAGGAAACTATGAGGGCTTGGAGGTTTATGAGGGAGTAACTATTGCCCAGCATTGTGTTCTAGGTTAAATAAACCCAGTTTCTGTGTGGTGATTTGGTTATACAGCTGTTTAGGATTAACAGCAGCATACTAAAAGATAAACCAATAGTAAATATTAATTGTCGTTTACAACAACTGATGTAATTCGTGCTGGCCTTGACCTCAGTATTTCCTGTCTTAGTCTCCTAAGAGTTGTGTCACAGACGTGTCACCATGTGTATCCAGAAAATAAATTAAGCAAAGAAATAACATAAGCCAATGTTATTTCTGTTGTGAGTTCCTGTAATTGCCTAAAATCTTGCTTTTCTATTGCTGTAACAAAACACCATAACTAAGACAAGTTATAAAAGAATGCATTTAATTTGGCTTACAATTTCAGAGGATTATAGTTCATGATGGTGGAACAAAGGTATGGCAACAGAAATAGCTGTGAAGTAATATCTTGATTCTCAAGTAGAATGCAGAGAAAGAACACTGAGAATGCAACTAAAAACCGCAACCCACCCCACAGTGATGCACCTCCCCCAACAAGCCCACACCTCTTAATTCTTCCTAAAAAATTTCACAAACTCCAGACCATGTATTTAAAAAAATGGGCCAGTGGCCCACTCATTCAACCACTACACTCAAACTATTAGTAAAATCATACAAAGAGAACTGGGTGACTAGATATTGTGCTAACCAACTAAACCCTATCATCACAGTCCAGGTAAAGATATCAAGATTCTCTGCTAAGTGATCAGCATCAGAAGAAATAGGACTTCTTCTTGATGTGTGGGTAAGCTGAGGTTTTCCTACCCTATAATCTCCTGGTAAGGTGAAAAGACATAGATTTTGGATGGTGCCAGGGACTGTTGTTTTGTTTTTAAAATTTTTATTCTACCTTCCCTCAATTTCCCCAAGATACTCACACATCCAATATCATATGTTCTCTCTCTCTCTCTCTCTCTCTCTCTCTCTCTCTCTCTCTCCACACACACACACATACCTATCTCTCAAAAGGAACAAAACAAACAAAAAGCATGGAGCCCAATTTGTTTTGGGTAGCTACTCCTGTGCATGAGGCCTTTCCTAGAGTGTGGTTGATATACTCCTTGTTATACTCCACTTGATATACTCCACTGATGAAAACAGATTTTTCCTCTTCCAGTAGCTATCCATGACATAGAGATGACACTTTAGGCCCATTTCTCCTTTTCCATGCTTGAGTTTGTAGGTCTTGTGCATGGTGTCACAGTCTCTGTGAGTGGAAATGTGCATATATTCATTTGTGTCTAGAAAACAATTTCTTTTTCTTTTTTTTTTTTTTGACATGTTAGAAAACAGTTTCTTTCCTCGAGGTTGTCTCATCTCTGGCTCTTACAATCTTTCAGCCTCCTCTTCCACATTGATAAACTGATGGAAGGGAGGAGTGACATTCCATTGGATGAGTCCTCCAATGTTTTTCACTCTGTACATTGTTCAGTTGTAAGTCTCTTGGTTAATTGCCATCTACTGTGAGAAGATGCTTATTTGATGAGGGTTGAGTAATACACTGATCTATATGTATGGCAATTTATCTTTAAGTGTTATTTTATTATTATGTTCACTTAGCAGAAAAACAGTAGTTAGTTCTTCCCTGGGGTTCGGAACATACAGAGTTTCAAATTTTTGGCTTTATTAACAATGTCAAGTATTTGTTCCATCTCATAGAGTGGGCCTTAAATTCAATTTTTAAAAGTGGCTGGTTACTCCCACAACATTCATGCCGCTATTGCGCGGGTGAATATATCTTGCAGGCATAACAGGGCAAGACAGCGCATGGGTCCCTTCATCTTTTATTCTTGCTGGGACCATTTCAGGTTTAACTAGAATTTGATCTCCTTGATGGAGAATTTTTATGTAAAATTGCCTTTCTCTATTCAAATAATCCACAGTCAAGATGCCCCAGCTAACGGATCTTAGCTTCTGTTAAAATGCCTACTTCGGCAAACCTCCTCCTCCAGCTAGCCACTTATCTCAGTTTCTGTTAAACTGCTTGCTTACACAAAACCTCCCATGGTAGCTGCAGAATAAAATACCAAGATACGGCTTTGTCCTCAAAAGTCCCTTGCTCTAATCATTGGAATATACACTTAGGTTCTGAATACTTGATTATAGCTGGAATAAACACTTCTAGTTGGGTATAAACTATGTCTGAGTAGTCATGTCTGGTGGGATCCCCATAACACTGGCAGGTCATTATTGTAGCTTGCAGGGTGAGATATGTGGGTGTGATGAATAATTACTTTTCTCCTCCAGCAGCGTGTATAGTACCTTCCATCACTATCAGTGGAAGTCAGTAGAGGTGAAACTTCCAGTCATTATCAGCTCAAATTTTCCATGTTCTGTGACATAAGTATTGTGTTGTGTTTAGCCTTACCATCAGTTGTAGTGAGTAACCAATACTTTGACAATAACCTGTTATATTTCAGGTATCTATGGAAGCCCTTTAGCCACCAATTCAAATTTATGTAACCCATCATGGTACTAGTGGTTTTATTTGGCAGCATATGATGGGTATCATCTCCCCCATTATATGGTGTGGTGGGACAGCCACAGGCTGTGGTTCATTTGCCCAGCCCTGAGCATCTCATCCCTCCCTTAGATTCTGCCTCATGCTAGTAGATAGGGAACCAGGAACTGAAAACTCATTCAGCCCATTGTCCAGATAGCCTCCCTCTGGAGGCCTGGTCTTCTATCATGGCTATTAGAAGCTACCTCTTTCCCACAAAAAATCACCAGCAGCTTTTGACAAGCAGAAAATATCCCTGGGCATGGTCAACCATGATGTGTAATCCTTGCCACAGGGCAGGAAGCCCTAGACAAGGCTCAGCAAGTACCCTCACATCCACAATGACAATAACTGGACCTGAACTACATGGAGAGGAAAGTGAGGGCCAGGATCCAATTGTGTGACAGGACTGACCACATTATATTTTGGAATGTGTAAAACCTTAGAACTTTGGACTTCAAAAGTGGTTGAATGCTGATTGTAGGACTGAAAGCTCCATCCATGAAGGAGCTTAGAAGACTGTAGTTCTGAAAGCAACATGGATGATGGAGGTCCAGCTTCAGAGGTTTCAGATGGGAACAATAGTAACAACTGGGTTGGAAACAATTCTTATGATATTTTAGTAGACAATGTAAATGCCCCTTTTTCTAAATATCTGCTGAAGGCTAAATTGATGACTTTTGGATTAAATTTCTTAGCTGAGGAGATTTCAAGATTGTCTAATATTTACTGCGTTATGTGGTTATTAGTGATGACTCTTATGCAGTTCTACAATTTAAAAAAAAACAAGAAAAACAAAAATAAATACAAAATGTACAGTTAGAGGAAACCAGGAAATTTAATGTTGGAGATAAATTTTGTGCTCAAAGTGAAAAACTTTTTTAAAAAAAGTATGATGCAAGACGTAATAAAGGAAGAGGTGCCTTTTGGGTAAGACCCCACTCAGCTAAGTTTCAAACTTAAGAAGCCTAAGAATGAAAGAAAAGAATCTTGGGGGTCACTTATGTATATTATCATGATTATCTGTCAATAGTGATACTTTGACTTCTCTTTCAATTTGTATCCCTTTCATCTCCTTTACTTGTTTTATTGCTCTACCTAGAACTTTAAGTACTATAGTGAAGAGATATGGTGAGAATGGGCAGCCTTGTCTTGTCTCTGATTTTTGTGGGAACACTTTAAGTTTCTCTCCATTTAACTTGATGTTGGCTATTGGCTTTCTGTATATTGCCTTTATTGTGTTTAGGTATGTGCCTTGTATCTCTGATACCTCTAAGAATTTAAACATGAAGAGGTGTTAGAAACTGGAAGCAACCTAGATGTCCCTCAACTGAAGAATGGATACAAAAATTGTGGTGCATTTACACAATGGAATACTACCACAGCTATTAAAAACAAAGAAATTTTGAAATTTGCAGGCAAATGGGTGGAACTAGAAAAGATAATCCTAAGTGAGGTAACCGAGACACAGAAACATGCACATGGTATATACTCACTTATAAGTGGGTATTAGACCTATACAACAGGATAACCATACTACAATCCACAGACCAAAAGAGCTAAGTAATAAGGATGGCCCAAGCGAAGGTGCTGGAATGTCACTCAGAAGTGGAAATAGAATAGACAGCAGAAGTGATGGGCAGGAAATGAAGTGGGGAGGAAAAGCAAGAGTGAAGATCAGATGTGGAGAGAATGGGGGGGTGGAGGTGAGAGGGCTGGAAATAAGAAGGGAAACTGAAGCAGACATCTCTTTGTCAAGCTGTAGGCCTGTGACAGGGTAGGCTCTGGGGAGAATATGGGTGTGACTCTAGCTGAGACTCCTAACAAGGTGAGGAGGGGGCCATGGAGACTGAAGTGACCACCTCCAAGCCAGGCAGAACTAGTGGAAGGAGAAGAACAACAACTGACCAACAAAATCTTTGATCCAAAAATTACCCTGCCTACAAGAAGTGCAGGGATAAAGAGGGAACAAATATTGAGGGAATGTCCAACCCATAATTAGCCCAACCTGAGAACTACCCTGCAGTAGAGAGATAACCTCTAACACTATTACTGATGCTCTGTTCTGCTTGCAGACAGAAGCCTAACTTGACTGTTGTCTGGAAGGCTCCAGCCAGCAGTAGATCAAGACAGATACTGAGACTTGCAGCCAAGCATGGGGCAGAATTTGGGGTTCCTGCAGAAGTGTTGGGACAAAGATAGAAGGAGCTGGAGGGGACAGGAACCTCACAAGAAGACCAACAGAGACAACTAACCCAGTCCCATGGAGGCTTACAGAGACTGAGATATCAACTAAAGGAGCATGCATGGTCTGGACCTCCCATATATATGTGGCCAGTGGGAGGCTTGGTTTTCATGTGGGTTGCCTGGCGAGTGAAGGGGGGGCGCTGTTTCCAACATGGACCCTATTGCCTAGTTTTGGATCATGTCCACCTTTAAGGGCTGCCTTGCTTGGACTCAGTGGATGAGAATATGCTCAGTCCTGATGTTATTTGATGTGCTGGGGGGGTTGATATGGGGGATGGGCTCCCCTTTTCTGGGGGCAAAAGGAGAGAAGGGGTAAGAAGGTAAAGGGGTGGCTGGGAGAAGAGGAGGGAGGGGCATCCTTGACATGTAAATTAAATAAACTGAAATACACATAAAAGAAAGAAAAGTATAAGCAGGCAGAAAAATCAATACTAACAATTACAAATTAAAAATATTTAAAGTACTAAAAGTCAATAAAAAAGCAATCAAGTTTAAAAAAAAGAATGAAAGAAAGCTTATGCAACAAAATAGTAAAAAAAAAAAAATCAAAGTTTATGCAAATACATGGAGTGGGCCAAGTTCTACCCCAAGCAAGAAGAGCTTAGCAGGTTCCAGCCGAGTGAGTCTATGAGTGCAGAGTCAAGGACACCAGAGGAAAGAGGTTATAGAATCTCCCTCTGCAGCTAAGGAAAGCCAGGCTTGAGGCAGGGAGCCTCTTGCATGGAGTACTAGAGAGGCTGTGGCCTGAAGCTGTGAAAGTGAAGCCTTGATTGTGTTGGAGATATTGGAGATGACAGAGCTGTGGAATGTCTGATGAGAGCTTCAAGCAGACTAAAAAAGAGAATTGTGTTGCAGTCAACAGAGCTGGAAGGAGTGGAAAATCCAAGGCCTTTGATTTGTGACTTTGGACTTTTAAACAGTCTTGAGACTGAAAAAACTGGGGACTTTTTAAGTAGGACTAAATGCATTTTGCTTTATGGTGTGGCTAGAAGCCTCTGGGTGCCAAGGAATGAAATGTTGCTGTTTGAATGGAAACAGTTCGATAGATTCATATATTTGAATGTTTGATGCCCTGTTGCAGTTTCATCAGGGACTCCATAATCACTCTATCAGTGTTGTTCAATCTTGGTGAGAGCTGGGATCACAGTGCTGGATGCAACATCTGAGCCCTTTAAGCCCGGATGCAGTAGGATGCAGTATCTGTGGGATGTGCTTGGCCTGGCACTTCGAGAGTGAACACTTAGTTAAGACACTGTTTTGAGCTGTCCAAAGGAGCCGTCTTTCTTCTGAGCCACTAATGTGCTTCAGCCTCACAGATGTTATGGATTGTTAAGTAATTTCTGCTCATATATATTTAAGTTTCCAGAAACTCAGATCCAGTTTACAACTTATTGCTGAGAACTGGGGAGGCTCTTTGCCCTGCATTTCAACATTTCAACACCTCTCTCTCTCTTTCTATATATGAATGCATGTTCATGTGTGCATATATACAAGCATGCATATACATATATGTGTGTAAACCAGAGAACAACATTGGGTGTCATTCCTTAATCATTGTCCACCTTGGATTTAGAACAGAGTATCTCAGTGGTCTGGAATTCACCGAGTAGGTGTGGTGGTTTGAATGAGAAGAGCCTTCATAGTCTCATATGTATAAACACTTGGTCTCCTGGTTAGTGAAGCTGTTTGGGAAGGATTAGGAGCTATGGCTTTGTTGGAGTAGGTGGGGTCTTGTTACAGGAAATGTGTCACTGAGGATAGGTCTTTGAGGTTTCAAAAGTTCACAGCAGACCTGGTCTTCTTGATCAGTCTGTTTATGTATCTATCTATCTATCTATCTATCTATCTATCTATCTATCTATCTATCTATCTATCTATCATCTCTGTGTAGCTCCTTTCTGTCTCTCTCTCCCTCCCCCTCTCTCTATTTCTTTTTCTCTTCACCAGCTGTCTGTGTATTGGGATATAAAGCTCTCAGCTATTACTTCAGTGCCATACCTATCTGCTTCCTGCCATGCTGGTCATGAAATCTACTACCCTCTGGAACCCAAATGAAATGTTTTCTCTTATAAAAGTTTCATTGGTCATCATGTCTCCTCACAGCGGTAGTAGGCTGTCACTGTAGGCTAGGCTAGGCTGGCCAGCAATGCTCAGAGTTCCACGTATTTTTACCTCCAAGTGTTGGGCTTAAGCATCATGTACCATCTTACCCACCTTTTCTTTAACATGAAATCAAACTCATGTCATTATGTCCTCAAGGTGAATACTTTACCAACCATGCCATTTTCCCAACCTTTATTCTGCTTTCTTAATTTAAAGAGTGTATTCAATTTATAACATTTCAGAATTCTCAAATATTTTATAAGAAAGATACACAAGAGAATAAGCAAGTACATTGGCACAAACTTTATTTCATTTTCTTCAAGCATTAAGCTTCAACAAATATCAATTTTTGGACATGATTTTGAGGGTCAAGTAAGAGCACTCATGTAAGAGTGTTTTGTAAACAATAGGGTATAATAGTGTTTGTCACTGGTATCTATTCAAAAGAATGTGTGTGTGTCAATGCTAATAATGCAATGCACATATAGAGATGGAAATATGTCATCTTTGGAAATGGAGAGCTTTAAGGCTAAGAATGAAACTGTCCTTGATCTACAGTGAATGTTTAGAGAGTAAACAACCTAATCAGTCAGCTCAGGGCAGAAATGTCACCAGGGTAGCTTATGTGACAAACGAATAGCTTTCAGATATTTCAAATTAATGTCCTTGGCTTGTTCAGCTAAAAGGCAATGAATCCAATTATTCAGGAGACTGAAAATGGGACAGAGATGGAAGTGACAGCCAAGGCCTGCCACCCACAAGGTGAACACACATACCTAAGCCTGAGGTTAGTGAGAAACCCCGGTGATTTGTGACTTAACTCAAGTAACTCATTTCCTCTCTACAAAACTGGGTAGCACAAGCCTGCTGAGAAAAGAATGATTTAAGTGCCCTGTGAGTCCAAATAGCATCATTATGAACAGTCTGACAAAAGCAGTATTGTTATAAATACAGCTGGATCCTACAGGGGAGCATGGGTACAGAAAGGCCGTGGTGGGAAAGGATACTGCCATAGTGCACATTTTAAAGCAATTTGTTTTACCATGTTATAAATGCCTATCCTTATGATAGTCATTGTTGCTAAGCATATCTGCCAACATCTCCATTTGGGCTATGGTAGTAGGCTGACGTCTCAGAAAAAAATGATCACCTGTGCTGTTTTTATATCCTAAAAGAAAGGGCAGCAAGTCCTTCTAGTTGGGGAGTCACTGAAAGTTTGGAAGGTCTCAAAGTGAACTTCTGAAAGGGTTGTTCTCCAGCAATATACACCCAGAGCTCAACCTGCAGTGTATTTTCTCCACACTATGCTATCAATTCTACGTTTGCTCTCACAAGACTTGTCTGCTCTGAATAAGAACCAGAAATAAGAGCTCTTCAGACAGCAGCTGAAATACAGCTTTTTAAACATTTGAACGTGCTCTGGAAGTGGACACCCCCACAATATCTGCAACTTTTGACCCTATAACTGAACATCTAGCAACTTGTCCAATGATGATGTTCTAAAATGTAACAACATTTAATATGCAAACAGATTCATTTTTGTTATTTAAAATACAAAGAATACAAAGGATAAAATAAAAGCATCTAACTTCACTGATCAGTAACAGTGGTGGTTAAGTAAACTGTTCTAGAACTACAAGATGAAATGTTGTATTATGCTTGTACAGAAATTATATTAATGAGGAGGTTTAAAAACAGGAGGATGCTTACACTCCAGTATTAGATGAATGAGTCATAAAGATAATTTAAGTGCACTGAATGTGCACTTAACTGTGTAAACTTGCACATTCCGAAGACCTTAGGGAAACATGGTGAAATACTGACAGTAATTAACTGTGAGATGAGATAGCACAAGTGGCTGTAAGTTCTTATCGATGATCTGATAACAGCAATTTTATTATAAGAGAAACCGATCCCAGAGGGCAGAAGTGCATTGTTAAAAGCTATAATTCACAAGGCAAGTAGAGCCACACTGAGTAGTAATTGTGCGGTACACTCCGTCACCAGAAGGGGGCGTCTCTTGGTGGCTGCTTTGAAGTTAGCAGCTGGGTACAGAGAAAGAGTTTAGAATTTGAAAAGTCAGCAGTCAGGAATATAATATCATTGTACTCAGTGAAAATAACTTGGAAGCCAGCCCAACTCAAGTCTGGCAATCTTAACTTCTGGTAACCCACTTAACAGAAACTCCACCCCATAAGGACTACACTGTTACAGCAGTCATGCTTTGTGAATATGTAAATGTGTAGGAAGAGTAATTGCTCCTTGAGCATTAAATTACCCAGGATTCAAGGGAGTATAAGTGATGGAGCGCAGAGGGGCTCTGGCGGCCCCAAATTTGGCATAGAATGTGGACCACAACAACCAGCAACTGCAAGAAAAGAAGCAGCCCTTTCATCTTTTTTTTTTTCAAATTTCAATTAAGAGGTTAACTAATAATTTTATTTGACAATTAGAGGATCATACAATTATTTATTACTAGATGCTAGCGGGAATTATACAGGAAGAATTATCAGGCTCTTTTGTGCAATAAAGATTTGCAATAAACAGATTTTTTTTTTTTTTAACAGAAGTTTGGCACTCTGTTTTACATGAATCCCGTGCTTCAATTTTGCATTTGGAGATGTGATGTTACAGTGTGCGAACAACTTTCAGCACGCAGCAGCAGCACCATAGGGGACAGAACACTCTTCCTTAGAATGGATGGTCGTTGCCTTGCTCTGTGATGCAGAAATGCAAGCTGAAACCTGCATTATGGCTGCCTGAGACTCATTCACATCAGGAAAGTACACGCTATTACACCACGAAGTAAAGACAAGCCATTTATTCTCTACCTTCCTTTTTGGAAAGGCGTCTGCAGTTCACAACCATAAGTTTCTTGGTTTTCCCCAACAGCTAGATATGTGGTGCAGTCTGGGGAAAAGTGGAAGACTGGCTGCCTTCCTTCCTCAGAGTTCTGCTAAGTGATCCTGGCACTGTCTCAGACACTTGCTACAAGCCTAGATCTTTAGATTTTGCTGCCTGGATCTGAACACCAGCAAAATCTAAAGCTTAGGAGGAGTTTCCACCTTCCATTCCCTTACTATCAAGGCCACGGCAACCCCCTGCAAGGAATGAGTCTATAGACTTGTGGTGAGAACATAACATCCAGAGGAGAAAAACCCTGTGATGGAAAAAAAAAAAAAAAGTCCTACAGTCAAGGAAGACAAAACAGTATATATTAACCTAGAAGGATTCAGCTTGCTCTCCCATTCAGATTTCCTTTTCCTTTGCTTTTCTTTACCAATCTATCCCTTCCTCCCCATGTGCCTCCACCTAGCTTTAGACACTTAACACTTTCCTATTTGGATGACACTGGAAAATGTGGCCCACCCACCCACCCCCGTTATTATGTGTTTCCTGTGTGCTCAAATGACAGTGCAAGTAGAATGGCTTATCTGAGCAGAAACAAGTGAAGAGACTTAGGAAATGCCAGAAAATTTGAGACAAGAGAGGAACCACAAAGGGAAGGACATGAAGCAGGGATAAAATACTTCAAAAGTGAAGCTGTGGGTGTCGCTGAACAGGGGGCACAAGAGCTGGCAAAACCCTAGCCAAGATCTACAAATGAAAATAGCAAAAATATTTCAAAATCTTACAGCTTATAAAATTGTATAAAATAGCATCAAAGCAAGAAAAAAAAAAAGAAAGGAAATTCTCTACAGCCTGTTTCTAGACTCCATGACTGGATGATATGTATGGCTGTAGATTTTTACTGTAAAGCTATATACGCTTTAATGTGTGAGTTATTTTTTATATCATCACACACATTCCTGTTTGAAGACAAGGGTAGCAGTGTACAAAGCACCCTCCCTAGTGTAGAGCCCCTAAGAGGAGCAAATCTAAGCAGAGGTATGGCCCACTGAGCATTAACAGCTACTCTAGTCACAGGGCTCTGGTGAGCTCGCCTGTGAGTGCTTCTCCGAGTGTACACGTCCACTCCCATGAAGAGTGAATACACGTGGGAGCCTCAGAGGCAACGGCTCACACTGACCACTCCTGAGAAGATGCCCCATAGTCACACTGACTGCAGACTGTTACAGTCAACAATCACCCAGAAGGAACGGGGATCCCCAGGAGATACTGGACAAGTGTGCCCCAGGTGAGCTGAAAGGTCCCTCCATTCTCACGGCATCTGCCTGCAACAGCCACTTAGTTTGGGAGCGTGTGTGCCAGGGAAGCCTGACACCGCCAGTGTTAAGCTGCTTCCGCTTGAACAAAAGCCAGACTTAATGGTAACTCATGGCTGACATGTGTGCCAATGTTTTAAGTGAATATGGAAAACAGGGGTGATATTAGAAGATAAGCAGGACTTAATCTTTAGAACTGACCATGAACTTCTCAGACCAGGTCTCTCGCTGCCCCTGAACCTTGCTACCTGAGAAAACAAGTTCTTAAATGAAGCTGTTCTTGCTCATCCCAGGAGATCTGGGGAGCACCTTCTGCATACAAATGTCCAATGAGAACCCACTCTTCTAACCTCACTAGACTCACAGTTGTTAAGCAATCCAATAAAATCTGTAGCTGGCCCTGGTTCCACCCGGACTCCAGTGCCACCTCTGTGCCCACCAGTGTCTCTGCTTGGACATAGGGTAATGAGTCTCCTGGTTTGACAGGAACATTGTTGCTGTCATTACTGGTTTCTCATTATGCTCTCTTTCTCAGTGATAATGAGGCCTTTAATCACGGATCGCTGTTGATGGATTACAAGTATAATTTCCCATTTGTTCAAGAATAAGAACCAATAAAACATCATTATTGAAATATTATGTTCTGTAACACTCAGCCTCACTGCAGCTTGGCGCTGTGCCCACCACACTGGCAGAACAGACCGTGCTGGGGTTTCTCATACTATGTGGATAGTATTTCCTATTTGTTCCAAGAAAGTACAAGTTTCAGCTTGGATTCTAAGTGGAGTCATGAGGATTTTATGCAGGACTGTGCCATCACCCTTCTTGGTTCATTATTCTCTGAAGAACTGCATTTCATTGGTTTGATTTTTTTTTCTTTCTTAAATTTAAAGGCCATAGAAAATATCTTAATCTACTTTCATGCGCTTTTTAGTTCTAACAATTTCCCCTAATAGCCTGATGTTTTCCGTCTCTTGTGATAAACTATTGGTGTGATTAAAGTATGTCTGCCTTTACCCATAAAGCAAATCTCATGAATGCAGCTATGTGGAGGGAAGAGATGGTGAATATGTTGCAAAGAAAATATTTGAACCTTGTTTGCTTTGAAAGGGGACAGCGTCAGTGTGATTCTACCTGACAATTCTGTCCATGCTTCATGAATGTTGGCTGGGTGCCAGACACTATGACAGACCAGAACTGTAATTTTTGCAGTGTATGTGGGCATCTCAGAGTTAGAATGGAGTGTCTGTCAGGGAATGAAGCTACTCCCTCAGTCTCCTTTATTTGAAAGATTATGCTACACTCAGGCTTCCAATCCTGGAACGTGCTCTGTCTCATATGAGAAAGGATTTTCTGCTTTTTATTATTTGTTTTTCCCATGTTCAGTTGGGAGAACATTACAAAATGTTTCTCATTATCAAAATATGTACTTGGAAATTAACAAAAACCAAAAGAAAATATATATTATCTATCCATCCATCCATTTACCCAACCATCTATATGTCTATCTAAGGCGAAATGATCTACAAGAGATTAGGGGGTTCAAACACCCAAATGCCAGAATGTGGACCACAAAATCGTGCCCCCTGCCCTCTCTCATGTTATATGATAACAGTACCTTTTCTTTCTCATGTTTGCCCTTTTTAAAGGCCTGGTTAGAGCTGGGAAATATAACGCCTGAGATTCTGAATCTCAGATGAATGAGATGATTCTATGACACTAGATTGCCTCAGGCTTTGGTGTTGAGCATGACTTTAACAGTTAAGGGTGTTAATGTTATAGAATCCTGTCAGGTTTCTTCAATGGTTTTTAAAAGCTCCAAGAACCAAACAGCCAGGTGAAAAATGTCCATTAATGGTTTAGAAATGCATCTCTTAATTGCTGCCATTAGCTATAGGCTAACTCACAGACTAGGAAAGGCAGATAGAAATAAGAAATAAAATACATAACTCTGTAGGGATCAGTCCTTTGGCCCAAGATTAGACTACAGAGACGTAACTTGGATATAGGCTTGCTTGGTAATGTGAAGCTGCAACTCAAATGTTAACTCCAGTTACCATGTTACACCTAGGAACTTGAAAAGCTGTGACTTATAACACCAGGTGTTATAAGTGAGCTACTGCTGTGTGTCCAGTTTCTCACTGTAACTCTGGTGTTCAACACTGTGCCATGTGCATAAGCCTGAGCCTGAGCAAGATGACTGATTGGGGCAGTGGGATAGTGCTGCTTGCCTGTTGATGCTAAACTTAGAAGAAAAGTAAAGCCCATAGAAAACATGCTACAGCTTTGGAACTATTGCTTCTTCCTGTGAATACTGACCTGGAATAATTATTCTAATGTGTTATCAGGTCTAGGAACAGTTCAGAACATAGTGATGTGATTTGTATGTTTTTAAACAAATGTCTCTGTGTTTTTATTCAGTGTGCCTTAACAATTGAGAAATTGAAAGATGAGACTAACTTAGCAGAGCTTTTGTTCATCCTGAGAGTTCGAAGAAAAGTGTGATGTGTGAGGCTCTCCTCCCATTCCTTTTCAACCGACTAATGGCTAACAACAAATTTAAATCATTTCCATTTTTGTGGATTTTAGAAAAAATGGCTATATTCCTTTTTCTTTTTCAAATATGCTAGCTTATAAAATGAAGCAGTAGGCATTCTGTACCACCTGCCCAAATGTTTCACATACAAAAAATACAAAATAGATGTGAGGTAAAAGGCCCACATTTCAAGGACATAAGCTGGCATACACGTGATTGCAATTAATTGACACACAGAGCCATTCTACCTTTAAGAGCACAGTTTGAAAGCCAGTGACCCCTGGGTGCCATGCAGCTCACGAGCACGCTTTGTTTGACCAGTGCAAGGTAAGCAAGTTAGATGCCAATGTACAAAACTCTGGAGGAGATTTACACAAAATCCCGGGTACCTGGGATCCCTGCTCGCACACAGCACAAGGATATCCCATGATAGTGGGCTGCTGCCTTCTGAGAGTAGCATCTCCCTCACCAGTTCCTCACCATCCTCATTCTTCCCTCATATCCACCCTCACCAATACCTGACTATTTCCCTGCTTCCCAAACACTCAGACTCACTCTTCCTTAACAGCCACCCTCCCCAATATCCAAGCATTCTCACACTTTCTTAATGTCTCATTGGTATCAAGCCCCAGTTGTCCTGTGTTACAATAATTAGAAATTACATGGCTTCTTTTAATCATACATTTGGCCCTCTTTACTCTGAAAATCATTTTAATATGAAATCTCATGTTTTAGTTAGGAAAGCAGGCAGAGCTATAAAAAGCATCAGTGTTGTGATGAGGCCAAAAGTACAACCGACAGAGAAAAGGTGTGTCAACATCAGGTTCTGTGTGCTCTAGGCAACAGCTTTCTCACATCTTCCTGCTGAAGCCTGTTTCTGTGAGTCAAGAGCGCATAAGGACCACATATGGTCTTCTTTAATCTCTGAAGAAACACCAGTAACTTATTTCAGCAATATAGATATTATAAAATATCTAATGTAGAAATGAAATCTGTGGAATTCATATAAGTCCGTCACCTGGTTGACTTTCTTCCTGACATGACATGCTTTACTTTCAGAAGGAACCTAAAACTACAAAATAAAAACATACCCAGATCAAACTATAGGGAAAAATAATCACATTTTCCTTGCATTCCACTGGGTCCCACTTTCTGTTTGGCTTAAGGATAATCTATTTTTAATCCTTCCCTGTCATACCTTTTATCCTTATTTTCAATTTGTGCTATTAATCAACTCCTTTGTAGTGTTAAAATGTCACTAAAATGAAAAGTATTACCCAACTCATCTCTCTGATTCTGGGTCCCTTATCACTTCCTTTTCTAAATGTTTTTGAACTAATGAAGTTAACTTACAGATATCCAAAAGAAGAGGACCAGGCAATGGTCAACATTTCAGTGACCTTTTAGTGATAGGTGCCTCCCAGTGAAAACACTGGGGACCCTACCTGGCAGTATGGTCAACATCTAACACATTCAAGTTTATATTCATGACTTCACAGATAATAAATTAAGCATCAAGTACAGATTTCTATGGGATAATCTCCTCTTAAAAAACAAACAATTTCATATTATACAAATGGAAAAAAAGCACATGAACAGATTTTAAGTCTTAAAGTAAACTGGAGACAATAAACGTTCTGAACTGAAAAAAAAAAAAAAAAAAAGGTACAGAGATTTCACTTTAGTTGTGATGAAGGCCAGCCTGGCTATATTCACCACCAGAAGCCAGTGTGAATGGCAACATTCTAAGTTAACAGCACTAACAAAAACAGAGAATCAGTCACTGGGGGGAGGAGGACTTCTCCAGGCCTTGTTCAGCACATCCAGGATGTCAGTTTTTCACCATGTGGAGAAAGCCAAATAATTAGTAATGGATTGTAAAATGGCTATTCATGTTTGATTTCTGCTGGAGTGAGGGTGGGGCAAAGGCAAAATAAAAACAAGCAAAACAAAGCAAACCTCAAATGTTTTGTGTGTGTGTGTGTGTGTGCGTGTGTGTGTGTGTGTGTGTTTGATAGAAAAAAAAAATCCCCCAGAATTCTAAGACCACAAGCCAACCTCCAGAGGTCCCTGGGAGGAGACAGTATGAGAGAAGGCCAAATGTGGGACTTGGTTTTGAAAGCTGTACGCCTTCCCCAGTTATGAGTCTTTGTGGAAGAAGGAGCATGGAGAAGCTCAGCTAAAATGGCGGGAGACACACTGGAAGCCTCAGTCTATGTGGGGTCTTTTCTACTCTTCTGGATCTGAAAGAAAGAAAAAGAAAAAGAAAAGTGTCAATGCTGCCTTCCCTCCCACTCCACCCTCAGGCCTCAGAAGAAGGAAATCTGGGGACAAAAAAGTCAAGGATATCCATGGAACATTTCAGACTAGTCATGGCAGAAAACCAGTTGGGAGATAGGAGAGTTTTTCTCTCCAAAACAAGGTTCACTCTATTCACAAGGAAAATCTCAGAGGCAAACCTTAAGCCCTGATCCTGTGTACTTATAAAATAAGGGCTGTTTAAACTGGATCTATCGGCATTCAGCTCAGGCACTGTGGTTATTAAGTCGCTTTATTTTGTAATGGAAAGGACAGTGGCTTATGAGTTTGGTAGTCAGAAGAAAATCCGATTGCTCTGATCTTGTTTTCATGCAAAGAAAAACTTTCTTGGAATATTTGCCCCATTTACAGAAGCTTCCCAAAAACATTCCAAACAAAAAACGCCCAGCCCAAGTCATCATGCAAATGGATCCAGAGTAAGAGCCTAAGAGAAAAGAAAGATGGAAACAGAATGAAATTAGTAGAAATAGACAACAGTGGGATTTTTTTTTTCACCTGGTGTGCTCTACCCCATGTAACCTCAAGGGTCCTGGGGGAGAATTTTAAACAACAGTACCTCCTGCAGGACTGGCAGGCCCTGGTGTTACAGCAAGGCATTCTTCCCTGTGTAAAAAGTTGCCTTCTGTTCAGGGCCCCAAAGAAATGACAGTGTAGGGTTCTGGACTTGGAAGGGTAATAGCCTCCACTACAGAAGGTTTAGAAGTAATCCCAGGACAAGGAAAGCTTCCCCTTCAAATTTAAAGATCCTTTCCTAAATAAGACTTAGCTGAAATTAGGCAGAAAACTCGTTGGGAGATAGGACAGCCCCTCTGATCTATTGTAATTATAGCCAATTCCCAGTTTTTCAGGGTCCATTGATCCAGACCTCCTGCTGTTCCTCTTTATTCAGGGCTTGATGTTTGCTCTGTTAACCCTCCATTAGCAACTTCACCCACTTAAAAGAAATTATAGAAACTCTCCCCACCAAAAAATAAAAATAAAAAATAAAAAAAAGGGCCAGTCCCTCTCCTCTGTTGGTAAGCACTGACGACTTGGCAGTAAGGGAAGGAGACATGACAAAAACTAACACTGAGGATTAGACTTTTTCCATCGCTCGTACGGTTTGATCTACTAGGGAACTGAAAAAATAGATCCCTTGTCTGAATGCTCATTCCCTATCATTATCAGCTTAAGGTCATACATAATAAGGCTCCTTGTAGATGGTCTCTACAGCACTCATCACTTTAACAGATATCCCTGGGTCCTCTCATATAAAATCCAATTTTGTTTTGATGGATGATATAAGGTTGACATTGATTGTTTTTTAATAAGACACCTTGGTTGGAAGGAAGCTGAGGACAGTTTTCTCAAAAGCATCATCATTAAATCTAGCAGGCCCTGTTTGGCCAACAAGGAGTATGTCAGCTCCTGCTATTCCAAGTAGCCTGGATTATCAGTGGCCTGCTCTCTAGACATGGTGCAGAGAGGAAAGAGGTCCACTCAGGGCTTTAGAGGACATCAAAGGCCTCTAGGAGACCTTCCCACCTTTCTAATCATTGCTTAAGTGTGAGACAGGATTGGGTGTCTCCTCAGGGGCTGGATTACTACCTTCCTCTACTTTTGGGCCAAAGTAGGGGTGAGGGTGCAAATAAAGTGAATATGTCTAAGCTCTGTGTGAGTTTGTTATCATTATATGAGACCAACAGCAAAAGACCAAGGGGTTACATCATCCTGGCTTCAAACACATACTTGCTTCGGGTAACTTCTGTTTAAGTTGTTTTACCCTAAGCTGCCCGCTTTTATAGCTACTCAGAGGATGGCGTTCTTTGACAAACTTGACTCTTTGAGAGGAGAAAATCATCTACTATTGTCCACCCTTTTGTCCTTTACTGCATGATGTAAAAGAACACGATGTGATATGACGATATTTTATATTCCCGTATAAAGGAGTCTTAAATTAGTCCATGCAACTAATCTCTGGAGATGGGACACCTGCCACACGGGCATCTTGGATTTGCCAGTCACACCTAAGCCTCTCCTCTATTTCCTGTGTGTGCCTATGCATTTCAGATTTGTGTATTTGTTTAAAAAATTAAACTGAGATTGAGAAAAAACATCAGCAAGACCATGAAGTGTGTGAAAAGAAGACCCCAAAGACACATTTTTCCAAGAAAGGTTGCTGAGGTTGTGTAGTGAATCGTAGTTACAATAGTTGCTTTAAATATCACTGACGCTAAATCCATGGTTGGCCCTTTGAAGGCCAGAAAAAAAAAAAGTTAAATTTACTCGCTTTAAAAGGAATAATTTATGAACTAAAATGGAAACTAGGTCCATCTTGGGATAATTAAAGGAAATATTTAGGCAAGCATTCCCTACCTGCTCCTTGATCTAAGACTTCTTAAATCTCACTAGGGGAAGCTTTGGTTAGCTTTGAATCCTGAAGCACAAACACGTGGCACAAGTACTCAGGTAAGTGTATTTGCTGCATGATGGTGGATAATGATATGTCAGCAAGTTCTTACAGAACTTGAGGGTGGATTTGAAATAGGGCGACTTGCCTATTCTACCCTTCTTCAGCATTCTGTGGGCAACAGATGCAAATATGGCTCTTACAGCCATTTGGGTTAAACATCATGCTTTTAAAGAAATGCCAAAGCTTCAAACTAGTGTAATATAGCTTTAAAAATGTGTTTACCATTCACATTGTTTATTCTCGGGTCATCAGCAGAGCCAGGTCATCACCAGGCAGATGTCATAAGAATCTGACCCTGGCTTTAAACAAAACACTGTAAACATAACTCATTGCAAACATATTTCTTTTGCATTTTCCTTAGTTTTGGGTTGTTTTCAATAGCCTGGTACTTCTCAGACCCATAGACGTAAATGGGGTTGACTGAGGACAGATCATTGCCAAAATCCATGTGTTTAAATGGAAAAATACCATGGCTGCCTCCATATGGAACCAACAAAATTTTCAAAGCCATGTAGCAAGTGACTGAAAGATCTACAAAATGTTAAATAGAAAAAAAAATGGAGAGGATAAACAGTAAAACAAAACCTGATTTTAACTGTCAAATAGAAATTTTCTGGGATATGAATAAGCATTTATTTTATGTTTTAGTAATAAAAATACTAAAAAAAACCCCATTATTTTAGAAATAGTTTTTAGACTCTACCCAGGTGTCTATTTCACTGTTGTACTCTATCGTAGGTGTTTTAAAGGGTTATTTCCAGTGTGTACATTTTCTCTTGTACCCCCAGTACAAGCTAAGACTGTAAGAGAATTATTCTAAATTAATTCAAGTGCATAGACTATCAATGTCACAGCACTGTCCAAACCAAAGTGCCTTGATCCTGTATCCTAGGAGAGCAGTCTGACAAATGGATAGATGGATCAGTAGATGACAGAAAAAGATAAAGATGGGTAGATGATAGATGAATGCAGGACAGTAGTGACTTTCTAAAGGACCTATGCCATTATTCCGCAGAATGCCCCATCTGACCCCAAACACAGAAGATTCTACAGTTCTTATACACAGTAGGCTCTTGGGTCTCATGCTTGCTCCCACTTTGTCTTTCTCTTTAATCTATGGCACCTGTCACACTACTGTAAATAATGATGGTGTTAAGCTTTCCTTTCCCTTTTTTGTTTTCACTCTTCCTTTGTGTAGCATGTTGTTTCTTTGAAAATTTAAAATGTCACTTGTCCATGTTCTGTGATAGGATTCAATGTGTCTTCCTGCTTTCTTTCTCTATTGTAAGTAAAGTGCCACATTTCCACTTGTCAAGGCCTAGCCACTCTCGCTGGGTCAGTAAAACCCGCTGAGCCCCGCATTCACAC
This sequence comes from Psammomys obesus, assembly GCF_907164565.1. Classification (NCBI taxonomy): domain Eukaryota; kingdom Metazoa; phylum Chordata; class Mammalia; order Rodentia; family Muridae; genus Psammomys; species Psammomys obesus. The sequence goes on from NW_026591711.1 coordinate 7,074,860, forward strand.
CTGTATGCATAACACAATCTCCACATAAGACAGTTTTCTTTTTGATGCTTTTGTGACAGTTATTCCAAACCACAGAATAAAGCTACAATGTATTGTAGCAATCTAGTGTTTAGAAACCCACATGCCCTCACTTGGAAATCTCCTTCCCATGAGAGCTATAAGATAAATACCAGGCTTGGGCATTGACATAGGTCTTGAGAATGTGGGTATCTAGCCAAGACATGGCATTAAAAATGTAGACAGCCTTGTGTCATTATATGCTATTTCAAAAGAAGCTGTTGTTTTAAAGGACTTAATCAAGTAGTAGAGTTCCTCTGGAAAAATGCATTGTTACTCTAATTGTTTGCACAGAACCTAACAAAATATATTTTTTCTAGAGGAAAAACAAATAAATATGTATTTTGCTATTACTATTTTTTATATGTTCTGGACACCAAAATCAGTTTTTAAAAAGGAAAATTTCCATCAAAAATTTCATCTTCCCATACTGTCCATTGCCACATACAGACCCACATCCACAGCTTAGGAACCCTCTTAGTTCACCTGTTACCACTGCCTGGTAAGTTGCTTTTTTATTACTCATCCTTCAATTCACTTGTTGCCATCTGTTTACCCAGAGGCCTAGCTCCAGATCCATGGCCTTTGAACGTGCTTTGTTTGCAAGCCACCTTTGCCTGTTGAGACACTCCTTTCCGCTCTCATCCTTCCCTCTGCCTGATGCATCTCTATGCCAAACTTTAGTCCTGTGCTTTAGGAGCCATCTTTTCCTGGTCCAGTTAAACAGCTCATCCACCAGCTTTACCTGTCTTAGCTAAAATCATATGCTCTAAAACACATATGTCAAAAAATAAGGAAGAGCACAAATAAATAAGTTAATGATTTATCATAAGAATTTGGGAAAACAAGAACAAACCAAGTCTAAACTCAGTAGATGGGAAGAAATAATAAAAGCAGAAATTAATAAAATAGAAACAAAGAACACAATGAGAAGAATCAATGAATGTAAGAAACACTTCTTTGAGAAGACATGATCAACAAAATTTTGGCGCAAAAGAAAGAGAGTACCCAAACCAACAGAATCAAAACTTGACAGGCAAACACAACAGATACCAAAGAAATAATATTATAAGGGAATACTTTAAAAACATCTACCAATAAGTTAGGAAACTTAAAAGAAATTTATGGATATTTTGATCTCTCCAAGCAACCAAGTTAAACCAAGAAGATATCAACAGCCTTAACAGTTCCAATAGCAAAGGATGGCATTGGAAAGTAGTAAAAGCTTTCCAGATTAAAAACAAAACAAAAACAAAAACAAAAAATTTACATGCAGATGAATTCACAGCAGAGTTCTATCAGATTTTCAAAAAGATTACAATGGATACTTCTTAAGTTATTTAAAAACTGAAACAGAATGAGTACTTCAAAATTCATCCCTTGAAGCCAGTATTGTTCTAGTACCCAAACCAGGTAAAGACACAAATAAACAGTCACTACAGACTAATATGCCTGATGAACAGAAATGCAAAATTCTCACTAAAGTACTACCAAACTGAATGCAGGCACATATGAAGAAGATTATCTATCATGATCAAGCTGGCTTTATCCCACAATACAGAGGTAGTTCAACACATGTGAGCCAATAAATGTAGCAATGGATATATAAAAATATAACAATATGCATATAATTTTTGTATAAATTACATAAAAATATAATGATAAATATATAAATGGACTTAAAGATTTTTTAAAAATCACATGGATCATCTCAATAGATGCAGATAAGCCCTTGACAAAGTCCAATATGCTGTCATGATCAAAGCTCTAGAGAAAGAAGGCCAGGAGGGAATAGACCTCAACCTAATAAAGGATATACATGACAAACTCACACACAAAATCATCCCAGAAAAAAACTTGAAGCAATCCCATTAAAGTCAGGAATGGGACAGGGCTGTCCACTAGCCCCAGTTCTTTTCAGGATAACAGTAGCCACAGCAATATGGCAAAGGAGGAAAATTAAAGGACTCAGTTTAGGAAAAGAAGTTAAATTTTATCTACTTGCAGACGACATGATATTATATATAATAGATCCAAGAAATCCACCAGGAAATTTCTAGAAACAATCAGTAACTTCAGCTAGCATTGAAAACAATAAATATCTTGGGATAAACTTCAAGACATATTATAGAGCTATACTAATAAAAACAACATGGTATTTGCACAAAAACAGACACATTACCCAGTGGAAGAAAATACACCCAAACATGAATGTTTGAAACTATAGTCATCTGATACAGATAAAAAGCATCTCCAACAAATGGTGCCAGAATAATTCACATGCAGATGAATAAACTTGGGCCCACACTTAGCACAAAAATTAGCTCCAAGTGGGTCAAAAACCTCAATTTGAAACCTGAAATGTTAAAACCTCTAGAAGAAAACATAGACAAAATATACGTGTACAAAAGAATTTCCTGAATAGGACTCTATTTGTTTAGAAATTAGGCTAGCGATTAACAAAAGGGAACACATAAAACTAAAAAGATTCATTAAGGAAACAATCATTCAAATAAAGAAGAAGCCCACAGGATAGGAGAAAAATTTTAGCAGCTACATAAACAACAAAGTATTAATACCCAGATATATTTAGAACTCAAAAAACAAAGAGTTCAGGAAACAAATAATCCAATTAAGAAATGGGTTAGGGATCTACACAGAAACTCCTCAATAGCAAAAAGAAAAAATTCTATGAAATATCTCAAAATATTCATTATACTTAGCAATTAGGAAAATGCAAATTAAAACAACCCAGAGTTTATCCCTTCCAGTCAGACTGGCTGAGATCAATAAAACATCTGACACCAAATGTGAGTGAGGCTGTGGGGAAAAGGCAATGCTCATTCACTCTTTGTCAGAATGCAAACTGGTGCAGCCGCTCTAGAAATCAAATAGAAAATGATCCAAAAACTAAGAATAAACCTATGTTTATGTTTATATACCTATGTGTTGGGGCTTGGCCTGGTGCTATGTATTTTAATGTAAATTTCTGTCTCCCAAGATCTTGTCCCTGCTCAGCATATTCTCATGTATACCTGCTCTTGTTGTGTAAACCTTGCTCTACCTAATTCAAAACTGATTAGTTAATAAAAAATGCTGAGGCTTGGGATTTGGCAGAAGAAAGGGAGTTCACAGTCTGGAGTCTGGACCTCTAGAAAGACAAAAGGAGTCAGGATCAGAGGAGGGAAGGAGAAGGAGGCATGATTGGAGGAGAGGAAATGGACTGGTGCCATGGGCTAGCATGGGAAAGGAGCACATGGCCAGATCAGTGTGGATGGAGGAAGTGGAGACCATTAATAAGTATTCTGAGTCCATGGATAAGAGATAGCTCAAGATTGGGGGCTGGGAGGTGAAGTTAGGTTAGAGGGTTAATATCAGCAATGCCCCGTTTTATAAAATGTTGTATTTTATAAAATACAACAGGTGTCTGTGTCTTTATTTGATTGATAGCACATTAGACAATATTGCCATAATAATTATAGCCTAACAATAAACATTTATTAGCACATACTTTCTAAATTTATCACAATAGTCCAGCTATACCAGTCTTTGGCAGATACCCAAAGTAGTCAACATCCTACTACACAGATACTTGCTCAGCGATGTTCATAGCTATCTTATTTACAATAACCAGGAAGTGGAAACAATCTAAGTTTCCTTCAACAAATGAATGTATAATGTAAATCCAATATATATATATATATATATATATACACACACACACACACACACACATTTATGGAGTAGTGTTCAGCTGTAAAAAAAAAAAAAAGAAATGAAACAATGTAACTTTAAGGTAAATGTATGGGCCTAGAGATGCTTATATTAAATGAGGTAACTCCGATCCAGAAAGACAAACATTGCATATTTACTCTTATCTGCGGCGCCTGATTCCAAATCTTCAGATATGAGTGTATGATATGGAGTTACCCCAGAAGCCCAGAAAGTATAAAGGGACTGTGGGAGTGCTTGAGGGGGAAATAGCAGAATGTAAATGATATTAAAGGGGAAATGGAAAGGGCCTAACTAGGCAGATGGTCAATACAGAACAAAAAGAAACAAAAGCATCAAGGTTGTTTGATAAAGCCTCAAGAAATTATTTTATGTTACACACACACACAAACTTATGGCACTTGGGTTGACAATGTTCCTTGTAAGAACCATACACTAAGCAAGACCCCAATACCAGCCACAAGAACCTCCTCTCATGTGGCTGCTCAGGATAGTCCAGATGGCTCCTAAAACAACATAGGTTATTGTTGTTGTCATTGGACGCCTCTCAGAGGTTGAATATAAGTTTCCATAGCTAAAGACACCACACAATTAGGACACAGGACTTGAATTATTCAAGCTGGATCTAACCTGAAAGTCTACTTCCTATAGTCAGTCTAGCTTTCACAGTGCCAGAAACTACTAGGAAGGTGCCAAGGAAAGGAAGCAACTAAACAGTCCTACTCAGCTTGTGACACATATGAACCACAATAATGACCATCATGGCACAATAGTGGTACATACATGTTGATGTAACCAGTGGCTATTTAAGTGGACTTGAGGTCTATTTACCATGAGAAAAATCATACCTATTCATAGAAACTTAGCCAACTACCTGGGGCTAGTTAGATCCTGGATCTTAGGAAAGAATGTACTATTGCTACAGTAGTGTAATTCCTTGACTACATTCTAAGTCCCATTTTCATGAACACTGGTAAGTGTAACTATTTCCTCTCATAAAATAAGCTTCTCTTTATAGAAAATAAAGAGCAACCACAGAAAACCAAAACTGAACACATGCGAAGATAAATGGTTTGTGGGGTGCTTAACCCCAATAGATATGTCTGCAGCACAGCTGCTGCATCTATGGCTCAGGGAACATTACAGAAAAGAAAAGAGAAGATTGTAAGGGTCAGAATTCCAAGAAATCTTCAGTGTGATTGCCTCTGCTAGAAGTGGGTAGATAAATAAAGCCAAATAATGATAATATCTGTAGATATGCCAACACAGAAAAGGGAGAGTCTCATGGGGTTTCACCCCTAGATAAAGAACTCCAGACAATTAATGTCTACTGAGAGATAGAGAACTAGCTCTTCCATGGATGAGTTCTAGTAATGGTTATTCAAGACAAAGTTGTCAACCCTGAAATCATGCAATAAGAACAACAAAAAATGGACCCAGCAGGTTGTATTTACATATTTCTGTGTATATATACAAACATATATATATATATATATATACAAACATATATATATATATGTAACATTAATAATCAAAAAAAGGATGCTATCAATTTGAGAGTGGAATGGGGACATGGGAGGATTTGAAGGGAGGTGACATGGGAGGAGCTACAGGGAGGAAAGGGAAGGGATAATATAACTGTATTTTAATTAAAAATGTAAAAAGTAAATATATATTTTTAATTTTTTTCTTTCAAGCCAGGCTCCCTAACAAATATAATACTCTTGATACATCAAAAGTATAATGAAATGCCAAGAAGATAAAATGAAACAATGAATGTTTGTATAACAATAATTGCAAAGTAAAGTTGTTTGAAAAGATTAATTTTGTCTTCAACGAAGAACACGCTATAGACTTCTGTTTGAGTTTTTTTAACTACACAGTTATTTGATAAGAGACTGAGTTCTAAGCTCTGGAACAAAAGCATGAATGGATGCTGTCTATTTTCCTTCCTAAAACACGAGTTAGTTTTTAAACCACTAATCTTCCATCATACAACATACACACACAGACACATGTATGCAGTGTATGTACACTATGGTTATAAATTTCTAAAGTGCAGATTCTACAGGGGGAAAAATGTGTGCCATCTTCTGTTGTATAACCTACCATTTATTCAATCTAAAATTATATTCACAATGCATTGATTTGTGGTGATTGTTAGCTCTAAAACAGCAGATGGGTCTGATTCAGGATGACTCATCAATGCTATGGCCAGGAGTAAGTGCAGGCCCCACGTTCCTCTGATCCTAAGAGGGAATTCCATCACTAAAATAAGCTAAGAGGTTTTGCAGTCTCTGCCTGGCTACTTCTCACCCACAAACATATTGCTTATAGGTTTCCCAAAGGTCATCCTCAAACCACCAAAAGCAGATTTGTGAGTAACTGAGCTCATGGCAACTCTTATTGCTTGGTCAATAAGAGTTTCCAAAATGAATTAAAGAGTAACAGTGATCTATACAAACAAAAATGTTTAGGCAACACAGTCCGGTAGAGACTCATTAGTGAAGCATTGTTCTCACGCACAGCAAGCACCTGAAAGCACACTACAGTTCTTCCCTCCATTCATTGACAGGATGCTGGAGCGTGTGTAGACATTAGCTATAGTGCTTGAAAAAAACATGACTGTAAAATGCTTTAAAAAAAAACAACACAAGGATGCGGGGGCAAGATGGCGGCACCAGGACAACACTCATTCTGACCAGCAGCACAGCAGGATTGGCACAGTGACCAGCAATCAGAACTCGTGGCCATAAAACACAAGTGATTGTGTTTCACAGGTGAGAGGATACCCCACGGTGGGGGATTCAATCAGTTTTAACTCACACAACTAAACCGAGGAAGAGATCCCGGTTCCGCCAGGCGCTTGGTCACCAGCCCAGAGCCACATGCCAGAGTGCTCTGGTCACTGTCTCAGACTGAACTGTGGGCCCACAACATCACAGACTGGATTTTCCAGTCCAGAGATAACCCCACGGAGTAGGAAACGATTGGGACCGACCTTAGGTCACCAAGACATCCCCTGGAAAAGACTCGGGTTCCACGGGCGCCCCAGGAGCCAGCCTGGAGCTAGAGCCGGGGAACCAGGTGCCTGAACAGAGGCCTGCACGCCTGATTCACTGCCTCAGATAGAACTGTGGGCCCCAGGGCACCTGAGATTGAGTTTCACTGTCAGGTGCAAACCCACAGGGAGAGAAACGGCTGGTGTGATCTCAGAGCACTCAGCTGATACCACTACCCTGAAAAGGTCTCGGGAAAATTACCCAGTTTAGGCAGACGCCCAGGCTCCCAAAGGCCAGAAAGGTGGAACCACGGGTGGGGCTAAGGGCACTGGGGCACACAGCTGTATCCTCAGACCTACAAAAGCCAGAGAGCCATTACAGCAGCCCTCAGATACTGTGCCAAGGATCAACCAGTTATTCCTAGCTAGACTGACAAAACTGTGGGAATCCCTGGTCCTTCAAGAGGGCTGCACCCACAGCATCCGGACGAGAGCAGTGCCCGCAGCCAACATCCCAGACAGGGACACACAGCTTCTGGTCCAGAGTGAGGCACCCAGACTTCAGACCAGAGTGGAGCCCTCAGTTACCAGCCTCCAGACCAGAGCAGCACCCCTAGGCGCCAACTCAACCTAAGTGCACATTCTCCAGGCCCAGAGCGGAGCACTCAGCCTCTGGCCCAGAGACTTGCTGGGCGCTCCTCTCACTTGCCCAGATAGAACTGTGTGCCCCAGGATAACAGACTGAGTTTCCCTGTTGGGAGAAAACCCCACAGCTAGGGAATCAGCAGGTTCTTCAAGAGGACTGTACCTGGAAAACTGTAACAATAGCAGCTCACTAAATTTATAATGAGAAACCCAGCAGTGGGTCAGCTGTCTTGAGAACTTCTATGGGTAAGAGGAGAGCCCCCCCTGCATAACAAAGACCACAGCTACTACTCAGGTCTATACACCTGAGGTGAGCAGTGGCAATTCCTGAGAAACACTGGCCATACAGTGACCATACCCAAAAAGCAGAGGAGAACTCCTTCAGGAAAAATCGTCTTCTGGCCAAGGGGATTCTCCCTACTTCAGGACTCCAAGAAGCACAGAAACTAACAGCCAACACCTAAAACAGCCCAATGGGTAGAGGTCAGCGTAAAAGCTCAACCAACAAAAGACAGTGCAATATAGCATCTCTAGAACCCAGCCATCCAGAGGCGAACAGCCCTGGACAACCCAGCATAATAGAAAATCAGGAAGATGACCTTACATCTATGCTGATGAAGAGGATAATAGAGGAAACAAATAAAATACGTAAAGAATTAGAGGAAGATAAAACCAAACAGATCATGGCTATCCGTAAAGAAATGGAGGAAGTTAAAGACAAGAAGATTATGGCCATCCGTGAAAAAATACAGGAAGATGCAGCCAAAGAGTTTGCGGCCTTCAGAGAAGAAATAATTAAATCACTGAAAGAAATAAAGGAAACAGAGTTGAAGGAACTAAAAGAAAAAGAGGAAAATACAAGCAGACAGGTGAAGGAAGTAAACAAAACAACTCAAGACCTGAAGATAGAACTGGAAAAATTAAAGAAAACACAAATGGAGGAAATAATGGAGAGGAAGAATTAGGGAAGAAAATAGGAACTACAGAGGTAAGCATAACCAACAGACTACAAGAGATGGACGAAAGAATCTCAGTTGTAGAAAATACAATGGAAGAAATCAATGTATCTGTCAAAGAAAATGTTAAATCCAAAAAATTCCTGACACAGACCGTCCAAGAAATCCAAGACAATATGAAAAGACAAAAACCTAAGAATAATAGGTATAGAGGAAAAAGAAGACTCAATTCTCCAAGGCCCAGAAAATATTTTCAACAAAATCATTGAAGAAAATTTCCCCAACTTAAAGGAGAGTCCAATAAGAATACAAGAGGCCTACAGAACACCCAATAAATTAGAACAGAAAAGAAAATCCTCCCGCCACATAATAATCAAAACAATAAGTATACAGAACAAACAAAAAATACTAAAAGCTTCAAGGGAAAAAGGCCAAGTAACATATAATGGCAAACCTATTAGAATGACACCTGACTTTTCAACAGAGAGTATGAAAGCCAGAAGGGCCTGGATGGATATCATGCAGACCTTAAGAGAACACAGATGTCAGCCCAGGCTACTATACCCTGCAAAGCTCTCAGTCCTCATAGATGGAGAAAACAAGATATTCAATGACAAAAATAAATTTCAACAATATCTACACACAAATCCAGCATTACAGAAGACAGTGGAAGGAAAAAAACAACCCAAAAAAAATTAGCTTCTTTCAAGAAAACACAGGAAATAATTAACCTTACTACAGTAAAATAAAAAACAACCAAGCATACAACCTTATGACCACAGCCAACATCAAAATCAAAGGATCTCACAGCCACTGGTCATTAATCTCTCTCAACATCAATGGACTCAACTCTCCAGTAAAAAGACACAGATTAACAGAATGGATACGTAAACAAAACCCAGCAATCTGTTGCATACAAGAAACACAACTAAGGCACAAAGATAAACATTACCTGAGGGTAAAAGGTTGGAAGATGACTTTCCAAGCAAATGGATGCAAGAAACAAGCAGAAGTAGCCATTCTAATATCTGATAAAATAGACTTTCAACCAAAATTAATAAAAAGAGATGGGGAAGGACACTTCATACTCATCAAGGGAAAATTCCACCAGGAAGCCATCACAATCCTGAACATCTATGCCCCAAATACAAGAGCACCCACATTTGTAAAAGAAACATTGATAAAATTTAAACCACATATAGATCCCCACACATTAATAGTGGGGGACTTCAACACCCACTCTCAACAAAGGACAGGTCAACAAAACAGAAATTAAACAAAGAAACAATAACTCTGACAGAGGTCATGAATGAAATGGACCTCACAGACATTTACAGAACTTTACACCCAAACACAAAAGAATTTATCTTCTTCTCATCACCTCATGGAACCTTCTCCAAAATAGACCATATAGTTGGTCACAAAGCAAGCCTCAACAGATAAAAGAAGATTGAAATAATCCCTTGTATCTTGTCTGATCACCATGGAATAAAGCTGGACTTCAACAACAACAGAAATAACAAAAAGCCTACACACATATGGAAACTGAACAACTTGTTACTAAATGACAGCTGGGCCAGGAAAGAAATTAAAGTCTTCCTAGAACTCAATGAAAATGAAAACACAACATACCCAAACTTGTGGGACACAATGAAAGCAGTGCTAACAGGAAATTTCATAGCACTAAGTGCCTTCAAGAAGAAATTTGAGACAGATCATTCAAGCAACTTAATGACTCACTTAAAAACCCTAGAAAAAGAAGAAGCAGACACACCAAAAAGGAGTAGATGGCTGGAAATAACCAAACTCAGGGCTGAAATCAATCAATTAGAAACAAGTAAAACAATTCAAAGAATCAATGAAACCAAGAGCTGGTTCTTTGAGAAAATCAACAAGATCGACAAACCCTTAGCCAAGCTAACTAAAAGGCAGAGAGACACCACCCAAATCAACAAAATCAGAAATGAAAAGGGGGACATAACTACAGACACTGAGGAAATCCAAACAATCATTAGGACTTACTTCAAAAGTCTATACTCAACAAAATTTGAAAGCCTAAATGAAATGGACAATTTTCTTGATCGATTTGACTTACCAAAGCTGAATCAGGACCAGGTAAATCAATTAAATAGTCCTATATCCCCCCAAAGAAATAGAAGCGGTCATCAAAAGTCTCCCATCCAAAAAAAGCCCAGGACCAGATGGCTTCAGCGCAGAATTCTACCAGACCTTCAAAGAAGAGCTAACTGCAGTTCTCTTCAAACTATTCCACAAAATAGAAACAGAAGGAACATTACCAAACTCATTCTATGAAGCCACAGTCACCTTGATACCTAAACCTCACAAAGACTCAACAAAGAAAGAGAATTTCAGGCCAATCTCCCTTATGAACATTGATGCAAAAATACTTAACAAAATACTTGCAAACCGAATCCAAGAACACATCAAAGATATTATCCACTATGACCAAGTAGGCTTCATCCCAGGTATGCAGGGGGGGTTCAATATATGGAAATCCATCAATGTGATCCACCATATTAACAAACTGAAAGAAAAAAACTACATGATAATCTCCCTACATGCTGAAAAAGCATTTGACAAAATCCAACATCCATTCATGTGTAAAGTATTGGAGAGATCAGGGATACAAGGCACATATCTAAACATAGTAAAGGCGATATACAGCAAGCCTATAGCCAACATCAAACTGAACGGAGAGAAACTTAAAGCAATCCCACTGAAATCAGGGACAAGACAAGGCTGCCCACTCTCTCCATATCTCTTCAACATAGTGCTGGAAGTCCTTGCTAGAGCAATAAGACAGTTGAAGGAGATCAAGGGGATACAGATGGGAAAGGAAGAAGTCAAATTATCACTATTTGCAGATGATATGATAGTATACATGAGTGACCCCAAAAACTCTACCAGGGAACTCCTACAGCTGATAAACACCTTCAGCAAAGTGGCCAGATACAAAATTAACTCAAAAAAATCAGTAGCCCTCCTGTATACAAAAGAAAAAAGGGCTGAAAAAGAAATTAGAGAAACAACACCATTCACAATAGCCACAAACGACATAAAGTACCTTGGTGTAACCCTAACCAAGCAAGTCAAAGACTTGTATGAAAAAAATTTCAAGTCTCTGAAGAAAGAATTAGAAGAAGATATTAGAAGATGGAAAGATCTCCCATGCTCATGGCTTGGCAGGATTAACATAGTAAAAATGTCCATCTTAACAAAAGCAATCTACAGATTTAATGCAATTCCTATCAAATTGCCAACACAATTCTTTACAGACCTGGAAAGAAAAATTCTCAACTTTGTATGGAATAACAAGAAACCCAGAATTGCTAAAACAATCCTCTACAATAAAAGATCTTCTGGAGGTATCTCCATCCCTGATCTCAAGCTGTACTATAGAGCATCAGTTATGAAAACTGCATGGTACTGGCATAGAAACAGAATGGTGGATCAATGGAACAGAACAGAAGACCCAGAAATAAATCCACACACTTATGGACACCTGATTTTTGACAAAGATGCCAAAACCATACAATGGAAAAAAGATAGCATCTTCAACAAATGGTGCTGGTCCAACTGGATGTCTACATGTAGAAAAATGAAAATAGATCCATACTTATCACCCTGCACAAAACTGAAGTCCAAGTGGATCAAAGACCTCAACATAAAACCAGACACATTAAATCGGCTAGAAAAAAAAGTGGGGAATACCCTAGAACTCATTGGTACAGGAGAAAACTTCCTGAACAGAACACCAACAGCACAGGCTCTAAGAGCAACAATCAATAAATGGGACCTCATGAAACTGAAAAGCTTCTATAAAGCAAAGGACACTGTCATCAAAACAAAGCATCTGCCTACAGATTGGGAAAGAATCATCACCAACCTTTATCTGACAGAAGATTCATATGCAGTATATATAAAGAACTAAAGAAGCTGAAAAGCAGCAAACCAAGTAATCCACTTAAAAAATGGGGAACAGAGCTAAACAGAGAACTCTCTGTAGAGGAATATCGAATGGCAGAGAAGCACTTAAAGAAATGCTCAACCTCATTAGCCATTAGGGAAATGCAAATCAAAACAACCCTGAGATTTCACCTTACACCCATCAGAATGGCCAAGATGAAAAACTCAAGGGACAACACATGCTGGAGAGGTTGTGGAGAAAGGGGAACCCTTCTCCACTGCTGGTGGGAATGTAAACTTGTACAACCACTCTGGAAATCAATCTGGCGCTTTCTCAGACAACTAGGAATAGTGCTTCCTCAAGATGCAGCCATACCACTCCTAGGTATATATCCAAAAGAGGCTCAAGTACACAAAAAGGACATTTGCTCAACCATGTTTGTAGCAGCTTTATTTGTAATAGCCAGAAGCTGGAAACAGCCCAGATGCCCCTCAACTGAAGAATGGATGCAGATATTGTGGTACATCTATACAATGGAGTATTATTCAGCAATGAAAAATAAGGAAATCATGAAATTTGCAGGTAAATGGTGGGACCTGGAAAGGATCATCCTGAGTGAGTTGTCCCAGAAGCAAAAAGATACACACCGTATATACTCACTCATATAAACATACAACATAGGATAAACCCACTAAAATCTGTATATCTAAACAAACTAAGCAAAAGAGAGGACCCTAACTAAAATGTTCAATCCCCATCCTGAAAGGCAAAGGGGATGGACATCAGAAGAAGAAGAAAACAGGAAACAACCTAGGAACCTGCCACAGAGGGCCCCTGAAAGCCTCTGCCGTGCAGACTATCAAAGCAGATGCTGAGCCTGATGGCCAACTGACGGGCAGAGTGAATGGAATTTTATGTAAGAAGTGGGAAATAGTAAGAGCCGGAGAGGACAGGAACTCCTCAAGGAGAGCAACAGAACAAGAAAATTTGAACACGGAACTTCCCAGAGACTCATACTAAGGACTATTCATGGAGATAACCTAGAACCATGACAATGCAGCCACTTCTGATGAGAACTGATAGACTAAGATCAGAAAGAAGGAGAGGAGGACCTCCCCTATCAGTGGGCTTGGGGAGGCGCATGCATACAGAAAGGGGGGGAGGGTGGGACCAGAAGGGGAGGAGGGAGGGGCTTATGAGGGGGATACAAAATGAATAAAGTGTAATTAATAAAAGTTAAATTAAAAAATTTAAAAAAGGGAAAAAAACAAGTATTTCATGCTTTTTCATGGAAAAGCACAGCTTTTACTTACTGACAGTATCTTTAATTAGGTCAAAGGAGCTTTCGTAGGCAAATGGCTAAGGGAATAGGATATTAATCAGAACATGTGTTGTCATGATGGCTTATCTTAATTGGGACACAAAGCACTCCAGATGTTTGTTCCCTCAGCCCACAATGATGCTGGCTTCTCATGCTGAGGGAAACTCATTTATTAAAGAAATAAGTCTACTTTTTCTTTCAATATATAGAAAGCTACAGCAAGACACTTCCTTAAAGTAAGAGATAGTTTTACCATCTGAGGAAGGTGCATGCTTCCTATTTAAAAAAAAAATTAAAAGATTGGCATAGCTGTTTGTGGAAAATAACCTCAGAATATGTTTATCTTTATGGAATGTGCAATAGTGCAGAGTACTGAAAATAAGCTGAGTGCTCAAGTTAGTAATGGCTAATTTGCTAATTTTAAAGTAATTAGAAAGGATTCCAGGTCCCTGCTGCAGCAGCACCACCTTGAATGTGGGAGAAAAGGTCAGGGAACAGCAAGAGTTCCCAAACTTCTGTCATATTGGCCTATTTTACACATCATATGATCTGAAGACACATTTATGGGGTACAAAGTTTGTGACAATATGGTCAGGAAAATCTCGTGGGAATCAAAACAGTTGAGAACATCTGCCTTAAAGATAGCGAATTTTCATCAAGATTAAAAACAAGGAAATAAATCAAGAATGACTAAAAGAAGAAATAAGCAACACATTTGTATGAAAAGGATATCAGAAGGAGGTACAGAGGAGGCTCATATTCAGGACACTAGCACACAAGATGGCACAACCTCACTTTTCCTAGCAGGTGCATCTCAAAGGTAGAGACAGATACTGGGATATTCATCTTAAGGCCACCAGCAGTTCTCAGGAGTGAGGATGGAAGGAAGGTCCCCGAGAAGTTCAGTCAACTCCCTTTGGTTATCAAATATAGTAAGATCCACTAAAAAGAAATATTTCTAATTTGATTTTCATATTTTAGGTCAAACTAAGTACTGATCTACATATTTCCTTGCAATTGATTCTCTAAATGCAGGGCTTTCATGGCCAAAATGAAAATGCTAAGTGAAAACTTCAAATTATTTTCCATTTCATCCTACCAAGAAGTGGCTTTAGTCCTGGTAAGAATTTTGAACCAAAATAGCATCAAATCTCTGAAACTTAATCCTCTCAGTCTTGCTAATTCCAAAGCAGGGATGAAGAACATGAAACACAGCTACTCAGCCTGTTTTTCTACAAGCTTACAAGCTCATGAGCATACTGAGTCCCTCTTGAGGCTCTTGCTGCTTGGTGTTAAGTTGGATGTCAGGGACAGATGGCAAGCTTGTCATTATTTACTGCAGGCAATGCTGTGTGACATCAGATCAAATTAATCACTGTGCCAACCAATTTAATTATTTTAAATACTTAGGAATAATTCAGTTTAGGAGCACAGATAAAATAAGAAGGCTTTATAAAGATGATGAAATTTAACCCACAATATACTTGTAATGGCACCCTGCCAGTTATTTAAACACAAGTAAATGGAGATTGGAAAGCAGCTCACTGCTAGAACTCTTCGCTAGAATGTACAGGCCCTGGGTTTGATCCTCAGCAATGATACTGATGATAATTATGATGATGATGATGATGATGATGATGATGATGATGATGATGATGATACCTATGCAGTTCAAATTCCCATATTAAAAATTAGAGGCTTGATTTGATTCTAGAAACTTGCTGTAGAAACTCAGATGGGAAACATGGTCAGCTGTTAATTGCAGGGCTGGGCATGTGTCTGAGTGTTGTGTTTACAGGAGACACTATTCCTCCACAGGAAAAAAAGGCCTCTGGTATTCGAGCAATCTTTCTTATAGAGAGTTTAGCTGCGAAGTCACCATTTTGAATTGCACTTTATTTCTGCATAATTCACTTCTTAGGCACAATTATTCAAAGAAGGCTCACTCATTAAGCAAGCGCTTTTCTGGTTGCATGAGAAAGTTGGTGAGAAGTTAGAGGTATGAGTTCCCTAGATATTATATAATAAGACAGCTGGAATGAATTTTCTGATTGCTTTAAAAAAGGAGCAGTTTAAAAACTCATTTCACATATAAAAGTAACGACAGTTGTCATTGTGGTTATAGCAAAAGGAGTTGACTCCATCCCCAACCTTTATATTTATTTTTATTATTTTATATGTATATATGTATGCCTACATATATGTGTACTCCACATGCATGCAGGACTTGGAAATGCCAGAAGAAGGTGTCTTATCCCTAGGACCTAAATGGTGAGCCAACATATGTATGCTGGAAATCAAATCCTGGTCCTCTGCAAGACCAAAGTGGTCTTAATTGCTTAACCATTCCACCAGCCTCCATTTATTTTTTGAGACTGTGTCTTATATAGCTCAGGTTAGTCCTAAACCCAAGGATGACCTTGAACTTCTTTTTATCTCTTTTTCAAAATATATTTTTGTTTATTGTTTGAGTTTTTTTTAACTTTATTTCATGTGCATTGGTTTGAGGAACTGGAGTTACAGACAGTTGTGAGCTGCCATGTGGATGCTGGGAGTTGAACCAGGGTCCTTTGGAAGAGCAGACAGTGCTTTTAACCACTGAGCCATCTCTCCAGCCCAATTGTTTGAGATTTTATGTAAGTATACAAAGTACAAAGTCAAATCCATTCCTAACTCTTTTTAATAGGTATTTAAATTATTGTGCTCAAATTTCTTCCTATTCCTCAATTTGATTACTCAGCATTTGTTCTTCAAAGACATTCTTTCAAACTATTCAGGAAAGAGCTTATCATCAAATATGATGTCATTAGGGAGATAAATGCAAAGAAAATATGGCACCCTTCACAAAAAACACTTCCTTTATCTGAATATCTTGTCTATATATGAAAGGATGATCAGAACAGATACTATGTTACAAGCAAAACAATAAAGTTTGTATAACAGGTGAAGGTAAATGTGTCCATCTAGTAGATCCAAGTGGGAAAGGTAATGTAATTACAATCCCCAGCTTTCAGATGAGTGGAAAGCGGTTTCTGAAAGTTAAAGCTGTACCCATGAAATGCCTCACATAAAAGGCCCATACATGACATTGCAGGCCCATTGATGAAATGCCTTGTATTGTAGGTTTATTCCTAACACTGAAGCCCCATACATGACATTGCAGGCCCATTCATTTGTGAAGCCGCTCTACACTACAAGCTCATTCATGGTGTACATTGTGCTGCAGACCTATTCATGACCCTGCAGGCTCATTCTATTCTATCCTGCGTTGTCACTGTCTTTGGCACTTGTTCTTGAGAGTGAAAACTGGAGTCTAAGAAAAGTGCATTGTGATTCCCAACCCAACGCTGTACAGATTTTTCTGTTTATTTTTACCAAAAGTAATAAACTTATTCAAGCTTTAAAAATTTGAAAACTGAAACAAACACATCCTACTTATGCAGCACGATCAATGGTTCCAAGCTCGTATATTAGCAGTGTTACTCC
The DNA here is from genome assembly GCF_907164565.1 of Psammomys obesus. Lineage (NCBI taxonomy): Eukaryota > Metazoa > Chordata > Mammalia > Rodentia > Muridae > Psammomys > Psammomys obesus. Next base: position 7,091,986 of record NW_026591711.1, read on the forward strand.
ACTGAATGACAATCATCAGGTCTAGGGCCAAGTTTTTATGAAGTTTGCAATAAAGAGTGTTAGGCAGGAAAAGGAGGCATACAGAAAATGTGTGTGATGAGAAAGTATGCTAGAGAGCAAAAGACCCAGTGGGGATTTGAAACTTACTACAGAGAGATGATAGGGCTCTCTAACCGCAATGAGGTCGCATTCAGGGTAGAATGTGAGCAGAAATTAACAGAACTGCTTCCCTCCTGGCACAATGCTAACAAGTTTGCAGTAGTTGCACACTCTATGGAAATCGTGATGCGAATGACACTCTTACCATCTGTTTTCTTTGACTCATTTCCGGTGTTGGAGTGATCCTTCTTGTCTGCCTTATTTTTACCATCTTTCAAGTCACCTGAAAGCAATAAGCATGACAAACTGAATGTGTGCAGCTGGGGAGGCAGAAACACTTAAAATCTGCCAGGATGAGACACAGTGCAGCAGAGAGGTGTGAGGGACCGTGCACCCTGGTTTCAGTATCTTTTGTAGCCAGGTGATAAGTTCTGAAAATTGGATTACAGTCAGAAATTAAAATTAAAATACTCAGTTTAGCTGTTAAGCTGTGAAGTGAGGGAAAACCTGGAACAGAGGTAAGTTCTACTAATTAACAGCTAGCTAACTATGTTAGCTAACAGCTATGTTTTAGTTTCTTATCTGCAGAATGGGGATAAGAATGCACCTGCACCTGAGCCATCTAAGTGCTAAATGGGACACGTGGTATATTGCTGGAAGGCCGTGCTCACGATCCTACCGCAGAGCTATTCTATTAATGAGGTTGTCAAAATACCATTTCCAAAGTTAAAAATACTACTCTCACAAATGTGAGCAAACATACGTAAAGAACATATATAACTCACTGATGAGGGAATGAGAGAAACAAGATAATTTTAAGAACATCCAAGGAAGAGGGTATTTATGAGTATTTTAGAAATGTGTTAAAACATGTTTGCTCATAACCAAAGAATAAGGCACAGGCTCTTCAGGCAATCTATATAAGCCAAAATCTCTTACTTAGAAAATAGATTTACGAATCAAGTATCAAATAGAAAATTTAAACACAATTGCTTTCTCCAAAACCACGAGTCAGGAATGTTTGGGCCAATGTGGTCAGCCACTGTAGAGCCAGTGACATTTTACTGGCACCTCGCACATGACATACCCATATCTACATATTGTCTGTGGCAATTTTATTTTGTAACAACATTGTTGAATGGGTATGACAGAGAAAAGTTTCTTAGAAATATTGCCTTTGTGGTCATAGGCAATACTACTAACAGAACAAGGAGATTTCCCTCATTGGGGATAGTCACCTTTGAGGATCTGTTTGGTAACAGGAGCAACACTGATCAGGAGGGATGCTTTGTACCACCCTTATTTCCAGGTCTCTGATATTTTTCTTACTAGTTTTACTAATGGCACCTTTCTTTTTTGCCTGCATTCAGCCAAGAATACTTTATGACTCAAATACTGTGAAGTCACAGAAGCAAGAAGATCATAGCAATAAGTGCAGTGAGGAGAGGTGGCAAAGTACTTGGTACATATGCATTGAAATCTTATAACAACCCCCATGTGAAGGAGCCACAGTGGAGAGTGGAGGAAAGCACCACGGATGCCTTCTTCAAGTCAGAGACTTACCAACCTCACATTAAGGCATTCCTTGGCAGCAATGTAGCCATAAGTATAAATGCTGGCCAGTCCATCTGTGTCACACAGAGTGAACTGCCACCAGCACACATTCCAGACATGCTTCTGGCCTGACCCCAGATGCGTATTATCATTCCCAGTGAAGCAATAACAGGCCATGTATATGGTCCTGATTTCAGAGGCCCAGGTCTAGAATATGGTATCTGAAGGCTTCCTGAAACACTCACACTGTTGGCTCTCTATTGGCTCACACTGATGGCTCTCTATTCCCATTTTTACTTTAAAGGCCTTTTGTTTATAGATCTAGGAAGAAATACTAGGATAATTTGAGGGTATTTTTGGTTATGATATATTCTATAGAGTATATACATTTAATTTGACTAAACTAATTAAACGAATTAAGCTAAACTAATTAAGTAAATTAGGAATCAACTAACTTGTAAGATTTGCCTTTACTCTTAATTCTGAAATGAGAGAGACAGAATGGCTGGAAGCACTAAGAAGGGATGTTTGGGTATGTTTAGGACTGGCTTAAGTGGAAGACATGATTATTATCCTCTGAATCACCAGTGAACCAAAAAGAGTTCCTCGGAATCCTGTGAAAGAGCTCAACTTTTAAGAATGTTAGAGATGGACTGAGCATCTCAAGTCCTAGGGTTAAATTAGTCCTTGGCAGTTTTCCACAATCTATCTTCCTCACATGAACTTTGAATTTTCACATTCCTCATGGGCTGTGAGGTCTAAAGATTTACCATCTGACCCATTACAGAAAGTATGTACCTTCCCTGTCTTCTGGACAGCAGACAGGCCTCTCCATTCCCCTCATGTCCACCTCTTCCTAGTAGCACTGGGAGTGACTGGGAGTAAGCAAGAGCTGGCTATGGAACAGAGAATGTGGATTCCCAAAGCCAAGGATCTCTATTTGGTGATTTCTTAAGTCTTTTAATTTTTGAGTTTCAATTTTTTCTTCTGTAACATGGAACTATGTTTATGTTAGAATCTGTATGTGTACCTGTGTATACATGTATATGCAGGTAGGTACACGGAAGCACATGTATGTACATTCCTATGGAGGCCAGAGCTCAACTTTGGGTGTTCCTCAGGCACCCTCAACCTTCTGTTTTGATGCAGAGCCTCTTACTATCTTGGCAACCATAATTATTACTGAAATCTCACAGGAGGCTGAGACTCTGAACAGGCTTGAATGTAGTTTACACAGAGATGGGAAAGTTATACAGTTTAAAGTCTCCAAGAAGGGAGAAGAACAGAGTTGTGACTTGAATCTAGATCTGTTTGCAAAGGTGTCTTCTTCTCCAGTCATAGCTTAGCATTTGTAAACTCTACTTTCTGCCTATCTGTAAACAAAGGAACTGATTCCATGCCTTGACACTATCTTAGCCTCCTTGGCTGAGAAGCTTCTCTCCCACCGGACCCACAAACTAAAACTTTGAGAAACCAGAAACCACCTTATTCTGAAGGCATCTTAGCTACTTTCCTCATTTCACTACCTCAATGGCCAACAACCATCTCTTCCTTCATGTAAGACTCTTGGGCATTTCGTCTGCTGCTTTCCCTTCCCTCATCTCTGCATCATGTGCACATTCCTTTAGAATTACATTTGAGCATGTCTATATCGCCATAACATGAAAGATGTCCCATAGCCTTCCCACTCCTAATACAGAGCCTCTGGATCTAATACAGAGTTGACATAAAGTTGTTAATAAATGTTCATTCATTGAATATAAGAACTCACCAGTTGCTTGAAAATGATGGTGGCTTATTGCCCTCAGTTCACTTGGACTATTTTGATTTTAGAACTGGAAATCTGTATCCCAGGAACCCTTCATCTACAGCCAACCCAGGTTGACTTGGTCACTTAATATCTGTGGTTAGGCCCATGTCAATATATAGATAAACACTTTGGGAACAGGCCTCCTGCTGCCTGGAGCCTGGCCTGGTTAAAAATGGTGGAATATGTATTTGGGAAGGTTGACTTTTCAATACTCATTTTAGCATTTAGCAACCCAGGCTGTGCTAAACCTGTTAATAGAAATTTATATCGCTTGTGAGAATCTCCAGGACATCAGGGAAAGATCAGAAAAGTGTGTGCTATTTCAGAAAGAAAGGTAAGCTAAGCTGGTGGCCATAGGACAGGATCCTGATTCTATCTCTAGAGCAAGGGGAACTATGTTAGCTGCCAGCAAAGGGAACATAACACCAGTTTCAATTTGCCACATCATTATCACCCCAAAGAGAGCCTTTGCCAGGCAGCCCTTCTCACCATTCTGCTGCTTTTCTCCTGCCTTGTCACCTTTGGGGTTCTTTCCACGAAGGTTGTCACCCTTGTTTGTACGTGTTCCATTAACTTGACTCTTTGCTTCTCCTGATGTCTTTTTCTCAGCTTTGCTGGCTGTGCCTTGTTCAGCTTGGCCTTTGGCCTCCAATTCCTTCTGCTTTTCCTCAGCAGCCAGGCGAGCCTTCTCTTCAGCTTCCTTCTTGGCTTTCTCCTCTGCATCCACAGCATTGAGAGAAGACAGAGAAAGAGAAAGAGAGGTCCACTGTTAGTAAAACTGCCTGTTTGGAAAAAGAACCAACAACCCAACAACGATGATGTTCATGGGAACCAGTGCACTGAAACAGTGTAGGGGGTTTATTGAGCATGTTATTTTCTTGGTTAATTCAAGTCAGATTTACATGTGTGTTTAGAATATCAATAAGATAGGCCACTTGTAAAAGTACTGAGTTGGAGGAGGGTACCAGAAAACACAATCATGGCAACGTAATAGGGATGACATGCACACTGCTCTTCTCACTGCTGATAACCTTTGGCGAGTATGTCCTGATGCCAGTTACTATGTTCAGAAGTCTTCAAAGTTTGTTTCCATTCACCTTAAGATTTCCTTGTCACCACATGTTATAGTCACATTGTAATCAAGGCAAAGAGACAAATAACGTCATTTTATGAAGTTTGCTTGGAACCCAGAACATTTACATTGACAAGTAAATATGGACAAAAAGTCAGGGCAAATAACCATCACTAGAAGAATACAAACTCAAGGCAGAGTTTATGAAGTTAAAACTAGAAAGGGGTAGGTTATACCTTCCCAAACTAAGAGAAAACTCCAAACTTGATGCCGAGGATCTGACAACGAGCATGACAGAAGCATGCAAATGGTTATAATGAAGTAAGCAAATGGCTGAGATGATGTTGAGCATTGAAAGTATACTGCAGTAATTGAATTCAAAGAGACAGGAAAAGATGGAACGTAGTCGGCACAAGGCAGAAAGTGGCTTTAGACAGAGGAGTGGAGAAGGCTTTCTTGAGAAGACAGCATTTGACCAAATCCTGAATGATGGGAAGCAGACCAGGAAATGAAATCCTGTAGAAACTTTAGTATTTATGGAAGAAACTAAACATATGAATGCCACAAGAGGAACATGTTTGTTGTGTTCATGGATGTCGAACTGGCCCCCAAAAGGAAATTTGTCATAGTAAAAATGATCAAATAACCAAGGACAAGTACAGATCACATAAGAGAGGATGGAGGGCAAATAGTAGGTCTGGAGTGAAGAGAAAAAACTACATATATTAACTACATATATTATATTATATATATTAAAGCCCCCTAACATAGCCAAATCCCCTGGAAGGGACTCTCCATATGGAGCTCATTCTAAAGATATATCTTTAGCTTCCTCTGTGAAAAGCACGATTGTATTTTTCTCTAGATAAATGATAAACATCTTACCTCTCATTACCAGAGGCTCTCTGTCTTCCCCTTTGGGTTAGTCTGGTTCTTTGAACTGTTTTCATGTAGTATGATTGCTTTAACCTAATAAACACCAGACAGCCTGTGTCTATTATATGATATTTTCTTTTGTGTTAGCTGTTAAAGAATTTGAGGTCCTGGACAGGCCTAGTTGTTAGGTTCACATAACTCTATGATTTATATTTTATGGATGTTCGTGGTGCCTGGCTTTATTTTTACTTTCCAGGCCCTTGCACTCATTTATGCCACGTGTCTTTTTTAATATAGCATGACATTTTTATCTATCATTTCATTGATCCAGCATCCATCCATCTCTAACCCATTCATTCTTTCATCCAAATCAATGACCTGGACTCATCTCAAATAAATTAAATCAGATTCTAAATGGAGAGAGATAAGGATAGGCTCTCTCACATCTTTCCTCACTGCCTTTGACACACAGCAAGTAGTAGGATGTTCTGATGTGAAGTCTAAGTATTTGCCATTTAGTGTGTTAGTCTGTCTCTTCAACAAGCTGTTTTTACAATTTACAATGAAAAGGTATAGAAGTATTTCTTTATATAGAAAAATCATAACCACATGTAGTGTAATGTGTGTTCTGACTTCCACAGAAATGTACACTAAAAAGTGAAAGAATACCCTTTAAACAATGGTTGCCAAGCATAGGGCAGTCCTGGAACATTCTTTCCTGTTTCCTTATACCTTTAGGTGCTTTGAGGTTAGGGCCAAATGTCATGTTCACCACTGCTTGGCATAGTATATAGAACACATGTGCTCCTGAGGTTTTGATGAAGCCCTGAGATGTTGCTCATGCATACAATTTACATAAACTACCAATATAACCCAACACCTTAGCCTGATAGAACACCAACGTATGCAGAGCCTCTGGTCCAATTCCAAAAGGAATATTTGGCAAACATTAGTTTCCTTGACTTATAGTATAGATAAATAAAAAGTGACTGTTTTTTTCCTCCTGCTATCAGTGCCTTTCTCAGCCATCATTAGAGATGCTTCCTACTGTGGTGGGAACCACAGCCAGGTATCACATAGAGTGAGAGACCTTGGAACATGAAGCCCTAAATGGGATGGCTCTATCAAATCCCTTCCCTCAAGGCTCAGGAGGAGGTAGAAAAAGTGTAAGAGCCAGAGGGCATAGAGGACGCGAAGAAAACAATTCTCTCCAGCTCAACATGAACAAAGTTCATACACACTCACAGACACTGTAGGCAAATACTTTGCCTACACCAGTCTGCTCCAGATCTTTTTGTCTATATTATGGCTCCTACTTTATTAATTTTATGGGGTTCCTGAATGTAAGAATGGGTAGGTCTCTGATGCTTTTACCTTCACTCAGGCTCCTGTCCTTCTTTTTTGTTTGTCTTGTCCAACCCCGATGTGATAGCTTTTATTTTATCTTACTAGATTTTATTTTGTTATGTTAAAAAAGATGACTGTTTTTATTGTACAGAGGGAAATAGAAGCAAGAAGAGGCAGAGTCATTCATATTTAGAATGCGCTATCAGGGAAGATTAGCTATGGCTACCTTCACAGAATCATTACTGAATACATGGCAAACTTCCAACACTCAAAATATCTCCAAGCTGAAAATAATTTAAATAAAATCTGAAGCTGTTAAACTGTAGTTTACTATGAAAGACCATAAAATATTATCTTAGAAAGAAAAACTCATTTGACAACTGAGTCAGACCAATTTTCTATGGGAGATGTAGAAAAACAACTGAGAAGAAGGGAAGGAAACATTTGGAAGGCAAATCTGTTTTTGCTCAAGTGCAGCTGACATGAAAAAGTTATTTTAAATTAACAAACAGCAGCTCTTATTACATTATGATCAAATCAGATATGATCCTAGCTCACAGTGTGAGTCCCTTCTTTGCAACAACCTTCTAGTAAACTCTAGCCATGATCCCACAATTCTCTTTGGCCTGTCCAATCACCTTCTGCCTCTTGCTTGTGCAAGTGTCATCAACCAGACTACACAAAGAGATAATACTAAAGCTAGACAATAGCAAACATACATAAGACTAAATTACATCTACAAGAGGTTGGTTTCTTTCCCTCTCCAAGAAGCCTCCTCTGTATGCTTAGGGTGAATGTTAGGGTGAATGTATTAGTGTGAATACTATCATTCTACAGTGAGAAGAAGTCAGTGAGACACTGATAATCTGCACAGACCCACATGTTCTATTAATGGCATGGATATGAAGAAGTCACTTATCAGGTCTTAGATCTAGACTCCCTGGCATCATCCCAAGGCTTTCTGACTAGTAAACCTTTATGGTCCATTTTCTTTTGCTCCTCTTTCAACCTCTTTGTGTTGATATGAATCATTAAGAAAATAACCAACAGAAATCAGCTGAAGAGTTAAGGTGTGGCAGAACCCCTGGGACCTGTAAAACACACTGCTCACATTAGATCTGTGGATGTCTGTACAGTCTTAAGAATGAATTTGAGTCTTTATTCCATTTGCCTCGATAAGTAACTATCCCATAGATTCCTTAGTGGAAATTCCATGGAGCTACTTATCCATTAATCTACTCTGAACTACTGATTTAACAGGAGAGGGAGAATAAGAATGTGAACACGAGACAAGAGATAGGAATCTAACTAGTCAACATAAGCATATATATATGTGTGTATATATATATATGTCAATTCCACTCCATACAGAAACAAGGAGGTCACTGAGAGCATGCCTAAGAGCTCAGAAGGTGTTCTTCTAGCAGCTGATAGAAAATTTCAATCAATATTAAAAATCCAAAACCAAGAAAATATGTCAGTAATACATAGTGAAAGTATAATTGTTCAAATTGAAATGGATGTTGAAGATAAAAAAACTTAGGTAATTATTTTAAAATAATGTTCTGGCCTGGAGAGTTGATTCGGCGGTTAAAAGCACTTGCTGCTCTCACAGAAGAACATGTGTTGGCCTACCCTCACCCCTAACTCCATTCAGGAATCAGTTCGAGGGTACCAGGCTCTCTCTTTAGATCCTTGAGAGAACCAGGCATGCACACGGTGCAAGACATATACACAGTCAGAACACTCAAGTGCAAAAATAAATCCAGTAGTTAAAGAAAAATGCACAAAGTTAAACTGAAAGGGAAACAACACAGCTTTTCTAATCACTAGGCTGGAAACTTCATAGTATTCAACAAAAGCCAAGTGATAATAAGCAAACAAAAATGAATTCCCCAACAAGTGCAGAGGTTCTTCACTATGTATTGTGTATGATATATTATCGTGTTTATTGGGACTCACTGTCCAATAAAGAAACTTAAAGCAAGCTTGCGGGAGAGTAGACATAGGTGGTATAACCAGAGACTCACTAAAGTCAATGACACATGACAAACAGGAACTGGGTAGAAAATACAGGATACTTTGACAACTAAAGTACTATCTATATGTAAAAATCATTAGCTCAACCATGTTCGTAGCTGCTTTATTTGTAATTGCCAGAATCTGGAAACAACCCAGATGTCTCTCAACTGAGGAATGGATTCAATAGTTGTACATTTACAAAATGGAAAAACAAGGAAATCATGAAATTTCCAGGCAAATGGTAGGAACTAGAAAAGGTCATCCTGAGTGAGGTATCCCAGAAGCAGAAACACACACACGGTATATACTCACTTATAAGTGAATATTAGACATATAGCATATTAAAATCTATACACCTAAAGAAGCTAAGCAAGAAGGAGGTCCTTGGTATAGACATCAGAAGGTGCAAACAAAGAACAAGACAGGAGGTCTCTGAAAGACTCTATCCAGCAGGGTATTAAAGCAGATGCTGAGACTCATAGCCAAAATTTGGGCAGAGTGCAGGGAATCTTATGAAAGAAGGGGGAGATAGAAAGATCTGGAAGAGTCTAGAGCTTCACAAGAAGAACAACAGAGCCAAAAAATCTGGGCTCAGGGGTCTTTTTCTGAGACTGATACTCCACTCCAAACAAGGACCATTCATGGAGAAAACCTAGAACCCCGGCACAGATGTAGCCCGTGGCAACTCAGTCTCCAAGTGGGCTCCCTAGTAAAAGGAACAGGAACTGTTTCTGACATGAACTCAGTAACTGGCTCTTTGATAACCTCACCCTGAGTGGGGGGACAGCCTTACCAGGCCACAGAGGAAGACAATGAAAGACAGTCATGATGAGACCTGATAGGCTAGGTTCAGAGGGAAGGGGAGGAGGACTTCCCCTATCAGTGGACTGGGGAAGGGGCATGGGAGGAGATGAGGGAGGAAGGGAGGGTAGGATTGGGAAGGGACAAGGGTGGGGCCTACAGCTGAGATACAAAGTGAATAAACTGTAATAAATAAAAAATTATATTTAAGAAATTTTTATGTAAAAATATCATTTGTAATTACATATAAAATCATTATGAATCATCAATGATAGTAGAGAGAAATAGACAGTTTTATTGTTCTTGTATCTGAGAAAAAAACAACAACAAACAAACATGGTTTTTAAAAAGGGCCAGAGGGGAATTTGGTGTGAAAATATTTTAAAGTTCTTATCCTGTTGACAGAAGAATGCTATGCAGTCTTCTAAACTTTCACATTTATAAAAATATGAAATACAGCAATGGCCTGGTACCCTAACACTCAATAGCACAATCATTGTATGAGATACAATGTCTGGGGACAACATTACATTAGAATATTCAGCAACAGGACAAGAAGTACACAGCAGGAAAAAGCAGCAGACTGTCGCTGGCACTGCTTCATAAACCTGACTTGTGGAGCAAAGTTCACTGCATCTTTATGCAGCTGAGCAAAACTAGGTTGGTTCAGAGCATCGGCAAGTGTTACTGACATTTGGATAGGGTGAAATGATTTTGTTTCCTTCTGCACATATATTTTAAAAAGTTCTGCATTTGCTGTCTAAACATATTATTCCATTAGCAGGCAATCAATGTGTAAAAAGTACTAAATACAGCATATAAATTAATAAATATAAATACAGACTAAAATTATCAAATTTTGTACCATAAATTTTAGGGTGAAAATGATGCTTGACCTAGAAGAAAACTATTCAAAATACGAATTAACTCTTTCCTAATAATTTGTTGGTTCTGGTCCACATAACTTTGTAAGGTTGGATAACGTAACCTAAACTTTATCCCATTCCCTAACAATATGTGTACAAATGTCCCTGGAAGGGAGCTTGTCTCAAAATTCGAGTCCTTTTGGGGAGGAAAAAGTCAGTAATAAGAACATGTTAAGATTATTTATTCAAATTGACCGTTACCAATGTAACTGAAAACTAGATTTCTCCTTCATATCAGTTGGTCCATGAACAGCACCATTTTGAGACTGAAAGTGTGAGCTCAGTTGAATGGACACTATCACAACCAGTGTTTTAACCCTATTACATGCAGGGTAATTCCTCTCTAGTGTATTTAAATAGCAGCTACCTCTTACCAAGCACAAACTGGGCCAGCTTTGCTCCGAGTACTTTTCCGTGTGTTCTTCAGTTCTTGGTACTAACCCTGAAATGTACATGACTGAGTCCAGAACAGAGTCTCAAAGAACCTCCCAGAATGAAACCAAGCAAGTTGAGATTCAGTTCTCCATTTCTCTGCTAACTAAATGTGGTCTCCATAGCTAAGCTACATGCCCCTAAGTATCTATAACGTAGGGGCTGGAGCTTGTTTGTTGTAGGATATTTAATCCTATTGCGAACCCGTAAACTGTGAACTGAAAAATCCTGTTTTTTGTTTTGTGTGGTTGAGCCCTCTCACACGCTTTTAATCTAAGAACTTTTTATTGTAAGCAGGTGATTATAGTGTGGTTCACCCAGCCGTAGCACAGAACTTTAATCCAAGAGCTTCTGTACACAGGATTTAAAAAAGTTAACCCTTGGTCAAGATGTGGAGCAAGAAACCAGCTGACAGGGATTAAAGAGTAGAGGGGGACTTTGAGTTCAGGGGAATTTAATACAGTGTGGAAAAGAAGAAAGAGCTTTTAGCTTAAGCTCTAGCATTAGCTTAATCTCTTTGGACTTGGAGCTAGCAAGCCTTTGGTCTTGGGATTTTTTGGCCTTTTCTTCGTGGGCTGTTAGTTGAGCTAGTGAGGTGTTTGGGTTTTTTGTTGTTGTTGTTGTTTTGATTTGTTTTGTTTTGTTTTGTTTTTTGTTTTTTTGTTTGTTTTTTTTTCCATCCGGACCTGAGCTGAGAAGGAAGGTCAGCTAGGTGATTTCTCTGCCTCTCTGAACTAGCAGGTTTTCACCCCAGCATCTGACTCCTGCATCTTTATTGGTAAAATAGAATGGTTAGGATTTTCATTTTTGTTTATAACAATACTTGTTCCTTTTGCTTTAGTGTGTACATTATCTTTTTTCTTTTATATGTGTGTATGCATGTGTGTTTGTATATATGTGTAATTTCCTTAAGTACTATCCACCCCTACCCCAAGACAGGGTATCTCACTGATGTTCATGTGGGCTAGGCTGGCTGGCAGTGAGCCCAAGTAAACAGTCTCTGCCCTCCCACCACTGGGATTACAAATACTACCAGGAAAGTGTCTTACCATGTGGGCTATCTTCTCTGCCCCTCCTGTTCCTATTTTTAACATCCTCCAGCAAATCCCAGTGTCCTTCAAATACTACCCACTGGAAGTCTTCCCAAAGGCCCCAAGCAGGGTTAGGGACAAGTCCCTTCATGCTGCTTAAAATAGTTTCCGTATCTCTACCCGCAAAGGTAGTGAAGTTTAAAATGATGAGGTGTTTATCTGTCCTTTTGAAAGGAACAGTTATTCTTTGGAAAAGAAGCCATCTAATATTTCCCCAGGTGATTAGTTCAGAAGGTAATTTCAGTAACGAAGATAATTGCAAACAAATGATTTTGAATGACCTCTTTAAATTGTGTGTTGTCACAAACTGGATGTTCAAGTGTAATGGTCATGGTATAGTGTTCTTCCAATGGTGTAGTAACCTGCCAACACGGAGGATTTAAATGCTTGAAGTATTTGAATAGACCCTGAATGCTTACAATTAAAATATAGAACAGGTGTTGGCTCCTTCCATAGCTCAGGGTACAACATCTGTCCCCAAATGATAATGCTTTCATTATGCCCCAAGAGCCCATAAATCTAACCCCCTTGCCTTACCTGCAATGTTTTGTTTTTGCAAGATTTTTATGGCAAGTGTCTGGTCTTCGAAATAATCCAGCTACGGGGGTGGGGGGCACAGAACCTGCAGCTCTAACACGAGGACTTAGAGCTGTCCCCTAGCTTTCATACACTGAAACCTCAATCCCAAATTTAAATGCTGATTGGAAGTGGGAACTTTGGGGCATAATGAGGACTAGGCCAGATCCTGAGGGTGGGGCCTCCATAGAGATTCAAGTTTGTACACTGTCTCTGTCTCTTCACGGGTTTGCCTTCTGCCAGGAAGCAAGCAGACTAGGTATCAACATCAGTCTCTTGATTCTTTGTAAACTAGTGAGCATTGAATATTTTGTTATAGCAACAGAAAATACACCCAAATATTGACCCTCGTACCCTCTTTCCACATGTGCTGACACAGACAGTAAAACAGTGCAAGTGCTGTTTGAGGATAAAGTCTCAAGAACCTTGGCTGCTCTGAGGGTTTGGGGCTCAGGGATGTTGATAATAAGTACAAGGTCTTGATTGAGTTCTTTCTTACCCATTGTATCATCAAGCTCTAACATAAGAGCCCCTTGCTATGAACCCAGCGGATGGGGATATCCATGACATCCTTTGGCACTGGGCATGGCATCTAGAAAATGGACAGCACACAACAGGTACCAACAGACACTGACTGCTATTGAAGGCTCACCTCTGCAAAGCCCGCTGTCACCAAGCCCCATCCCTGAACGCCAAGAGCCACATCACATCTTTGAAACCCTAAGATCTGGCATCACAGATTCACATTATTCATAGCAGCCTCAGGCTCCCTGTGTGCATGTGCCTCTCCACCTAAATAGTTTGATCATGTCATGTGTGCCAATCATGCTCAGTAATGAAAGCAAACACGGATATATGAACTAAGCCCCCCCCCCCCAAAGCATGGATTTTTATATTTTCTGTACATAATAGCTGGAGTCACAACTTTTCTGGTCTAACTTTGATGAGATTTGCTTTTCAGGAAATTTCAGTTTACTTATAAGTTATTATCACCTCTCAAAAAACAAACCACCACCAACACAACAACAACAACAATCAGTTCCATGGTTGGAGCAATGAGTGGAGGGAAACCATGAATATGGCAGGAAGCTCCTCGAAAGAGACTAAAGCTCCTTTTATTTTAACAGAACAGGCAGTAGTGGTTGACAGAGCTTTACCAAGGTGAATAAGGGCAGAAAGGTTTTATGTTGTGTCAGCTGGCATGAAGGGTAAAACAAGGTAGTCTAGCAGAGACCAGGTAGTAGTAACCCCAGCCCCTGTAGAAGTCCACACTGGGCAAAGAGGTTTAGTTGTGTTGCATAAAGGCACAGGAAGGATTGGCTTGGAGGTCAGCCAGATTCTGCCATACAGCCAGTGTTTGAGAGAATGAGAACTGTCACATAGGAGTACCAGTACCCAGCATCCAGCGCCCCAGTCCCTGGAGCAATGTGCTATACCTAAAAGGCCCATAAATCACAGCAGGTAACCACTTGCCTTCAAGTGAATACTGGATTTGCCTGGATAATATTAGCAGATTCTTCCTGAAGAGCACATTACCTTTGGGGACCTTGGCCCGCCACCGCTCCCGATTGATGTGCACCACTTCAGTCCAAGTGGCTTTAAAACTCTTATAGTCGACAGGGATGACGGAGTTGTTGATGGGAGCACTTCCTTCTGAGCCAGAGCTCTTGACACCTGATCGCTTTGCATCTGATGAGTTGATGCTGTTTAAACTGGAAAACAGAAGAAATCACACCAAAGATGAGAGTTAGTGTCATGTCTGCAGCATGCAAACAGTGAGAAAGGCCACAGAAGACTGGGTAGTATTTCCTGAGTTGCCATCATGAAATTCCTTGGCCCTGGGGTTCATGGAGATTCTGTTTCACATATAGGACGGTATAAAATTTTAAGCTTTGGCAGGAATAAAAAAAATTACCAACACTGTGTGTTCATGTGTCCCAGCATTCCTTACTTCCTTCTGTGCTGTCTTGGCATTCTCTTGTCTGGTAACTAGGATCCCCTGGCATTTGTTTGTTCTGTACTTTGAAATGAATAAATTTAAACTTGGACTTTTATTCCCTTCAGGATGAATCTACCTGCCATCACACTGCTCTCTTTTCCAAGCTAGTCAGCAAAAATCCTTTTTTTTCCAGCCCTTCCCTCCTCCTGGACTCAAGATTATATACTTCTAATTATATAAGTGTGTGTGTGTGTGCACATGCCAGGGCAGACATGTGGAAGTCACAGGACAATATCCAGGAAATTTTTCTTTTTTTGGCCATGTGGATCCTGAGGATCAAACTTGGATCATCATGCTTAAATACACTGAGCCATTTTATTCACCTTTAGAATTTCTCTAATTTCAGTTTCTCAAGTTCAGAAAATATAATAATTTCCTTATGCTTCTTAGAGATGGTGGATGACCAAACCAAACCAACGATCTAATTTTAAATGAATTCTGCTTTAAACATAGGATATGTTGCATGTATCAGAAGGCAACAGTCTTCTGATAAAGTATTACATATTCCTAAATAGCTGTAATAGGTACTGTAATGAGCCAGATCCACTGAATGATGGTGAAGAATCATTAGAGTTCAGTTTAGCCAGTGCCTGAACAGCTAAGATGGTATGTGGAATTACCAGGGGCTTCACTTCTCATTTTTAGCATTGTCGATATAGGTTCATTCATCTTAAGCATCCTTAGTTAGTTCAATTGCTCATCTAAAATCACCTGGGAAGAGTCTCAATGAGAAATTATCTATGTCAAGTTCATCAGTTTGCTTATCTGTAGACATGTATATGGGCGATTATTTTGACTACATTAATTGATGTGGAAAGATGGAGCCCATTTTAGGACTCCCATGGGCTTAGGTCCTGGGCTGTGTAAAAGAGGAAAAGGGGAACTGGATATAAATATCCATGCATTGAGTCTCTTTGTTCTCGAGTATGGATGTGGCAGGTAGCTTCAGGTTCCTGCCTTGCCTTTCCTACAATGAAAGACCATAATTGGGAATTATAAACTAAATAAATTCTCCCTTATAGTTGCCTTTGTCAGTGTTTTAGCACAGCCACAGGGAATGAAAGTAGGGCGCTGAGCTGACTTGTCAGAGACTCCACTGGTTAATAAGCAGTGGGGTCAGGATTTTAAGCCTGAACACTGGCTATAGAGCATGAACTTTTCCTGTTCTATTCTGATGTTCTTATACTTTAGGCTGTGACCCATAGCACCTGAAAACACTTAAGTTTGAGGCAATTTGATATATATATAAAATCTGTGCTCTACTTTCTTCCTGAGTTTAGAAATGAACTTCAGCCTCATTTCTTGCAACAACTCTGATCAAAAGCATGTTTGTCTGAAGAACCAGGAACAAGGGCTGCTGGTGCACAGCAGGAGCAGTGTAGAAGAAAGTGCTACTGGAAGCAAAGGCTGCAGACAGTAGGAGCATCCTACTCTGGCCTTGCACCACCTGTTATGGGCCAGCTTAGAGAGCACAGAGAGCATCATTTCCAAATCCTCCAGAAAAAAAAAAAGTAGGAGACGTACAGCTCGTTGTGATACCATGCATGCCCTCAACAAGAAATTTGTGCCCCACTCAGCTCTCAAACTTTCCTACTGACCTTGAGCGCCTCTGGCCTGTCCCACCAGTCTGGGAGCTTTCATCGATTAATGGACTCACAATCTTTTCGGTCATATCGGTGAGCACAGTGAAGGTGGGTTCCACAATGAAGTCAATGAAACCTACAGAGAAGCAACAGTTGCTCAAATAACAATATGCTATCTGAGGGACCAGCCCAGGTTTTCTACTAGAAACCTACTAGTCTTTCCTTAAAACAAACAAACAAAAAATCCAATCCACCAAAGAAAACACCATATCTATGTTTGAGCTTCAAATCAACCAAGCTCCAGTTGGTCTCATTCTTATTGGATATCATGAGACAGTTTCATTTCCTCTATATAATTTCCTTAGAACTTTTCAATAAGTGATTCAATTAAATGCTTAAAAATTACAATTTAACACCTGCTATGTAATAAACACTGTGGTGTGTTTTGTAAAAGGTTGAAGATAAATAATGCAATCCAGCAGCCCTCAGGGAATTTATAGGTAAGATGTAATGGGCACAAAAATGACCCTTAGAGTTCCTGCAGGGTTAAAGGAGAAGCCCAGATGAAGGTTCCTAGGAAAGAAATAGAAGAGAATGGAGAGGAGGCATTTGCTCCTATAGAGACGAGTGAACGGTAGTGTAGAGGTTGTGATAATTGAGCTGAGCTCTGAAGGATTGGTGGCGAAAAAGATGTGGCTATTCACTCTGGGTGGAGGGGGCTTCAGAGGTAGGAAAGCATGCAGAAGGTGTCTGAGCAATGATTAGGTGTAGGAATGCTTCGGACTTGGGGAAAAACGGCTTGGAGAGGCCAGTTATCCATAGATGGGGAAGAATCAGAGCTCCTGGGGTTTAGAATCAGAGGAGTCCTGGGCTGGCCTGAAGAAGTGTGAGCATCTTTGTGACTTTTATTTTTATATTTAAATTTTCTTTAATACTGTCCATGCAGTAAGAAGCATGGGAAGACAGTGAGGAGGAAAACCTGAGAAGGGAAAATCTTACTCAAACAGAAGGGAAGAAAGCAAGAACCAGAGCTGTTGTAAACTGGGTACCACAGACACACACACTGCAGACAGGAGGTGGCGTTGCTCTAGGGGGATTCCTCCAGGAGGCTCCAACAATAAGGCAGAGGAAATGAAAGAAGGCAGAAGACAGGCTGCAAGCTGCTGACGCGAGATACAGGAGGCAGAACCAGATCGCAAGACTTGGTAGTGAAGGGCTGAAACTGGGTTAGAGTCATTAATGAAATGATACCCTTTAAGATGGCCATGCTGAGGAGATAGCAAAAGCTGGCCTAGAGTTATTATCTTAATAATTTAAAAAAACCTAGGTGATTATTTGTGACATACTGAGCAAAAATAACATATACACTGGTACTGACAGGGACTGCAGTAACTTATCCATAGTTGTATACAAGGAAGAAAATTAAATATTAACCAGGGGAGACTGCCCACTCCTCTGAGTGGGTGTCTGGAAGTGCAAGAATGAATTTTTAGTTTTCACAGTTACTAAGGGGATAGTGATATGGTGCTGATACTCAACAGAGAAGGATGCTAAATATCTGGTAATATAATCCACAAAATAAGAACTGTCCATCCGATAAAGAAAGTCTGGTAACAAAATCTGTCTTGCAGTTCACTACAATTTAATTGTGAACTCAAACTTCAGTATTTGATGACACACAGAATTCTTTGGATATGACCCCATTTCTTACAGGAATGCATAAGCATGTGCTATTCTTGACCCAATATAAAATCCCTGCCTAATTCTCTCTATAATGTCTCTTTATATATCTTATTCCCTACTCACTATTTCTGCCATACTGGAGCTATTGAGAACGCACTGACCATATTAAACACCTTTACTCATTCTGCTTTCTCTATCTCTCATCGGTAGTGTCATTTCATCCACGTCTAACATGTACCACTATCTATCACAACTTGCCTAGCTCAACTGTGACCCTTTAATAATTCTCTGTGGATCACGTAGGCCTAATGGCTTAAACACTGTCTTGGTATTCCATTGTTAAATGTTAAGAACTCAACCTTAGCACCCACAATGCTCTAATGCATTTGGTTTTCCTAACATTTCACTACTGTCTAAGAGTGGTTTAATAATATCTTTGAGAGCAAGTACCATGTCTAGTTAGTTTTGTTGTTGTTGTGTTTGTTTATATCATCTATTTTAATTCCTAGCAGAGCCAAGTACCTAACAGGAACCCAAGACATATATCATGATGAAACAAATGAAATAATGAATGATCACACAAAGTTCCAGCAGAGGCCAGGCGTGGTGGCACACATTTTTGGGCTTAGCACCTGGGAGCCAAAGGCAGGAAAGTCAAGAGACCAAGATCCTTAGCTATACAGTCAATTCATAGCTGACCTGGGCTCGAGGTTAATTTTGGCTAAATGGCCAATACGTGCCTAGCCTAGATTACATAAGACTATATCTCTGCTCCCAAAATGCACAAGTAGAAAAGGCAGCCATTCCTTATTAAATTGATTTTCTTTTTAGTGATAACACTGTTTTAAAGTAGAGTTCACTCATGACATTTACTTCATGTGTCACTGTTTTCCTCTCCAGGATTTTGGTAATGTGTCTGTTATGATGGCACTTTTTCTCTTCTCTCTTTCTTTCTTTCTTTCTTTCTTTCTTTCTTTCTTTCTTTCTTTCTTTCTTTCTTTCTTTCTCTCTCTCTCTCTCTCTCTCTCTCTCTCTCTTTCTTCTGGGTATGGAAGAAAAGGAATGAGGAAACCAAAACAACTTAAAAGTACCCCCATCCCAGAAAGAAGGGTAGTCCAAAATGCAGGCAGACAAAGCATCAAGAAGTGGAAAGGCTGAGGTGACTTCTAGTATTGAAGCATGATGGGGCGGAAGCAAAATGGGCTTTCTCCCTATGATATGCATGGTTATCTTCTTGGGAAGTTGAGGCTCCATTTCCTTTTGGGAGGATTAATGGGGACCCCAGATCGTATCTGTGTAATCTCCCCTAGAACCATCCACAGTCCAGAAGGATGACAGGACTCCACTCTGCCAGAGGCTGAGAGCAGTGAGCCAGAGCTCCAGGGGAAATCCTCTGAGCCCAGTGGCCCTGTCTACCACAGATCTGTCATCTGATGCCCCTTCCAAGCAGCTGGAAAATACCTACCCACTTGTGACTGAGCAACCATGGTTGACTTTCTGTCACACAGAGGAGAAAACGGCAACCCCAGCTCTGCTTCTCTGTCACCCTAGAAAAACAGAAGGTCACAATAAACAAAAGAACAGTGGGCTGAGCTGCCCAGATTTTATTTAGCAAACTTAGCTACCACTTAGGCCATTTATCTTTATTTTAATTATTACAATTAAATTGTGTAATAAGTTCTGGTGAGGCCTGCTCCTCTAAACAAAAGACACCAAGAATTGGTGGCTTCCGGAGAGCAATCATTCCCCTGAGTGCAAAGGCTCATGCTGTCCTAAAGAAAGCTTCAACTGGGCAGCAATAGGTTCCCCATGGAAAACCAGGCAGCAGTCCATGTGTCCTGTGGCCTAGAGCCAACATCACAGTTAAAATGGCGGTGTTCCCTGCAGTGTTCCTGTGGCTACCTGAGCTCTTATTCTAGTCACTGAACCCCCAGTGGTAAGCAGTATTCAAAAAGAAAATTCAAACTCACTGATGTGGCTTTGTTCCCCTAACATCACCTAACTAAAGACACACACAACGACAGTTACGTGCTTCTGTGTTTCCAGTCCTACTGCTTTGTCTATGGTGAAAAGTGGAGTAAAAAGAAGCAATTATTAGACAACAATACAGCATAATTGTTTGGCCAAAATATTCATCATGGTACCCAAAATGTGCCACTCTGACACAAACACTGTGGGATGGAGATGGCTTTTAAAAACATGAAGCAAAAGTTTGAACTTTCTGTCATGTGCAGAGGAAGGAGAAGAATATTTCCCACATCCATCAGTGGGCTGTGCGCTTTCTTTTTTTGTAGGAAGAAACTCGCTCAGGGTAACACCTGTGAGTCTGTGCTTGAACCCTGCCTTGTTGCTGTAGGGTGTACAGTCCTAGGAAGGTCGCTGCCCTTTGCTATTTCACAGTTTTTCATGTGTTAAATGTGGGATAATAGTCCCAATCTAAAGTGCTTATCATGAGGCAAAAATGACAAAAACACATACAAGCAAATAAAAGAATAACCAAAAGAATTGTTGTTTCCATAGAAGTAGCCATATTTGAAGTCAAGCTTGAGAAACATAGAGTGAATTCATTCCAGCTGGCACACTCTAATTGTAATGAACATTACCAATAAGTTAGTTGCACTCAAAAAAAAAAAAAAAACTTTAATAGCAAGCAGCAAAGACTGTATCAACACCTAAATGCCTATTTCTAAGTAATGTAAACAGGGACTTAGATAAGGATTCTCGTAAAGGCATGAGGTATATTTTTCAAGAGGAGGCTTTATATTGATCAGGGATATTGCATACTATGAGAGCCTAATGCCTACAAAGAGCCAAAAATCACATGACACAAAATCAGCATTACAAAGCAAAAATTCCACTACATTAAAAGAAAAAAAATATCAAAATACCTCTCAGCCCATAACAGCTCACATATTTAAAAATTATATATATATTATTTTTAAATATATATAATCTTTAAATATATATAATTTTCAAATTATATATATATAATTTGAATATATATATGAATATATATATGAATATATATATATATATATATATATATATATATATATAATCTAAGTTATTTAACTGACACAATGAAGAAGGCAGATCGCTGTGGCTGAACATAAAGCGTGTTGATGAAGTGGTTCCCAGCCAGTACAATGGACTCAGCTCTGATGATTGCATAGACGAATGGGCTTGGAGGAAATGGGTCACTAGGGGCTCATCTTTAAAAGGTATACCTCTCGTTTTCCAAACTTTCTTCACTGGTTCTCTTGGCTTCCTGATGACCGTATGGGAGCAGCATTCTTTTTTTTTTTAATTTTATTTTTTTCTTATCAGTTACATTTTATTAACTCTGTATCCCAGCCGTGTCCCGATCCCTCATTCCCTCCCAGTCCCTCCCTCCCTCATCTCCACCATGCCCCTTGCCAAGTCCACTAATAGGGGGGACCTCCTCCCCATTCATCTGATCCTGTTTTATCAGGTATCTTCAGGACTGGCTGCAAAGCTCTCCTCTGTGGCCTAACAGGGCTGCTCCTCCCTTTGGGGGTGGGGAGGCCAAAGAGCCACTCATTGAGATCCTGTTAGAAATAGTCCTTGTTCCCCTCACTATGGGAAACCAATTGGTTACTGAGCTACCACAGGCTACATCTGGGCAGAGGTTCTAGGTTACATTCATACATGGTCCTTGGTTGCATGTCAGTCTCAGAAAAGACCCTGTGCCCAGATATCTTTGGTCCTTGTGGAGCTCCTATCCTTTCCTCATCAGACTAACTCCCCTTCTTTCTTATGATTCCCTGTACTCTGCCAAAGGTTTGGTCATGAGTCTTTGCTTTGAAAACACTGCTAGTTAGAGTCTTTCAAATGCGCTCAGTAGACTCCTGTCATATGTTCAATGCGAACAGCACAGGCTCTAAGAGCAACAATCAATAAATGGGACCTCATGAAACTGAAAAGCTTCTGTAAAGCAAAGGACACTGTCATCCAAACAAAATGCCTGCCTACAGATTGGGAAAGAATCTTCACTAACCCTTTATCTGACAGAGGACTAATATCGAGTATATACAAAGAACTAAAGAAGCTGAAAAGCAGCAAACCAAGTAATCCAATTAAAACATGGGGTACAGAGCTAAACAGAGAATTCTCGACAGAGGAATATCGAATGGCAGAGAAACACTTAAAGAAATGCTCATCCTCATTAGCCATCAGGGAAATGCAAATCAAAACAACCCTGAGATATCACCTTACACCCATCAGAATGGCCAAGATGAAAAACTCAAGGGACAACACATGCTGGAGAGATTGTGGAGAAAGGGGAACCCTCCTCCACTGCTGGTGGGAATGTAAACTGGTACAACCACTTTGGAAATCTCTCTGGTGCTTTCTAAGACAATTAGGAATAGTGCTTCCTCAAGACCCAGCTATACCACTGCTAGGTGTATACCCAAAGTTTGCTCAAGTACACAAAAGGGATATTTGCTCAACCATGTTTATAGCAGCATTATTTGTAATAGCCAGAACCTGGAAACAACCCAAATGTCCATCAACGGAGGAATGGGTACAGAAATTGTGGTATTTTTACACAATGGAATACTACTCAGCAATCAAAAAGGAAGAAATCATGAAATTTGCAGGCAAATGGTGGGATCTAGAAAAGATCATCCTGAGTGAAATATCCCAGAAGGAGAAAGACAAACATGGTATATACTCACTTATATAGACCTATAAGATATGATAAACATAATGAAATCTATACACCTAAAAAAGATAATCAAGAGAGTGGACATGGGGTAAGATTATCAATCCTCGTTTAGGGAGCAGCATTCTTTTGCCCTGACAGCCTACCATAATGTTTCTGCTTTGAGAGAGAGGCCTATACATAATAAAGCCAGCTAATTGTGTACTGAACCCTCTGTAACAATGAGCCCACATAAACCTTCCCTCTTTTAAGTTCACTTTCTTAGGCATTTTGTCACAGAAGCAGGAGATTAACCATCACATAGGTACATCTGCTTGTACACTGAAAGTAAGATGCAAAAATGTTCTATGATCCACAGACGTTCACAAAGATGCTATATAAATTTAAGCTCTAAACAATGAAAAATGAAGAAATACATCACTGAAAATATAGAAAAGTTTGGAAAATATACTATTTGAAGTAACTCTCGGTTAAAAAAAAACAATTTGAAAGAATAGCTATTAAAGACTGCTCTGTGTCAGAAGCAGCAAGCTTCCCAGAAATAAACAATCACTTCTCAGTTTCTGTTTTCTAAACAAGCAAAAATGAAAGCAAATGAAGTGACTATCAAACTCAGAGAGTTAAAAAAAATAAAAGTAAATGAAATGAACAAAGACAAAAACAGTTATTAAGGTATTGCCAAAGAAAAACAGAAGCACTAAAATAACAACACGATCTTGAAGAAGAGAAAAAAAATCAACAATATATATGAAATAAAACAAACAGAGGAGGAAACACCCACAGACACAGAAAAAAATGAGACTAATTGGGCTAGATGTTTCCAAACTGTAAAAGCACACAGCAGTACAAGGTAAACAAACCCGAAGCTTTTCAGGACAAGATGGATTTACCAAGGCAACATACTTCTTCAAAGTCAGTGTTTCATCTAAAAGCACCCCACGACTGTGCCGTGGATTTTGTAAAACATTGTTATGGAGCTGAAGATGGAACTCTCTCTCTCAGAAGAGCAAGAATAGCACAAGGGCTATTTTGTTATTTTGATATATAGCCTAAGTTTCAGAAAATAAATATTTAAAGGCTCTCTGGTTCTACTGAGGTTTCCCATGTGAACTGTCCAATCTTAAAGCCATCATTAAGATCTAGGGGAGTATCAGTCTCAAAAAAGACTCCTGGGCCCAGATATTTTGGTTCTGTTGCTCCCCTTGTGGAGCTACTGTTCCCTACAGGTATTTCTATCTCTTCCTTCTTTCATAAGATTCCCTGCACTCTGCCCAGAGTTTGGCTATGAGTCTCATCTATACTCTAACCAAGAACCATTCATGGAGATAACCTAGAACCCCTGCGTAGATGTAGCCCATGGCAGCTCATTGTCCAAGTGGGTTCCCTAGTAATGAAAACAGGGACTGTCTCTGACATGAACTCAGTGGTTGGCTCTTTGATCACCTCCCCCTGAGGGGTGCAGCCTTACCAGGCCACAGAGAAAGACAGCATGTATTTGTATTTGTCTTAAAGCAATACATACTCATTAAAGACTGTCTATACTTTTAGATAGCACACGACCCTGGATTAAAGGTGTAGTTAAATTTAACTGCACTTGAACAATAACTCCTAGTGATTTCTTTACTCCAATTTGCCACATCTTAGTTTTGGAACATTGTTTCATGGCTCATCTAAAAAAGGAACCATCACTTAATAATGAAAGACACGAGTCAAAGATTATCAAGTTAGTACTACAAGGCGATACCAAAATAACCTTTTTGGTAACTCATTAGGGAAACAAGAAAAAGAAAAAGGCCTCTTCAAATGACACTTAAACAAGAGACTGCCACACAAAGTAGAAATGCTTAAGACAGAATGCATTTCACAATGTCTTGAGAAAAAAAATTGAGGCAAAATTCAAGCATCACATATATAAAAATAAAACAACTGGGGCCCCTCCCTCCAAACTATGTCCTCAATTGTCCTTGCCAGAGAGGTGCTAAAATATTTGATTTCCAAAGGATCACCAGCCCTGATGAGCAGCAAGAGGCAGGATACCTGTCTGAAGAACTCCTCCAGGAGAGACATGGTCCAGCGGTGGTGCAGATCCCATGCTTTCGCAGGATGGCTGATGTCTGCTGTGTGCAGCATCAGGGATAAGGCTTTCGGCTTTTCAATTCTGCAAACCCAACACATGCAAGCACGTGGTGACCACACACCTCAAACACCGGAAGTTCAAAATCTTCAGAATCCGATCTGCTTCCCCACATCGAACCCAGCTGGCACTGATGAGGAAATAACTATTTGCCTCTAAGCACTGTCATCATGTTGGTGAATGAACATTTCAGCACTTACTGAATTAGTCACTTCTCATTTGACCAGTTCATAGAATGGCTGAATTTTTCAATCAGACAACAGAAATGTGACCAACTCTTTTCTTTTTCTTCCTTTCTTTCTTTACCTCTATATTTAGCAGACTCTTGATCGTTTAATTACTAACAGGGTAATGATGCGAATTGGGGCAGACTGGCACCATGTCATATTTACCCCAACTCCAATTAGCCTCTAACTGGTTGTGAGATGATGTTCAAATTCTTTGTTCTAGACATCCCTACTTTCTGAGATAAACCAACACTACTTTCTGAGATAATAATCACCCTGAAGGTGATGTGTTTTCAGTGCATAAAATGTACAGATCTCAGTTCAAAGCCCTATGAGGACACAATGTCACAAGCTACTCACGCTTCTGGCTGCTGCAGGGCTGTCTTCATGGCTTTGATTTGCTGGAAATGACAGGACATATCTGTGGCCATTACCATCTCAATTACCAAGGTTCGAAACTCCCTTTTGTGAACACCCATAGAGAAAAGGCATGAAAGCAAAGAAAAAAAAATTACAAGCTATTTTTTTTTTGCCACATTTAGTCAAAAATCAGTTAATTGTTTCAGACATTTCAAATCTAATGTCAGTCTTTTCAGTGTGTTTCTTTATGATGTGGGATATAAATGAAGGTTAAGGAGTACAGAACAATTTATTAATAATATGATAGAGGGGGATAGAGAACGTGCTCCCCGTGGTTAAGAGCATTAATACCCCTGCAGAGGTCCCGAGTTCAATTCTAAACGCCCACATCTGGAAGATCACTTCCTTGAATACTTGCACTCATGTGTGTGTACTCACACACAGACACATATACATGCACAGAATTTACAAATAAAATAACCCTTTACAAAAGAATAGGATGCATCTGTCATTGGAAAAGTTACAATGAAGTTCTCATCTGAATTAAAGTGTTTGCTTCTCAGGTGGCCATCCACGTACTAGGTGATGTAGATCTGGTTTCTTCTACACTAGTTTAGGGTGAGTACAATAAATCTTCTCTAAGTATCCGTGCGGAAGTCTCTGTATGGACATGGCCTCATTGTTTGAGAGGAAATATCCAGGATTAAAATGGCTGCTCTCTTAGGATCCCAAGCATTTAGCTTTATAAATAACTGCCAAGCCCTTTGCAGAATGTCTGTTTAACTTTATATTTTTGACTACTGTGTTAAATTTTATTTTTATTTTTCTTGCCTTGTGTCAGCCTTTAATTCTAGCCATCTAGTGGGTAGCACCTAGAGGGTGTCTCACTGTGGTTTTAATTTGCATTTTTTGACCAAATGCTATCAATAAATATCTCTCATGTACTTTTACCATTTGCATATCATTTTTTTGGAAACTATGTTTCAATTATATTTACTTTACAATTTTCTTTTCTTATTTTTAATGTGCGTTGGTGTTTTGCCTGCATGTATGTCCGTGGGTGTCAGATCGTAGCATTACAGACAGTTGTAAGCTGCCATGTGGGTGCTGGGAACCTGCATCCTTGGAAGCACAGTCAATGTGCTCAACCACCAAGCCATCTCTCCA
Source organism: Psammomys obesus (assembly GCF_907164565.1). Taxonomy (NCBI): domain Eukaryota; kingdom Metazoa; phylum Chordata; class Mammalia; order Rodentia; family Muridae; genus Psammomys; species Psammomys obesus. The sequence continues at coordinate 7,118,432 of NW_026591711.1, forward strand.
GCCCCTACAACTTCTTCTTACTGAACGGTTAAGATTTATTATGCTCTGGATATAAACCCCAGCAGGATATGCATGGTACACACACTTATGCATGGTGCTCACACTTCTCCGCTTTCTTCACTTGCATCAATTCCCAAAAGTTTAGTTTTTATTAAGTTGAATTTGTTATATTTTTTTTAAAAAAATGCTTCTTGCCTTTCGTGTTCTAAGAATAACACGTGTCCTGAAGATGTTGCTGTGCTTGCCTGTAACATTCCTGCCACTATCGTTGCCTCTGCAGTGCTGCGAACAAGCCCAGGGTGCCTACTACTGAGCTGCATTCTGAACCAAGTAGCCTTTTCACCTGTTATGTTTTATTCTTCAGTCTGAAGCTTTCCCAGTTGTGCTATTACAGATTGCTTAGATTTTATGTTCTGAGTTATGACAAAATTTGAGTTGATTTTTGAGCATGGTTTGAAGTAAAAGTCAAAGTCATTGTTTTCCACTGATATCCACCTGTCTTAACACCATTTGCTGAAAATAGTTTTCTTTCCCCATTGAAGGGTCTGGAGAGATATGTCAGTGGGAACAGTGCTCGCCAGGAAAGCATGAGGTTCCATGTGCTGAGTTTAATGGGTCATGTTTGTAACTAGCACTGAGGGAAGAGGGACTGGGACAGGAGGATCCCCAGGGCTTGCTGTCCAACCAGTACTACCAATAAGTGATCTCCAGGTTCAAGAAAGGGGCTGACTCAGTAAGCAACCAAACAAACTGGAGAACTATCGAGGAGGGCCTCTAACACTGACCTCTGACCTTCCTACTAAAGGATATTTAATTAGAGGACAAAGTGATAGCTGTCAGTACGGCCCTGTGTAAATGAGCAGCAGTGCAGTTAGATTGGTTTTTAACCCACCCTACCCCCTCTTGCTCTTCTTTCCTCCTTTCCACATGGAGCCCTCCTTCTACCTTTATGTCAAATGTGTGTTTTTGTAATCTAGATTCCGCAGGCAAGAAAAAAGTTCAGTATCTGCTTTTCTGGGTTTGGTTTGTTTGATTTAACATGATGCTTTCTAATTCACCTATTTTTCTATAAATGCCATAATTTCTTGGTGTTTTTTTTTTTTTTTTTTTTTTTTTTGTGGCTGAATAATACTCCACTGAAGGGGCTGCTGGTAAGATGGCTTAGTGGGTGAAGGCACCGTCCACCAAGTCTAATCACCTGAATTCGACCCCCCACGGCAGAAGGCAAGAACACAGTGCATTGTGGCACTTACCACCCCTCCCACAAGTTAACAAATATCATCCATTTCCTTTATCCATTCACCAACATGTGTGTCCAGGAGGATTCATAGCTTGCCTCTGTGAACATGGTCACAAATAAAGGTTAGTATGCAGTCTCTCTGTGCTAGTCTCATACGTTTCTTTAGGGGTGGATCCAGCTAGGAGTTGGAAAGCTGAGTCATATAGTTGTTCTGTTTTTAGTCTTCTTAGAATTTCCACACTGATTTCAATAAATCCAGTCCTTCATCTACTTTCCTGTGCAAAAATTCTGAATGTAATTCCCTAATGGCTAGCCACTAGTCGCTTATTTTTCACATCAACCTCATATTTAGTGGCCTTATAAAATTCATTAACAGTTTTAGTGGCTGTCGTAATAGTCTTAAGACTTTATGTGCAATCAGAGCTCATTTCCTAAAAAAAAAAAAAAAAAAAAAATACTGTATGTTATTTAACATAAGATTAGGTATCCTAATATTGTCCTCAGTCTTCAGAGGGAAGTGTTCAGCATTTTACCATGACGGCTGATGTTAGCTGTGGCTTTACATAGCTACCCTGTGTCTAGCTAGAGATGCAATATGCTCCCCTTTGTTTCTCATTTGAAGAGAGTTTATATTGGATGAGTAATGACTTTTGTCAAGTGTTTTGGATAGAGCGATTGAAACGAATACATTCTTTGTTTTTTGTTGCTCTTTTGCTTTGTTTTGGTTTGTTTTTCTTGTTCATTTTTTTTTTAATGGATGGCTCACTATATGGCTATGGCTGGCCTGACATAGATCAGTTTGGATTCCAACTCAGGATCCTCCTGTTTCAGTGTCCAGTGTGCTGGAATTACAAATATTTACCAACAACATTTGACTTTCTGTGCTTGCTCATTTGCTTTTAATATGGAGAATCATTTTAATTTTTTTTGAGTGCCAAACTAACCTTGTAGTCTCAGGGTAAATTCCCTATAGTTATCAGGGCTCTCTGATGATGTGTGTGTGTGTGTGTGTGTGTGTGTGTGTGTGTGTGTATGTGTATGCATCACCATAAAATTCATATTTGTTTGTGATACAGGAAAGAGAGATCACATGTACTCTTTATAAAGATGAAAAGCCAAATTAGCAAGCTTTGGGGCAGTACAATGTTATGTTTATATGAGAGAGCAGTACAATGTTTAGGCATGGTATAGTTCCTCAGCACAAGCATGCCCCATCTGTCCACACTAGCCCTCTGTGGCTTCCAAATCTGTCACCTCACATTACCTCCAGTCATCCTTTGAGAGGTTGACGAGAATATTCATCTCTTCGTCTTCCTGCAGAAGGCGGTAGGCTGCACTCAAGTGGTGATTCTCCAATACAGATCTGTCATTGTATAGGATAGCTGGATCCGACCTGAACAGGGAAACACACTGTCCTTCATTTGGGATATCACTGAGAGCCTTTGCTTACTTTGGCAAGTTACTGTGTGTTACCACTCTTTCATGTGTTTAGAAGTAATGTTGTCCCCATGCATTTGGGTCACTGACAACTCAAACTAGCATCACACATGATCAGTAGATACTTTACTATCACTATATAGATGTGCCATGAGCATGCTGAAGCCTGCTTTATAGCCAGACCTCAATGACCTGCATCAGTGGCAAAAGGGACTTTCAAAAATGTCAGTGTGTTAAACTCCCTTAGGATTTCTGGAATAGTTTAATTTTTTCAAATTTTATTTAATTTAGTGAATACTCTGTTGAATTTACTTTAGCTGTAATTCTGTAAGTACATATCATCTGGTGGTTACTATCTGCAATCTGCCAATGTAATTTTATTTTAAATAGCTCTTCCACAGAAATGTCACAGATGGGTAGTTGAAGGCAAATAATATAATTTTAATATATCTGCAAAGATTATTCTGCTTTTAAGTGTTACATAGTCCAGGATCGCACATCGTTTTAATATCTCCATTATAATGAAAGCTTGGATTATCAGAGCTCATTTGTTTCTCAACTAGGCTACCATATTTATAGTGTTTTCTTACAGTCTCAGAACAACTAAGTCACAGGACTGTAAAGGAAGCCACAGTCTTCTGACAATAGGACTGATACTCCCAAAGATAGAAAGTTACTGTTGATCCAACTGAGTCTAGGTTATCTTAAAAGTCCTAGGCTTAATGGACATCTTGTCTGTCAAAGAAAAAGGGGTCTAGCCACATAATTTTCTACATGGGAATCATGTGTGCTCAGGTGAACTGGACAAAGCTTTGCTGAGGGCCAATGTGTCAATGTTTGAATTTCTTTCCACAGTTTGATAACGGTAGACGTGTATTTTGTGGTACTAAGCTCTTGTTTGCCTCCTATGATGTGTTGGTTTTCCAGTGGGTTTGTTCTTGGTCTCCAAGCAAGCTCCATGAAACTGTCCTACCTACCCCTCCTCCTTAGACAGCTCCGAGTCACTGCAGTCTCTGTCCTTCAAGAAAAGCTTTCACCCTGTCTTCTGGGAATCTGCCTATATTTAAAGACCTTGGAACAGATGAAGAAAATAAGTTTCCAGCACCTCAAACCACTCTACCTGGGGAGAAGGAGTGAGGACTAAATAGAATGGCTTAAATCCTTTATTTTGCTTTCACTCCCCTTCTGAACACAGCACAGAAAAGACTATCTTCTTATGCCATGGAGAAGGAAAGAGATAAGAGCATAGGCATGAGTACCTCACCAGAAGCTCAGGGAGCAGAGAGTGAGAAGGCACCCATATTGTTAGCATCACAGAAGCCCTCCAGTGATTATCTAAGCTTAGTGATGTCATTTACATGACATCTGGGCCTCTATGCAACATGTACCACACCCAATAGAAACAGGCACAGTAGGCACAGCACATACATAAATAATGAGTAAACATCACAATAGTGAAGAAAGCAGGATCCACTTCAGATCTGAATAAAACATGAGAAAGATCAGCAGATGGCTTTCAAAGTGCAGTGTGCTCAATGAAGCCACCCAGGCTTGTATCTTGTTTATAAATTAATCGTTTCAAAATTCAAAACAGAGAAACCACATAAAAGGAAAATGACAAGCACAGACCCAACTGTCCTCTAAAATTACATCTCAGCGCCTCCTGCCTGTTCTACAAACACTTCTTCCCCCTTACCGAGTCTGAATGTGGAAATTGTTGGTAGTTCCAGTGTGTTCATAGTCGTGGATGGCAGCCGAGAAGATTATTGCAAAGATCTCCAGCTCCGTCAGCCAGTTCTGAAAGGGAGATTCACAGCATCAGATAATCTGTCCTCCTCAGACTGTGGCAGCATGCGGACCACACACCCACGCTGCTGCCTTCTACCCTGCAGCTGATGCTATTACTAAACAAGGGTTCTTACACATAGAGGTAGTGTGAGCTTTCCCTCATTGAGGAGATTGTGAACTTGTGGCTTGAACATAACATGTGAGGTTGAAAGAACTATTTCTCTGATCTGACTTTCCAGAAAGGCAATGACAGTCAACATGATGAGCTTTTAAATGCCCTCAGCAAATATCCCTCCAACTAGAAAATAAAATTCTTACTTCTCTTCCCTTTCCTCTTCCTCACCCTTCCCCAACCCTGAGAAAAATTCAACACATCACCCTCTCTCTTTCATTCAGGCACCATTAATAATTTTAACATACTAGCAAGCACCAAGAGTAGAGGCCCTAATGTCCAACTACGGGAGAAGCATCTACGACAAGGTGCGACGCTACATGTGCAGGACGAATAAGACAGTTTTTTTTCCCCTTGGATAAAATGATGCTTAGAGGATGTGACTCCATTCACACCCCTGGTAAGGTAGTTGGTGAATTCTGTCCAAAAACAGCAGAATTAGTAATGCCTGGAAACTCCTACAAGTATAAGCAAATTCTCTGGCTCTGTGCATTCCCAAGGAATCGAAATGTATAAATTATGGCTCAGCAATGTGTACTCCATCAAGTCTTCTAGATACTATCGATGCACATAGGGGTTTAAGAAGCCCTCTGTTGCCTCTGAAAGACTCCACCCAGCAGTGTATCAAAGCAGATGCTGAGACTCATAACCAAACTTTGGGCAGACTGCAGGGAATCTTATGAAAGAAGGGGGAAACAGTAAGATATGGAGAGGACAGGAGCTCCACAAGGAAAGGAACAGAACCAAAAATTCTGGGCACAGGGGTCTTTTCTGAGACAGATATTCCAACCAAGGACCATTCATGGATATAAACTCAATAACTTGGAATCCCTGCTCAAATGTATCCCATGGCAGCTCAGTATCCAAGTGGGCTTCCTAGTAAGGGAAACAGGGGCTATCTCTGACATGAACTCAGTGACTGGCTCTTTGATCACCTCCCACTGAGGAGGGAACAGCCAGTCCTGATGAGAGCTGATAAGCTAGGGTCAGATGGAAGGGAAGGAGGACCGTCCTTATCAGTGGACTTGGAGAGGAGCATGGGAGGAGATAAGGGAGGAAGGGTGGAATTGGGAATGAATGGAGGAGGAGCTACAGCTGGGATACAAATGAATAAATTGTAATTAATATTTTTAAAAAAAATTTAAAAAAAGAACCCCTCTGTTGATAATTTTACCCAGGGTCCTCATTCTTGCTTAGCCTCTTTAGATGTATAGATTTTATTATGTTTATCCTACATTATATGTCTAATACCCACTTATAAGTGAGTATATACCACGTGTGCCTTTCTGCTTCTGGGATACCTCATTCAGGATGATCTTTTCTAGTTCCCACCATTTGCCTGCAAATTTCATAATTTCCTTGTTTTAATTGCTAAGTAGTATTCCATTGTGTAAATGTACCACAATTTCTGTATCCATTCCTCTGTTGATGGACATCTGGGTTGTTTCTAGGTTCTGGCTATTATGAATAAAACTGCTATGAACATGATTGAGCAAATGTCCTTGTTGTGTATTTTAGCATATTTTGGATATATGCCTCGGAGCTGTATCTTGAGGAAAGACTATTCCTAATTGTCTGAGAAAGTGCCAAATTGATTTCCAAAGTGGTTGTACAAGTTTACATTCCCACAAATCCTCACTCAGAAAGGCAAACGGGATGGGCATTGGAAGTGGGAGAAAACAGGGAACAAGCCAGGAGCCTACCACAGAGGGCCTCTGAAAGATTCTACCCAGCAGCGTATCAAAGCAGATGCTGAGACTCATAACCAAACTTTAGACAGAGTGCTGGAAATCTTATAAAAGAAGGGGGAGATAGAAAGACCTGGAGAAGACAGGAGCTCCACAAGGAGAGCAACAGAACCAAAAATCTATTTCCAGAGGTCTTTTCTGAGACTGATACTCCAACCAAGGACCATCCATGGAGATAACCTAGGACCCCTGCACAGATGTAGCCCATGGCAACTCAGTGTCCAAGTGAGATCCCCAGTAATGGGAACAGGGACTGTCTCTGACATGAACCCAGTGGCTGGCTCTTTGATCACCTCCCCCTGAGGGGGGAACAGCCTTACCAGGCCACAGAGGAAGACAATGCAGCCAGTCCTGATGAGACCTGATAGGCTAGGGTCAAATGGAAGAGGAGGAGGACCTCCCCTATCAGTGGACTTGGAGAGGGGCATGGGAGGAGATGAGGGGGAGGAGGTGGGATTGGGAAGGAATGAGGGAAGAGGCTACAGCTGGAATACAAAGTGAATAAACTGTAATTAATATAAAAAAATAAATTTAAAAGAACCCCTCTATTGTCCCACTAAATGGACCCCCATCCCTGTGTACCCCTTGCTTACAACCCAGTACACACCTCATCACCTTCAGGCCTCATAGGCCACCTGCTTGCACTCTCTGCTCAGTTTTATAACTGAGTGAAATGATGTTTGCCAGATTCAGCATGGTTACTCTAAGCCCTCTTTTGATTAGTTGCAGTCATTATAATTTCTTAAGCAGGTGTGATATAAACCAATTAATTATGAACAATAACATATGAAGTAGGTGTTTCTATAGAACCCAAGTTGAATGCCTTGGACAGTCATTGACACCACGGCTGTCAAAACATATGTGACAACTGTGAATCCATAGAGAGCTGTAAAAATGTACACTGATGGTTTGATTTGCACTCTTTGGTCTCCAGTTGGTGGCACTGTTGGGGAGGTTTGGGAGAAGAGGCTTTGTTAGAGGAAGTCTATCCCTGGAGGCAGGCAAGCTTTGAGAGGTTAAAGACTTGCACCATTTCCAGCTGCTCTGAGGCTTTTGACTGTACATTTGCTCTGTTCTCCTGGACTCATCCCCCAAAAGTATGAGCTGAAATAACTAAGTTGCCTCTGGTCCTGGCATTTTGTCAAAGCATCAGAAAAGTCACTAACATGCTTCGTATTTGTAAGTTCCCACTTCACTGCAAAGAAAAGAATGTCAAGGGTTTACATAGGGAAAGGGCTGGTAGGAGACAAAGGACCCAAATCAGCCAACTCAGAAAAGAGCTCACAATGAGTGCATGAGATATAGTTGTGTTACTTAAGTTCATGCAAAGTGATTCACTATGATCATGAACATTTTATAGTTCTCTTCTTTAAGTGTTTCTTTCAAATAGTTAATTTTGGTTATTAACTAAGAAAATTCCTGTAATCTATGAAAAAAAAAATACTTCACATTACAGAACACGAAGTGGGGGGTGTTAGTACTTTAAAAAATACTTCTAATAATTTGTAGCATGAAATTCCAAAGCAATTATCCTTTACATATTCAATAATATCCCTGACAATTACACACTATGGTTCAAAGGAATGGAAAGACAAAACAAAAACAAAAAACAGCAACAAACGACTAAAAGAAAATTATTGAAATGACATGAAAAAGCTATGCAGATGTGCTAGTGAGTGGCCATTCAGGTGAATGTGACCATTGCTAAGCCTGACAACAAGAGTTCAATCTCTGAGATGCACAAAGGAAATTATCCTCTTATTTCCACACATGCATGCACAGAGGCACATGCCCTGCCCAAGTTAGTTAGTAAGTAAATGTAATAGATAAGGTATGGATGAGAAAAGGTTGCAGGAAACCTGAAACTGCCTTTCCACTCCTCCCCTTAGAAAAGTCCAGCTGCAGACCTTATCCTAGGTGCTTTTTAAAATACTGTTTTTAAAGTCCATGTATGGATGCAACCTAGAGCCCCTGCTCAGATGTAGCCCTTGGTAGCTCAGTGTCCAAGTGGGTACCCTAATAAGGGGAACAGGGACTGTTTCTGACATGAACTCGATGGCAGGCTCTTTGACACCCCCCCCCCCAGGGAGGAGCAGCCTTGCTAGGCCATAGAGAAGGACTTTGCAGCCAGTCCTGAAGATACCTGATAAACCAGTATCAGATGTAAGGAGAGGAGGTTTTCCCTTTTCAGTGGGCTTGGAAAGGGGCAGAGAGGAGATGAGGGTGGGAGGGTGGGATTGGGAGGGAAAGAGGGAGCGGGATACAGCATGGAGACAAAGTTAACAAACTGTAACTAATATTAAAAAAATAAAAATTAAAAAAAAGAAAATACTGTTTTTATTCTTTGAAAATTTCATATATTTATACAATATGTTTTGATTATATACATCTACCACTACTTCTCCACAATTTCCCCCAACTCCTTCTACCTTGCCTCTCTCCTGCTATCATGCCCTTATCTTTAAAAAGATTTATTTTGACTACATGTGTGTGGTCTGCATATGTGTTTGTGCACTGCATGCATGTACTGCCCACAGAAGCCAGAGAGGCCATCAGATCCACCAAACCTGAATTTCAGACTGCAAGCCACCATATGGGTTCTTCGAATCCATCCTCAGTGCTCTGGAAGAGCAGCCCATGCTCTTAACCACTGAGCCATCTCTCAGGCTACCAAATCCTCTTTTCAAATATAGAAAGTCATCGATCTTTCATATCTTCATGACAGAACTAACTGTGCAGTTGTTATTCTCACTTTACATATTGAGAAAATGAGGACAGGGAAGACTCAGGATCTACCCAAAATCACACAGTTGGTCACGTGACAAGCCATACAATGAGACTTCAGAATTCTCACCTGTAATATCTAAGTTAAATTTCATTCATTTATAGTCTTCATTCATTTAATTTTCTCTATACTTATATATGTATAACATTCCACACCTCTTCTTGATTTATTTTTCTTTCTTTTCCTTGATAAAGGGTCTCAAACCGTAGAACGGGCTATCTCAAAATTCACTATGTGGTGGAGTCTAGCACTGAACTCACAGAAATCCTTATTTCTTAGTCTCCTGGGTGTTACAATTACAGGCTTGTACCTCTGCACCTCACAATATTGAAACGTTTTCTTCCTGAACACACTGTTGTCACTTCTCTGCTTTTGAGCCATTCCTTGTATACAAATCTTGTTTTAGTCCCATACAAAGGCAATGTCATATTTTAAAATAAGGTGGTGGATGGGAATTATCATAGTGCCTAAGCAAGTCCAAGTCACAGATCATCAATAGTCCTGGCAGCAGAAAGCCTACAAAAGAATAGTTCCTACATTACAAACATGAGGCACACTTCACTCCCACCCAGACACACTAATAGCTATTCTTAGTTATCACTTAGCTTTTAAGAAACCCAAACAGCAAGGGATCAAACAGGCACATAGCAAAATCCAAACTGTACTTTGAAACTCCTTGTAAAACTCAAGCTTTGTCAGTATGCATACTGACTTGGGGATAAGAAGGAAAAAAATGACATCTGGGGTAACAAAAAAGAGCCTTGGTGATGGGGAGAGCATCAAGTGGAGAAGGGCATTTTCAGAAGCACCTGTCCATCTTGAGTAATGAAATGAGTGCCTGTACTGAGTGGCAATCAGGGCAGAACCATCCTAGGAAACATCAGGCATTAAAAGCCAGAGTGAGTGAGGAATGTAAACCAACTCACCAGGCAGTGATGTTTACATCCCAGAAAGTAGCAGAGCCAGACCAACACTCTAGGAAGAACATTTGTCTGAAGAGGGAGGAGGCATGAAAAGGTCTTACAGCATGTGTAAATAACATAAAGGTAGAGCCTTATGACTTAGAACTGAATGGATGGTATGTATGGATAAAAGAAGTTATAGTCACGAGCATAACAGATTATGCATGGCCTCAAAAAAACCTGAGCCAGTAATTAAATATTCTCTGTGTGGTATCAGATGCTATCCTTGGTAAAAGTAAAGATAGAGAAGGTGGAAGAAGCCATTTTGAGCCAAATTTTAATATGGCTCAAATTTCCTTGTCTTTTCCAACTTAATCACTGTGAATGCAGAGGTTTTGCGTCAAAATATAAGCAATCAGAAATTTAAGTTCCATAGGCATTTTGTTCTAGGATTATCTGATTGTGATGTTTTCATGTCTTCCAAATTGGTGCGTCACAGCCAGTTCATTGACAGAGCTGCCTTGACATGTGAAGATGGTTTATTTTCAACTGTGACATGCATGGCTCAGAAAAGCAAGCTGTGTGCTTAGGTGTATTGGTGAGTGAGGAGAACTGTATACAACAGAGGCAACCTGAAGGAAATGGACATGGGTCATTTTCCACTGCTGCAGACATATTACTGTAAGGATGTTGTGGCTTTGTTGTGTGAACAGCAGTTTCTACTTCTACATTCTTATTCACTAATCACCACAAAAGATGGCTTTAAAAACATGAAGAAGTGGGAAATAATAGTAAGAGCTGGAGAGGACAGGAGGTCCACAAGGAGAGCAACAGAACCAAAAAATTTGAGCATAGGAGTCTTTCCTGAGATTCATACTCCAACCAAGTACCATGCATGGAGATAACCTAGAACCCCTGCACAGATGTAGCCCATGACAGTTCAGTGTCCAAGTGGGTTCCATAGTAATGGGAACAGGGACTGCCTCTGACAGGAACTGATTGGCCTGCTCTTTGATCACCTCCCTCTGAGGGGGGAGCAGCCTTACCAGGCCACAGAGGAAGACAATGCAGCCAGTCCTGATGAGACCTAACAGACTAGGATCAGAAGGAAGACAAAGAAACCCTCCCCTAACAGTGGACTTGAGGAGGGGAGTGTGTGGAGAAGGAGGAAGAAGGGAGGGATTGGGAGGGGAGAAGGGAGGAAACTAGAGGGGGGGATACAAAGTAAATAAAGTATAATTAAAAAATATAAATAAATAAATAAATAAATAAAGTGCAAAGTATATGTCTTCTCAAAAAAAAAAAAACGTATAATGCACACACACACAAACACACAGAGAGAGAGAGAGAGAGAGAGAGAGAGAAGTGGTAGGTCATGAAAATATGTATGGCGAGATAAAATGTTTGTTATACACACACAAAGACCAGAGTTCCATTCCCAACACACAGGTTCCATTCCCAAAAGCCAGGTGTGGTGGCTGTAATCCCAGGGCAGGAGTGGTGGAGACAGGCAGATTCCTGCAGCTCACCGGCCAGCTAGTTTGGCCTAGTTCCAAGCTCTAGGTCAGTCAGAGATCCTATCATAAAGACAAGGTAGATGGGACCCACTGGAGGGCGCCTGACGCCCTCTGTCCTCCACCTACATGCGCCTGCACACACACATTTGTGCATGCACACACTGCAAATAAATGAGCACAGCACACCATTGGCTGTTACACCATTGACGCTGCTGTTAGCTTGCACTAGCATAAATGCTTCAGCGTCTTCCTTTAAAGTTGATGAAGCTGTTTGATTCATGCTTATATCCTGCAGGATACTATGCACAATATGTACTAAAAATAGGCTGAATAGATGAGCTCAAAGCACTGCTCTGCCTCTGCTTCAGTCTGCACTACATTACCTTCGAGAATATGTCTGCGAGGATGATGAGGTACAATGATTTCTCTTTCACCAGTGAAGTTGCCAAATTATGGCCAAATACTTAAATTCACAGCCATAAGAGTCAGGCATGGGAGACTAGAGACATTGGGTCACTGTTCAAGAGTACTTGCTTCTTTTGCAGAGGACACAGGTCCTGTTCTTGGCACCCACAGGGCAGTTCAGTTGTTTTTTTTTTTTTTTTTTTTTTTTTTTTTTTTTTTTTTTTTTTTTTTTGTTATTCTGGAACCAGGAAATCTAAAACTCTCTTCTGAATGGGCATGCATGGGTACCAGGAATGCACTTGGAGTGAATACATACATGCAGTGAAACATTCATACATATAAAACTAAAAGAAAAAGAAAAGAAGTCAGAAGTCAGAAATGGGGCCAGCTTAGCTGTGCTGCTGTGTTACTTTTCCAGGACTACCATAACAAAATACCACAGAAACTTATTTTGTATGGGTAGGAGCAGTTTTCCCAGGCTGCAAACTTATTTACATGAAATTATATTCTATTTTACATGCCAGGGTATAATTGTATAAACATTTAAGAAGACAATGCACAGTTTTAAATGTTGTTTCTATGTCCTCAGATGAGGAGAGGAGATGAAAACTGTTCACAAACCTTTCCAGTTTGTTCTGAACATTTTTTGGCTGGTTCAACTCAGCTCTTCTGGTCCAAACTCCTTTCCAAGCTAACTGATTCAATCTAGCTTCTCTCAGTATCTCACTGAATTGCTGTACAGGGCCTCAAATGAATCCTGGCAATATGTGCTAATCTTCTGGCTACTTCTCATTCTCTGTCTCATCCTGTGTTCACCTGTATCTAGCTGGCTCTCTCTCTGCAACCTGTAAAATCTCTCTCTTCTTAAAAAACAAAATAAAACAAAACAAATAAACAACAACAAAAAACTCTTGGTAAAAAACTTTCTTCTTTCTCCCTGCACTGCTCTTAAGTACTCTCTCTTTCCTGAGAGTTGGTTGTATCCTATCTCTGACTCATTCTATCAAATCTTTTGAATATTATTCAGCAATAAAAAACAAGGAAATCATGAAATTTGCAGGTAAATGGTGGGATCTGGAAAAGATCATCCTGAGTGAGCTATCCCGGAAGCAGAAAGACTCACACAGTATATACTCACTCATATAGACATATATTATAGGATAAACCTACTAAAATCTGTACACCTAAAGAAACTAATCAAGAGGGAGGACTCTTGCTAAAATGCTCAATCCCTATCCAGAAAGGCAAAGACGATGGGCATCAGAAGAAGAAGAAAAGAGGGAACAAGTCAGGAGCCTGACACAGAGGACCTCTGAAAGGCTCTGCCCTGCAGACTACTAATAATTATGCTTTTTAACCTGTAAGAACGTTCTTTTTTCTTTCATACTTACTAATTTCCAACACATGGAGAACTCTTTCAGTTTTTCTTCGTACTCTATTCTTTTAAAATAGCATACTGCAGTCCCTGGCATCTGTAGAAAAATGTTTCGTACTCATCTGAGTGTGTCAGGCCTGTCTTCATGGGTCTTTCTTAGTGTAAGGTCTTCTGCATCAGTCCATCAAACATCTTAATATGAACACTTCCGCACCAACCCATGTCTTCATGAGTCTGCTTTGGTGTGGAGAATTTTGTTTTCCTCCATGTTTTCATGAAATAAGCATTTAGTATGGCTGGTCTCCTGGGTAGAAACTCTTTTATTACATTAAACAAGTTCTCTCAGTAATGTTCCTGTGATTTTGAAATGGCTTCTTAAATAGTATTTTTCTAAAATGAGCCTTTTAATAAAAAAATAATATAGTGTTAATACTCTCTGAGTTGAGGCAAAGAAAATACTCAAAATTTTTGATATTTTATTCCTAGTCATCTTCAAGGTAAAATCTTTCTCACGTTTCAAAAGAAAGGAAATCCGGGCCCAGAGATCCAAGTGTTTTCTCACAGGTCATAATATCTAATAATAATTAGGAAGGGATTTATATCTAGCTTGTCTAGCTCCAAGGCCTGATCCTCCCACTGTATTCCAAGTTTAATTCAATGAGCTACTAGACAAAGCCTCCCAACAGAAACAGACAAATGTACACCGGGTTGTGGCTCATTGCCACGGCTATGCAATTGCTACCTTGCGTTTCCTATAAACAGCCTGAAGAGACCTAAGAAAATAGATTGCCACTCTCTTGACCCAGAAAATTATGCAAATCAAGAGGTTCAAATCTTTCATTTCAAAAATACACCCAAACCATCCTAGGTGACCAAGTGTGCGCCTATCCGAAACGCTACCCGCATCTGAAAGGCATCATTCTAAAGGAGCTATGTGGGCCATTCCTGCAATTGCTTTGCTTTGTTTTTCTAAGAACTGACTTTAATATTTCCAAACTTTCTTACTATTTCAACTTTCTAAAATAGTATATTGCATTCCTTGAGATGTGTAGAAAAATACTCATTTTCAGTCCATAGAATAGTCTAAGAATCACATACTGGTGAAGTCGGAAGCCATGCTCAAGTCCAAACAGTAGGGTTTGACATGTTGTCACACAGTGGGGTTGGCCTTGTGGTCACTGAACCATAAGCAGTGTTCAGTTTTTGCTGTATGTACTTAAAAGTGCATGTGAGCTTACGGGGTTAAACATAGATTTCCAAGTTGCTGAATATACCCACGTCAATAAGATGTATACCAAACATACAACATTCATGGTCAAATTAACCCATGCCACACTAAGAAGAAACAAACTGTTCCTAAACCAGAGGAGAGGAACTAATAGAAGAAAAATATGACCCAGAGAAAAATGCAGAAACAAAAACATACAGCATGGAGATACATTCAGCACACTAGAAACTGAAATAGAAGTGAAAGTAAATAATTTTGATAGGTTTCTGAAGGTAATCTCAACAGAGAAAGGCATGGAAAGCCATTTTATTTGTTTACTTATTTCTGACTTTTTTTTCCACCAACTTTTATGCATATTAAAGCCAGTGGCTTATATGGAGGTAAAGAAGGCAAATGGGGTTGATGGGATGATTCAATGGGCAAAGGTATTTCCTGATGAGCCTTAAAAGCTAAGTTCATTTGTCACTTTAAGTGTTCTGAGATAATACATGTTTATAGAAAGGACAAAAATTAGGATGGCTTAAGTTTCATCTTACAGTTATTTTCGTTCCCTGTAGTTTTAATTCTGCATGTACTAGTCTTAGAAGAACACAAGTTAAAAACAACTTGACAGGAATTCCCCTTGTGGCTTGTTTTTCGAAGTACTGAGAACAAACCCTAAGCTTCTTCCCTAGGTCTTGTAACTCAGCAAGGCTTGTGAATGGAAATAGTGCCCAACCACATTCTGCTTTAAAAGGTAAATACAGACGAGATAAAAAGAAAAAAAAAAAAAAACTAAGTTCAACCCCTGGCCTCTGCAAGGAGAGAAGTGACTCCTACAAATTATCTGCTGACACATGCACAGAACTCTCCCATACTACACATGAGAGAGAGATGATAGACAGATAGATACATACATACGTATGTACATACATACATACGCACATACATACATACATACATATGTACATATGTGCATACATACAAACAACAAACAATAAAAATTTAAGAGGTCAAAGGCTCAGATAATCAACTTGAACAAGTCAGTAAATAAAATGGATTAGAGAAAAGACATCCAAAGCCATCTAAAGAGCTGAAAGGCAGAATCATTATAATGGTATTTCAAATGAGTAGAAGTAAAGATTGACCCTTAGCTTTAAAAATTCATAAGATATGAATAACTAAAATGCTTCTGGAAAAGACCTAATAGTTTAAGCAAATATCAGTCGAAGTTATGGTTGACAAATCTATTGCACATAATTTCAGAATAAGTAAATAGCATCGGTAATTAAAGGTTGCCACAGGTCAGGATGATTACTCTCTATGTGTGGAGATATATACTTAGTTCTAGTAGTTCTTTAATTTGGTCATGATCTATTTCATTGGGCTCAGGAGGAGGGAAGACATCTCACAGAACCCCAAGGCTTTCTACAGCGATCAGGGGAGAACTTCAGAGAACCCTAAGGCTCTCCATGATGAAGAGAAGGATACTTCAGAACACCCCAAAGCTCCCCATAGTGATCAGGGCATGTCGGGAAATGGGGAGTTCACAAGGCAATGCTTCACCCCAGGCTCACCCTCAATCAAGCTGGAACACCCTCCGATATGGTGAGCGTCCGTCTTTTACTTACCGCTACTCCCGTCTTATAGAGGAGGTAATGCACAGTTTGTGTGACATCAGCGGCATGCATCAGGTTATGGTAAGGATTTTTGTGCTTGCTGTACCCCACCTCCAGGGCTTCCACAAATGAGACAAGTGCAGAAATGGGGATCTGAAAGAGAACAGTAACAGTCTGCTCACTAGGGACAGAATGACCTTAGGAAAAACACTAAAGTCCCTACCTTGCTCATTCTGAGGGTTGTTGGGGATCACCCAAGGAAGCTACAGTGTTTCACAGTGAATAAGATACTCTGGTGAAACTGTCAGATACTCTAAAGGTTTAACACCAGGTCCCAGGTTGAAGAATAGTCAGTCTTACAAACTGTTCTTTGTTCCTCAGTTTTAGGCACAGAAAGAACTATACAGATTCATCTCAAAGACATTTTGTTTAAAATGTAAATCAGTAGTTTTTCATGTGCCCACAGGCAATCCTATTATTGGTGACTACTAAAGTTCTGTATTTCTCTGTCATGTACGTTTTTGACCCTTTTTCCAGTCCCAAGAAGGGACAGATGCTGTGCAGGATCCCAAACAATGTAATAAACCATGTTGAGGAGCTTACAAATAGCAACCATCTTCACCAGCAAAAGAAGGCATTCTGAACTGCAAGTCACCAATAATAAATATATCATTGGCTGATTTTTAAAAATAGCCTGTTCCCCTTCCATACACATGGACTACTACATTGTGTTTTCCCCATATTTCCAATGCATGCAATGACCCCTTGGGAAGAGCATGGCTTCAAGGAGTCACACCACTGGCAGCTTGCATGTGTTTCCAGTCATTATATAGCTTAACTTCTTTATGTCCTTTACACTTTCTCACAAGTGAATTAAGTATGCTATTATGGGTTCTTTATGAGTTCATTTCTCTTGAGACAAAAAGATGTGCATACTTCCTCAGAACCACCAGTCCACTGGGACAGTATTTTCAACTGCCTTAATTGTGTTTCCAGTTTAAACATGTGTAATATGCACGCTTTGTTTTCCCATATGACAGAGTGAAGAACTGCAAGTATCACATACATGTAAGAGGACCCTCCAAACATTTATTATGCTAGTTGAGAGATTATAGTTATGATTTGTGGTAAAATCCCTATTCCAAGGCTGGAGATGAAGGAAAGGCTGTGTGTTCCTAGAGACTGAAATGATTCAAAAGAAAAACCAAGGAAATTCAACTATAATAACCAAATAAATCTCTTACATTTTATTTATTAGTGGAATTTTTAAAATGTAACTATGTCCTTTAGCTGTAGAATTCAGGAGGCAAGAGAAAGGACTATCACCGAAAGTTCAAGGTCAGCCAGGGTTACTTTGCAAAATCCTTTCTTAGGAAACCAAAGTAATTGAGTAAGTAAATGTCTTTAAGAGAAGAGAAATGCTTATATAGACCTACAAGATATGATAAACATAATGAAATCTATACACCTAAAGAAGATAAACAAGAAAGCAGACACGGGGGTAAGATAATCAATCCTCACTTAGAAAGACAAATGGGATGTGCATTGAATGTATGACAGGAGTCTACCCCAGAAGGCATCTGAAAGACTCTACCTAGCAGTGTTTCAAAGCAGATACTAAGACTCATAACCAAACCTTCGGCAGTATGACGTGGAAAGGATAGGAGCTCCACAAGGACCAAATATATCTGGGCACAGGGTCTTTTCTGAGACTGACCCTCCACCAAGGACCATGTATGGATATAACCTAGAACCTCTGCCTTTGCTCGGATGTAGCCCGTGGTAGCTCAGTAACCAATTGGTTTCCCATAGAAAGGGGAACAGGGACTATTTCTGACAGGAACTCAATGGCAGGCTCTTTGACCTCCCCACCCCCCAAGGGAGGAGCAGTCCTGCTAGGCCACAGAGGAGGACTTTGCAGCCAGTCCTGAAGATACCCGATAAAACAGGGTCAGATGAAAGGGGAAGAGGTCCTCCTCAATCAGTGGACTTGGAAAGAGGCAGGGAGGAGATGAGGGACGGAGGGTGGGATTGGGAGGGAATAAGGAAGCGGGATACAGCTGGGATACAGAGTTAATGAAATGTAACTAATAATAAAAAAATAAATTTAAAAAGAAAGAAAAAAAAAGAGGGCAGAGAAAAGTTCATTATCGTGAGCTTATCTATGGGATCTTGGGCTGCTCTGGCAATCTATGCGCCAGTGAGAAGCTAAGTAAAGATGGACATACAGCCTTTGTTCCAAGAAAAGTGTCTCTGGCACCTATATTTCTCTTGAAGGCTTCTGGCACAGGCATAATGAAGAACAAAAGATACTGTCATAAGTTATCTATGGTCATGTAGAAAGCATGTGCTTCAATATAGTCCTTAAGATAGACTTCCTGTGTCCAGAGATCAACATTTGTGCTTTAAACAACCTGCATCTTCCAGAGACACATCCATCTGATGCATGAAGTATGAGGAGATCAACTGGATAGAGGCTCCCTTGAGGACCTAGCCTGACCTGAAGAGGCCATGCAGTATGTTGGCTTGGGGGCTGACCCTGGAGTTGATTTATTCTCCTTATTTAAAGCAAAGAATTAATGTGAAGTATGGGTGGCTGGGAAACACAAATGATCTGTCATGGATGATAAGTGGGAGTTTTGTGTGAATGAGGTGTGGGTGGGGGAAGTTTATGAAAGCTGCTGAGCTTTCTGTCTCTACTGCTACCTCTCTGCCAAGAGTGGTCAGCGGTGCACATATTTGTGATTAAATGAGATTGGTAGGCAGCAGCTGAGGGGAACTCAGCTATGGCAGGCACTGCTTCTGAGAAGATAGGTCTCCACACTTTTCCAGTCCCTGCCTCCCAGCAAGATACACCAGGCAGATTGTAAAGAAAAGTGACCTACACAGGGAAGAAACTACAGCTCCATTGGAATAATAATAACAGTTGCCCACAGCAGTTTCCTATCTATTGAAGAGGATTCCCTTGGTCTTGACACAGAAGTTACATAAGGATGGACAAATGTGTTCATTTTCTCTTTTTAATGAGGTGCTGACCTTAAAACGGCTGATCAGGTCATAGCGCGTGAGTAATTCATAGAAAATGAATTTCAATGCATGATCTCCACTAGCTTCATTCAGGGAAAAGACATCGAAGGACCAGTTGTCCACATCCTGCAGGAGAGAGTAGGGAGAAAGCATATTAATTCACACCACCTATAGAACTGGTATGTTTGAGACTTCCTGTAGCCCACACCTGCAATGAAATAGTTCAAGACTGTAAAGCACTCTCAACTGCTTTCTCGTGTGGTAGCACAAGAACATTTACTATTAAAACATCAAAGACCTTTATGATCTAGCAGAAATATTGACAGGCATTCTGACTGGAATCAGACAATTCTTAGGTGGCATTACTTGTTACATTTTACAGAGAAGAAAATGGATAGTTACCTAATTCCTCAAAGCCCTGTTGGAAGCACCAGCCTGAGACACAAGTGAGATGGGGACACATATGCTTTCCACACTGATGCCTCCTCTTAGGTTCCTTCCTTTAAGCTCATCAGCTACCACCCCAAGTTCAAACCAGCTGGGGTACATCTCTCATCTAAATACTCCCCAATCCACTAATATATTATGTAATGATATCCCCTGGGCCCAGAGTTGGCACCATTAACTCATTTGAAAGTTCAGAAGCATGCATGATACAAAAACTGAATGCCACTTAAATTTTAATGGGTAAGCTGAAACAGAAAATATTCATTTCGTGAACAGAAAAAAAAAAGTTCTCTGGGGCCACAAATCTGGTGATACATTTCTCCAATTAGTATAACACTTTGGTGAAAAAGGTAAATGTAAAAACTGAACTGGACACATACCTCATATGCCTTCATAAAGTTCCTATTTGTTAATAAATACTGGTTCCAGAATAAATGTAATCATTACCTTGTGTGCTTTTGGGCACAGCAACACCAGCCACTTGTGGACATAATAAACAAATGTGTGTTTAAATCATAGTTAAATCAACAGGGTGTTTCCAAAACATCCTGGGTATTCCTTCTATAGTTACAAGATGCATATTGACTTTCTCTTGATGAGACCCATGAGAGATCACAAAGATTGAATGAAGGCCTGGAGTTGGATGGTACCTCAGGTGTCAGAGACTATCTATATGGAAGGCTCAGTGTATCCTACAATGACCCTGCAATCCCATCCCTGTGCTCCTGTCACACTAACTATTCCAGCCATCATATTCAGCTCTAGACAACTGAGGATTCTCTCATGAAAACCAAACAATATAAAAGCAATGATATAAAGGGTTTTTTTTAATGCCAAAAGATTTCAGATGGATTGTTTCTATTCATATTTAGTGGTCAACTCACTTCCCTTCAATTAAATAATTGAATAATTATTAAATAATTATTTGATAAATAATTATTGAATAATAATTAAATAATTCGATTACCCTTCAATTAAAATAATTAAAGCTGTGATATGAAGTGTTAACACACAAAGCTCAAAGCTCCCAACCCTGGCAAAATTATACCTTCCCCAGTGTTACACAAGACAGTTTGGGAGAGACAAAGGGTCCAGTGTCACATGATAGAGGAACTACTTAATAGTCTCACTGGCAACCTCTTCTGTGACCTTACTGCCTACAGATGACACTTGTAAACCCAATGAATCCAGCCTGTGATTCTTAGGGTACATCTCCTAAGTACCCAGTGAGGACCCAGGACATAGATACCAAACTTTACCCACAGCCTGGAGCTTTGCATAAGTTTTATAATTGGTTTGCTGTGAGTCACAGCCATTGTCTGATCCAGACTTGAGGAAAAGGACACTGACAGCTCTAGGAAATGGGAAGGAGAGTGGGTGTTCTCTCTGGGCCTTCATTTCAAGGAAATCTTAACTGTTACTCTTGAATTTTATTCTTCTTCCAAGCCACTTATGGACTAGCTGAAAATACTAATTGAGAATGCTATAGGCCTCTGAAGGATCCTGAGCCTGGAAATTGCATTTTAATGAGCACTCAAGTTAAGTGCCTTAAACATGTTCTCTTTTACCAAATTTTGCCCAGGGACAATTCTAGTCTGGAAAGGTGGAGAGCATCTCAGTTAGCACGGCCTAAAGGAAGCGGGAAACTGCTTGCTTCTTCCAGTTTCAAACTGATCCAAGAGGCTACATCCTGGGTCGCCGGACAACTGTTCTTCTAAAGAATGGGTCACTTCTACACCTCCATCCCAAAGGCTAGAAATAAACTGAAATTACAAGGTAAGATGTTTCAGGTTGAGAAAGTACCGAGAGTGACATGCAGCCTAATTGAATTCTAGAACAAGTAGTTGTTAATTATTTGCTTACTTTGATGTTGTTTTATGCCATGTGCTTAAAGTAACTGCATCAGTTAACATGACATGACACAACGGTTATTTTAGTGAACTGAGATTTCTCAGTCTTTGAGAATTTTTTTCGAACTAGAAGCAATCAGTACTGATTTCCATATAAACTTCAGCAGCTCAGTGCAAATAACCTTTTTCTCAACAGGTACAAGAAAGGAAAGGAGACTCCATCTCTGTGCTCCCCAACCCACTTCAGTCTTCTAGCAATAAAAGGCAAGTATGGAGAGCTTTGTTCATTGTAGGAAGGACTTGAACTTTCTTGATCAACAGGAATGGTGTCAAGGGCAAAATCTTTGGTCTTAAAGCACACATCAGCTGACACATGAAGGACCACCATTTGGAGCTAAGTAATCCCTGCTCTGACTAGTCCAAGTGTCTTTCTCTTAGAAAGACCATGTGTACTTCTGAGAGTTCCTTTTCCTTAAGTGTCAAATAATAATTTGCCTATGTAACAGGTTGCTCCACTTTTCGGTCTTTAGTTATTCAAAGAAAAGAGACTCAAATTAGGGAAAAATACTCTCATTAACAGCCTGCTATGCATACTATCAGTGAGTGACCTCATCTGTGTTTATGACAGAGGCAGAAATAAAGCTTTAAATAGTCCTCTAATCCTCCTAAGTTTACATTGAGTGTTTCAGTTCAATTATAAAAATCAATGCAATTTCATTGTGAGTACTAAGAAACAGGTCTCATGAAGTAGTTCTGCTGCCGAGCTGGGAAACATCACTGCAAACTACGATGATAGGTGCATGTGTGAGGGCAGGGGGAGGAGGAGGGGCTCCTGGCTCCTCACAGTATCCTTCCTTCTCTTAAGATAAGTGGAGGAAAGAAAAAAATGTAGACAGTAAAAACAGAAACGTGAATCCTATAAACACAGTCAGAGAATGTCTCTGAACAAGAGGAAAAAAGCATGACTATATACTCAGAATGGCTCCTGTGGGGACTGTTTCTTACATGAAGCTATTTATAAAGCACTCACCACACCTACTTCCATGAATGGGTAATGTATCTTCTGAAAACATCATCAGATTATACTTGGTGCATGTTTCAGAGAAAGACAATACTAGAAGTCAGAATTCCACAATGTCGCTGCACAAAGGGACGGGTGCTAAGTGCAGACAGCATGAAATACTAACCAGCCTAAGACGCTGAGCCCTAGCAACCCCACCCTAGAACAAAAATGCACAAGGAACACTTCAGAAGGAACACTTCAGACCCCTGAATCTGACTCCATCCTTCCTAAAGGAACATGTCTCTGTGGGGCCTAGAAAAGTCATCATTTTCAGGATGGCTGGTGAGGGTTATCATGCAAGTTTCCTCCTGCTTAATTCAAAACCATATTTAAATGACTTCTTATGGAACCTTGGCTCTGTGAAAGTTTGGAAAAACAGCAGGATATCTGAAGAGGACAAGGGCTCTGCAGCAGACGATCATGTCATGAAATGTCACTGAGAACACACCAAGTGCTGGGAATACTGTGCTCAGGCCTCAACTCTAATCCTTGATACACTCTGATTTTATTTTTCTTAAAAATTTCTGGGTGGTTTTTTAATGGGCTTGGAGTGAGCAGTATTGATATAATTACAATCAAAAAGTTTCTTCCTATGTTTAAATACTTTTCCTGTAATGTACCAGATCTCCTGTGGCTACTGCTTTATGAATCTCATCATTGCACATCACTGTGTAAAACCAAAATTTACACAGAGTTTAATTTAAAACAAACAAAAAAAATGGGAGGTTAAAAACTGAGAGCACAGAACTACTATTAGAACTGATAAGAAAATAATAATGAAAGGTAGGAATAACAGAAAAGTACAGAAATGAAGCTCTGTTTGTTTCTAAGGACAAATTTAACTGTAATCTATGTTTGTTTCTATTTACCCTAGATGCCTTCTCCTCAGTCTTACCTTTAATGCATCAATAACAGCTGGTGGATAGCTCAACCCAACCATGTTTGAGGTTCGTCTGTACATTCTGGCAAAGTTGGAAGAGAAAGCAAAATGTGACAGTTTACAAGGACAGTTAGCACTTCAGAGATCTGCACACGTAATGATAAGCAACAAACACTCAGGGTATCTGATGACCCGAAGAACTTTAGACCCCAAAGTTACTCAAGTACCTCTGATGATGAATTCAAAAGAAATTAAGGCAACCTCAGACATACAAGCTACTGGAAACAAAATTAAATTAAGATTATGTGCCTCTTATTGGGCACAACAATACTGAAATGATAATGTGCTCTGGCAGCACTGGTTGAGGGATGGCAGGGATAGGGTACAGTATTGTATTTGATGATGGGCAAATGATCGGTGTGGAAGATACAACAGAAATACTTCTTTCTAGAACCTCTAAAGGCAGCTAGTAAATGTCCCAGGTCACCTTTGAAATCACTACCATGAGATTTCTAAAATGTGTCACCGGGTAATAGGGAATAGAAGAATCAATGGGTCTATTTCTTGTAGGGAACAATTCAGTAACAAAAGGCTGATAAACTATATCACAGAGAACTCAGAGCCCTTAAACAAACTGTTCTCCCTGGTTCAGCGACCTCAAAACACTGCTGGTCTGTTCAGATGGTATCCATGTATTTGAAAAACATGGATCAGATAATTTCTGACTTTAAAAATGAGATTGAACTTAATCTAGAGCTTCTTAAAATGTGAATTTTGAGAAAAGAGGAAAACTTGTCCTAGTGATGTCATGGAGATTAAAATACCTGTTTCTACTCAGAATTTTGAGTTTTTATGATAACGTATCAAAATTACATAAAAGAAAGGCTTGCAGTCACAGGACCTGGTATTCTTCTTGTTGTTTTAGCCCTTGCATAACAATGAGTTTCACCTTTACCTCTCCACAAATATTCCAGCTTGCACGGCATGGACGATGCTCTTGAACCTGGGCTTCTCATCGCTTCTCCTGAGCATCAACCCCATCTGCCGTGTGAAGGTGGAGGCCAGCCAGTCTCGGACCTCGGAAGGCACAGCATCTGACTGAATGTCACTAAGCTCATCCTCTGTGTCCAGGAGTCGCCTGGAAACAAAACACACAACCCAGGTATGGAGACTGAATCTCAGTCCAGAATTCTCTGTTGGAAACAGCTACCTTTCTCTACCCACCTGAAACTCAGGTACAAAAAAATGATGTAAAACGGGACATACCTCAAGATCCAGCTACACCTCTCCTAAGCATATATCTGAAATATGTCCAGCTATATTGCAGGGACATTTGCTCAACCATGTTTGTAGCAGCTCTATTCATAATAGCCATAATCTGGAAACAACCTAGATGTCCCTCAATGGAGGAAGTGATACAGAAATTGTAGTTTACACATTTACACAACAGCATACTACTCAGCTATTAAAAACAAGAAAATCATGAAATTTGCAGGCAAATAGAAAAGATCATCTTGAGTGAGGTAAGCCCAAAGCAGAAAGACACACATGGTATATACTCACTCATAAGGGGTTATCAGACATATAATATAGGATAAACATACTAAAATCTATACTCCTAAAGAAGCTAAACAACAAGGAGGACCCTAGGGAAGATGCTCAATCCTCATTCAAAAGGGCAAACATGATAGACATAAGAAGCAGGAGAAGACAGGGAACAGGACAGGAGCCTTCCACAGAGACTCTCTGAAAGACTCCATTGATCAAGGTATCAAAGCAGAGTCTGAGACTCAGCCAAACTTTGGGCAGAATGAATGGAATTTTATGAAAGAAGAGGGAGATAGAAAGACCTGGAGGGGACAGGAGCTTCAAAAGGAGACCAACAGAGCCAAACAAACAAACAAACAAAAAAAAAACCACCACCACCACCACCAAAAATAAAACAAAACAAAAAAAAAAAAAAAAAAAAAAAAAAAACCTGGGCCCTAAGGGCCCTGCAGAAACTGATACTCCAGCCAAGGAATATGCAGAGAGTACCTACAACCCCGGCTCAGCTATAGCCCATAGACTTGCTCTCCCAGTGGGCTCCCTAGCAAGGGGAGCAGGGGCTGTCTCTGGCATGAACTCAGTGGCTGGCTCTTTGATCACCTCCCCCTGATGGGGTAGCAACCTTGCCAGGCCACAGAGGAAGACAATGCAGCCAGTCCTTATGAGACCTGATAGGCTAGGGTCAGATAGAAGGGGAGGAGGACCTCCAGTATTAGTGGACTAGGGGCGGGGCATAGGAGGAGAAGAGGGAGGGAGGGTGGGATGGGGACCACAGCTGGGATACAATGTGAATAAATTCTAATAAATAATAATAATTAATATAAAAATTTTAAAATATTTTAAAAATGGGATACACATACACAGGTAGTAATGGACACACAGAAAGAAGGAAAGAAAGAAAGAGAGAGGTAGCAGTGTTTTGGCAAGGCCTGTGAAATCTTACACTGGTATGTCTCCTTTGACTGAACTGGATCTAGCCTATCCTTCAAAGACACAAGTGTAAAAAAGTGCAAAAAGCTAAAAGCCAATCAATGTTAGTGTTGAGAGAAATGCGTAAAGATAAAAATACTGTACAAATCACAGCACCTATGTACTTTAAAGCAATTATTTTAGATGATACCAACTGATTCCCTTTTAATTCGACTGGATATACTAGAAACACGAACTTCTACGTTCAAAGAAACTTTCCCAAACAGTGCAGTTCTTCACTTGATCCCCATGACCTAGGCTATCTGTGAATGTAGTGCTCTGCCTGACTTGTTCAGACATCACATACTAGAAAGGAAAAAATACAGTTATAATAGAGCCCCCCCCCCGCAGTGAATGTCATCTACTTAAGCCCTACTCAAAATAAGCAGTTAAAGTTGGACACCAATATAAAGCTGTTTTTTTGTTTTGTTTTGTTTTGTTTTGTTTTTTTGTTTTGTGTGTGTGTGTGGTTGCTGTTTGTTTAGATGTATACATTTTGGGGAAAGGGGAAAAGATTGTGGCATCAAATTCCTGAAATTAGTAATGAATTGCATCATTAAATGATTTCAACAACTCATAGACTGTAGTGAAATCCTTTCAGATTGAGTTCGGTGAAGCAAGACATCACTGATTCTGAGGAGCCTTGTTTGACTGGAGATTTTTCACAGTTGACATTCAACAGCTTCCAAAAGGAAAGTGTTTCTATTTCTTTCAAAAATTTCAGTGCCTACAATTGCTATAGTACTTGTATAATTCAAGTGGCAATGTTTGCTGTGAGAAATACTAGGAACTTGATCACTTCAGGAACCTCCAGTTGCTGACAGAGATGATGGATTCAAACACACATTTTAGACTGACATGATGAGTACATAGACATCATATGGGACTCTACATCTAGGCTTTCCTAGCTGAGACTCCTAGATGCAGAGGACATGGAGACTGAAGGGGCCACCTCAGCCACTTCCTAATCTGGTGGGACTTCCAGTGGAGGGAGGGACAGCAACCCACCCACAAATCCTTTGACCCAAATCTACCTTGCCTCCAGGAGGTGCAGGGATAAACATGGACCAGAGAAAGCAGGAATGGCCAACCAATGACTGGCCCACTCTGAGACCCAGCCCTTAGGAGAAAGCCAACCCCTGACACTATTAATGATACTATGCTATGCTTGTAGACAGGAACCTAGTGCTACTGTCCTCTTAGAGCCTCCACCTAGCATCAGAACGAAGCAGATACTGGGACCCACGGCTAAACATTAGACAGACCTAGGGGAGTCTTGTGGAGGTGTGTAGGGAAGGATAGAAGGTCCCAGAGGGAATAAGAGCTCCTCAAGAAGGCCAACCTTGTTAAGTAACCTAGATCCATAGGGGTTTACAGAGACTGAAGCACCAACCAAAGAGCATGCATACACTGGACCTATGCCCATGACATATATGTAACTGATGGGAATCTTGGTCCTCATATGGGCCCCATAGCATATACAAGTGGAGTTTAGGTCACTTCTGACATGGGCTTGGTTGCCTGCTTTTGAATCACTTTCCCCTAGCATGGGCTGCCTTGCCTGGTCTCAATAGAAGAGAATGTACTAAATACTAATGTGACTTGAATAGGCCGGGGTAGGTTTGTAAGGTGGGGGTTTCCATTTTCTGAGGAGAAGGGGGAAAAGGGTGGGAGGGTGAGACTGGGAGGAGATGAGAGAGGGGGCTGTGATGAGGATGTGAAATGAATATATAAATATATGTATTAAAGAAAAGAATTGCATTTTCTGCTGTTACACCATTTTATTGTCTATGTTGTAAGTTCTGTTGGACCTTTAATAGCTGAGGGAGTAACAGTTCAAGTTCTTTCCCATTTGTTTGTATAAACTAACATTTCAGAGTCAGTGATCTGAACCACACCCCAGATCTGCCACAAGGGTAGGGGAGGGCGACTGGATGGGACACAGGGATAGGACTGTTTGGCAGAAAATCTAGCATTATTTTCTTAATCTCTTTTCTAACTTACCTTGTTTCATCGATATATACAGATTCAAGCACTGTGGCTGCATATTCCAGATTCTTCTTGAGATCTACCACAGAGGCCTCCCCTCGCTCTAACTGCTTGACCAAAGACCGTAACCTACAGGGGACAAGAGGACTTCATTAGAATAAACTATGATGACAGATGCTTTACAGTTTTGAACATTACTGTTTACTCCAGTATAGTTACAGTGCTAAAGTAGCAATTTATGAAATAACAAAACAAGAACACAAATGTTCTCTAAACAGGCCCTGACCACACCCAACATTTTGCAGTACTTATTCATTGTTCTGGAGGTTCTAAATTACTGACAATTTTCTTCTTCTCAGATATGTACCTTTTAGTCCCTAATTGGATATAGGAAAGACTGATCAGCAGCAAACACCACCAGACAAGATTCTCTGTTGAAGGCACTTTGTTCATCAGGGGATACAGAGAGCCATACCCCACACCCTACAGATGTTTCAAGACTTATGGGAAGGTATGGAGTTCCACTATAGTCACAGAAGGCTATGAAAAACTTAGATGCAAGCAAATTAAGTTAGAAGACAGGAAGAATGCCTCTAAGAAGAAGAGCAATAATGCAGTCATCAAAAATGAGGATGAGGAGGGGAGTAAACTGAAGCTTCCAGATCATTCAAGAGAAGAGAAGCACATTCTCCCTACACAGAAATCACTGGAACAGAGAAGGATACTGCGTTTAAAGTTAACAACAGGCCTGCAGGTGATCAAAGTGCAATAATTGGGGCTGTGGAGGACAAACACCTATTAAGGTTGTTTGACAGACAATGGTATTAGAAAAATAACAAAACAAAACAAAACAACAGAACTGGAAGTCAACTGCGGGTTTGAGTTTTGCCTTGCAAAGTATCCACTATGCACATCAACTAAGCTAGATAACTTCTCTGAGGATTATAAAATAGAGCACCATGCAACATGCAACACAGTTTGGAAGTTGACCTAAAGATCAAATGTCAGTGATAATAGATAGACTCTGAAATTCTTGGTAGTTCTGTAAGATGCTATTGATATAATTACTTTCATTATTGTTAGTCAAAGGTCCTGACCCTCACAGGTAACTAGACAGGAAAATTCTCGGCAGGACACTTAAGAATTGTGTCACATCTCCATTATATGTAGGTTTATGCAATCTCCCTCTCCTGATTTCAAAGTATCCACAAGCTTGCATTAGCAAGAGAGGATAGGTGATGAGGCTTGCCCTTGAATCTGGAGACTTAGGACACTTGGCTACCCTAACACCCCAGTACTTGGCGGGCTGTACACTATCCTTCACATGACGTTTATGAAAATGACTCAATTTTTTGAGAAAAAAATAATCCCTAAATCAAGCTTGAAAAATGGGCAAAAGAACTGGTTATCCAAGTATTAAGTATCCCAAGAATTTCAGTAGTTGAGGGTCATCTCTACTGTGCTGGCAGTGTCCAACAGACAGAGAGATCTCTGCAGGTCTGAAGGTGACCATCATCCTTGTGAGCTACACTTGTGAGCAGCATTAGGAAGGATACTAGACAGTCAGCACAAGACAAGATGTTGGCATGGAAGGTGCTCTCATTCATATCCAGTGGACAGCCTGTCTGCCAAGGGATGGAGAGATTTCATCAAGGAGCCCAGCTACTTTTGACTAAGATCAGATACTCTTTAGCAAAATACATTCCCAGCTAAGCCTGCTTCCAATGCGGATTCTCTCTCAGTATCTCAGACATGGAAAAACTGTTCCGGCTCTTAGCTGGAACAGTAAACTGAGAAAAAATTCAAACTTTAAAAACATTCTACCTTGTTTTGGAGATTAAAGATTCTACCAGGAATTTAGCATGAATGTTTTGTTAGGACCCATCTTAATCCTTGAAACCTCAGAGCAAAGAATAAAAATAGAAAAAAATGAGGGGAACTGTGACTAATAAAATAAAACCAGAAAGTAGCACCTTCTAGCAACAGTTTCCAGGGGATTAAACAGAAGCAGCTTTAATGAAAATAAAAATGTTGTAGGCTAAAGAAAACACAAATAAGCAAGTAAGAACAGATCAAGTAAAACCACCCCCCCAAAAAAAATGAAAAAAAAAAAAACCTCAACATACACCATTATACTTTTTTATTCCAAAGAATAAGAACAAAACAAAACTTGGACAGGTTTAAAAAAAGAAAACATAGCACTTTAAAAGCAGCAAAATTTCAGGGCTGAAGAAATGTCTCAGTGGTTAAAAGCACTGGTTGCTCTTCCAGAGGAGCTAGGTTCAATTCCCAGCACCCACATAGAGCTCACAACTGTTTCCTCTTCCAGGGGATCCAACACCCTCACACACACACATGCAGGCAAAACACCAATGCACGTACAATAAAATAAAAAATTAAAAGAGAAAAATAATATTAAAAAGTAGCAAATATTCAAGCTGACCCTAGGCTTCTACCTTATCACACACCAGAAAGCAATTTAACAGTGGCACCAACTTTTTTGAGGACAATGTGGTGTGATTAAAGACACCCATATGCTTGTTTAGAAAGATCGCAGTGTATATGTGTGGACAAATGCAAAGTGTGCTAATTTCATATACTTTCCATAAAAGAGAAACAATCAGCTGTATGTAAGGCACGCTCTGCAAAGTGCTTTGCAAGCACAGTATGCTAGTGGTCTTCAGTTAAACGGCTCGTGGATGCGGAGCCTGGATTTATCTACAAACTTTACTAAGCAGATGACTTTTATAGAAGTGACCAATGAGACAGATGCTCCAAACACAGGGACAACGGAAGAGGAAAGTGAGCAATGGGAAACAAGCTCCCATTACTATTAAAAACACCACCTGTGCAGCCCTTTTGTGGGGTAAATAACCAGAGGACAACTGAAATAGCGAAGTGTGTCAGAGAGACTGTGGCTCATTCCCGTCTTTTTAACCACTCTTGCTTCCAGGAAAGCACAGTATCCAGAGACGCAAGCAGTCAGGAGCCTCCGGTTGACCTTCCTTGGGAAGCAGGCCCCAGCTGAAGGCACGCTTCATCTGAGAGTAAAAGCACCACTCAGAATCGTCCCAGCAGGCACACGCGTGGGAAGCCCCAAGCTTCGCCCCAGTGTCCGCAGAAAGTCAGCTGTGCAGGGGACCAAGTTATTGAACTTCACGCATCCAGAGAAGAATTCACACACAACGAAATTCTAGAACTCGAAAGGGTCCAAATATTTACATCTTCCCTAGTTTTCTAGGATCTGAGCTAGGCTGAAGATGCGTCCTGGCAGAGATCATGGGGAACCTGGCAGGACCCGCAGGTTTGAAAAAAAAAAAAAAATCATCCATCTCACATTCACCTCTTTGGATTTAATGATAAACAACAAGAGTCAAAAATGAAGCTTTGTTGATAGCACACAGAAGGCAGAGAAGACGCTCACTGCCAGAAACAGGAAAACTTGCCAAGAGAACATCCGCTAGGAACTCGATAAAGTTCAGGAAAGCATAGATTTGTGGAGTGGGACCGATGTAAAAAAGTGAACATATTGAGACAAAAGAAAAATTTAAAGGGGGAAAAACAAGACCATAGAAAAGACCATAAGAGGGTTTGTTTTGTTTTGTTTCTTTGTTTAAAGAAATGGTTAGCCCTTGGTTGGAGTATCAGTCTCAGGAAGGACCCCTGTGCTCAGATTTTTTGGTTCTGTTGCTCTCCTTGTGGAGTTCCTGTCCTCTCCAGATCTTACTGTTTCACATGGAAATAACCTAAGACCCCTGCACAGATGTAGCCCATGGCAGTTCAGTGTCCAAGTGGGTTACATAGTAATAGGAACAGGGACTGTCCCTGACATGAACTGATTGGCCTGCTCTTTAATTACCTCCCCCTGAGGGGGAAGCAGCATTACCAGGCCACAGAAGAAGACAACGCAGCCACTCCTGATGAGACCTAATTGACTAGGATCAGAAGGAAGGAAAATAAGTCCTCCCCTATCAGTGGACTTGGGGAGGGGCATGCATGCAGAGGGTGGAGGAAGGGAGGGATTGGGACAGGAGGAGGGAGGGAACCACAGGGGGGATACAAAGTGAATAAAGTGTAATTAATAAAGAAAAAAAAATAAACATTCTATGTTTAGCAACTTTCTAAATGGCCAGCTCCCATTTGATACAACACCCAGAGTAGACAAACGCTAGAGCAACCCGGCGGCTCACATAGTGTTGAGTTGGGACTGCTGACCCATTGGCCCCTCGGTCTACCTCCCTCTAGGTCCATATTTCTCTCACTTGAAATGTGCTACATTGATGAAGCTGTTCTTTCTTAGGTAGAATAGCTTCAAAGTAGCTTCTCAGCTGCTAAACAACTAGGATCACTACTCTCAAAAATTAATATAAAGTTGCTTTAAAAACGGACGTTTCTTTGTTTCTCATAGTGTAGGTTTCCCCTAGACCTGAATCTGTTTCATCACTGGCTGTCTCAAAAGTAGCTGGAAGCTTTTATACACCCATTTAAACGTATTTCTGTTAATCTTAGAGGCAATTTATTGGCGCAGGAAAGCTTATATAGCCTCATATGTTTTCCTTCTGAAGTTTTTTTTTCATAGAAATTTATTCCACAAAGAAGCTAAAGGCCAGGTCCCATTTTAGGGGGCAGCCTATATTTTAAGAAAGATGAATATCCAGTCCATCTACAGGCGAGTGAATAATAAAAATGTGCTACATTTATACAATGAAATATCGATCCACTGTTTAAAATATGAAATTCATAAGTAAATGGATGAGCTAGAAAAATAATCAACCTGAGTGAGGTAACCCAGACCCCAAATGATAAATATTGTATGTTTTCTCTTATTTGGCTTTTAAGCTTTTAGCATATGTGCTACAATACAAACAACCACAGAGGTTAAGTACACAGTAAGTGACCAGCAGAGAGTATGGTATGTCCCAAGGAAGAGGAAATAGAATGTAGTGTTCCTGAGAGATATAGGGGAAAGCAGAATAGGAAGATTAAATGAGGAGGTAGACGGGAGAATGGGAGAGAAAAGTAGAGGTGGAAATATGGAAAGTGATAACTGATATTAAAGGCCTTATGAAAAACCATGCGGAAGCACATGTCTGTAGAGGCTTCCATGTGTGTGTGTGTGCACACTTTAGGGGGAGAAAGGTAATCATCCATATCACAAATCTACAAATGCTGAGACAGCAACCTGCCTGCAATATATATTGGTGCAACAGTGGCACAAATGTTACAGGAGCAACAACCACTTTTAAAAATCCCATTTAAGGCCCATTCCATGGGATGGAACCCATACCTGACACCACTAAAATTGCTAAGAATCTCAACCCTTGCTTTCTTTTTGCCGTAGATGGGGAATTAACACAAATACCCACAGCTTACAATGTATAACAAGTGAGAGACTTGGGAGCACTCAGTCCTAAATGAGATGTCTTTATTAGCCTCCCCCCACCCCCTCCACTCAGCTTTATGCACCTATGCAGAAAAGGAGGCAGGAAGATTTTTAAAGGAAACAGAGCCCTCCAGAAACAACAGGACTGATACACACATGAACCCACAGAGACTGTGGCAGCAGGAACTAGACCTAGGCCCTCTACAAAGATATAGCAGATGGGCAGATTAGGCTTCATGTGGGTTCTTTAGTAAGGGAAGTAGGGACTGCACTGGACATGGGCTCACTTGCCAGTGTTTTTATCACTTCCCCCTGGTAGGACTGTGTTACCAGGCCACAGAGGAAGAGGACACATTCAGTCCTGATGCAACTTGATGAGCTGGGTAGGATGGGAAAAGGAGCTCCCCTTTTCTGACCAAAAGGGGAGATGGAGGGGAGGTAGAGGGAAGGTGGAACTGGGAAGGGACGAGGGATGGGGCTACAACAAGGATGTAAAGTTAATAATAAAAAAAAAGTCTCCACCTAGCAGTGTATCAAAGCAGATACTGAGACTCATAACCAAACCTTCCACAGAGTACAGGAAATCATATGAAAGAAGGGGGAGTTAGCATGACCTGGAGAGGACAGGAGCTCTACAAGGACCAATACATCTGGGCACAGGGGTCTTTTGTGAGACTATATCTCCAACAAAGGACCATGTATGGAGATAACCTAGAACCCCGCTTGGATGTAGCTCATGGTAGCTCAGTATCCAAGTGGGTTTCCCTAGTAAAAGGAACAGGGACTATTTCTGACATGAACTCAATGGCTGGCTCTTTGTCCTCCCCCCCACTAGAGGGAGAAGCAGTCTTGCTAGGCCACAGTCTTGCTAGGAGGACATTGTAGCCAGGCCTGAAGAAACCTGATAAACCAGGGTCAGATGAAAGGGGAGGAAGTCCTCCCCTATCAGTGGACTTGGAAAGGGGCAGGGAAGAGATGAGGGAGGAAGGGTGGGATTGGGAGGGAATGAAGGAGCAGGATACAGCTGGGATACAAAGTTAATAAACTGTAACTAATTAAAAAAATAAAATTTTAATTTAAAAAATGTTAAAAAAATAAAAAGACTGTGGCAGCATGCGTAAGGTCTTCACAGGTTCAAGCCAGATGAGGTCCAGCACTAAGAGGGGGAGGTGGACACAGGGTACTGCCCGTAAAATTTTATTTGTAATTGATACAGGATACAAACAAAACAGTTTCCTAAATGGAATCTCATGGAGTATGTTCACCACACACAGGGCAGGCCTCACGCCCAGGAATAGTTGGATAACACAATTAACACACACACACACACACATACTCTCTCTCTCCTCTCTCTGTGCTTGGGGCAAGGATGTGACAGAGCCTTTTGTTTCTTTTTCACATTTTTCTTCAATTTTTTTGTTTTGATTTTCGTTTTTGTGGTTTTATCTTTTGTTGTTTTAAAGAGGGAGAGAAAACCATCAAGTTGGATGAGGATAGAGGTAGGGAGGGATCTGGGAGTAGTCAGGAGAGTTGAAAAACAACTATTCAATTATATTATATGAAGATTTAAGAAGGAGAAAGCCCAAGTGAGGGAGGGGGAAAAGAAAGAAGGAAAAGAAAAGGAAAGCTATTGTCTTGTACCAAATCTGCATGTCAGTTATTTTTGCCTTTTCTTTATGCTACATCCTTTTTTTTTTTTTTTGCAA
The DNA here is from genome assembly GCF_907164565.1 of Psammomys obesus. Taxonomy (NCBI): domain Eukaryota; kingdom Metazoa; phylum Chordata; class Mammalia; order Rodentia; family Muridae; genus Psammomys; species Psammomys obesus. The sequence goes on from NW_026591711.1 coordinate 7,153,489, forward strand.
AAATGTTAAAAACTGCTTCATTAAAAAAAAAGAATAAGTAGGGACAAAAAAAACAATATAAGTAAGATTCAGCATATTACGTTCTATAAAAGATCTGAGATACAAAACTATATGCACACACCTCAAATTATATTGAAAGATTCACAGAAGCAAAATCTTGGAGACTGGAAATACTTGAAGGTTGGAGCAGGTATTGATTGCAAGTGAGTAAGAGGCATATTTTGAAGTTGGGAAAGTTGTAACTTTTTATTACTTACTTTTATTTCTTATTAGATAATCCACAAGAAACAAAAATACAATATTCTTCAGGTGTGTGTAAAAAAAAGAAAGAAAAAAAGAAAAGGATATCCAACATTTTACTAGTTCTCAAAAAACTTCTAGTCTAGGTATTTAATTGGAATTTATTTCATGAGAACCCAAAATGAATTCATGAAGTAAAGAAAAAAGGATGGAGGGAGAAGCAGGGGAAGGGAAGATTAGAGGAGAGAGGGAAGGAGGAAGGAGAGCAAAGGAAATATACAACAATAAAAATAGTCTGTCAGTATTCATAGTTTCCAGCACTCCATCCATTTCTGTCATTGTGGCTGCCAGGATAAATGTACAACACCATTTTAGGAAGAGTTTGTGTTTTCAAGCCTTGGCATCATGCCTCTGTGTGGCTGTGCATCAAGTCGCTGAGGATGAGCTACTGCATCTTCATATGGGTTGTCTGTTTCTTTACACAAACCCTCTGCTGGCTGTGAGCCGCTTTCTTGCAAAGCATTTGATGGCCTGAAGCATCAGCTCAGCCCTATACACATTCAAGTCCAGAGCAAATTACAGAGACCCCTGACCTGAGCCAGTATGTGTGATGCATGAAGTTATCGGAGGGTTCAGATGTAATAGGAGTGTGCACAAGGCCTTGTATACAAACGCTAGCACGATTATGCTCATAATAATAATACGGTATGTGAGAAGTCTTCACTAATTCAAATAATCAGTAAAGTATGGCTTCTAAAACAGACATTAAAATAAGAAAAATATGTGAGAATAATTCTTTTTTAAAAAAACACTGAGTTTCTCTCTGTAGCCTTGGCTATCCTGGACTCACTTTGTAGACCAGGCTGGCCTCCTTCTCACAGTTATCTACCTGCCTCTGCCTCCCTGAGTGCTGAGACTAAAGGCATGCAGCACCATGCCTGGCTGAGAATAATTCTTAGAAAAGATTTAAAAGTCCCAAATATGGATCAGCAAAATGACTCAAGCCCTGAAGGTGGTTGCCACCAAGCCTGATAGAAGAGGAAGAGAGGAAACAAAAAAGAGGAAAAGATGCAATTTTATCCTATAGAGCTAGCAGGTAGAATGAGAACTCTCTCAAATTATCCTCTGAGGTCCACATACATGTTATGACATGCCCATCATACTCACAAAAAATAATTTATGATAAAAATACATTGCATAGACTTCTTAAAGAATCAATCAGCAAAACATTTTAAACATGAAATGTTAAAGTCCTGTGTGTATAAGAAAACTGTAATATCTTACCAAAAGAATTTTAAATAGTCTAAGTGGAGTGATAATCCATGTTTATAGAAACATACCATGTTAGAAGAAGGAAGTCACCCTAAAGTTATCTGTAGATTCAATGGAATGCCAAGTACAGTTCATTTGATGAAAACTGAGATAAGTCTAAAATTTATTGAGAAATGCAGAGAAAAAGACAATATATTTTAATTTACAAAAGAACAAAGTTGAAGGATTCAAATTCTCAAACATTTAAGATTTACTACGTATCATTTAATTCTGCCACTTCATTCTTTCAGCTTGTTTTAATCAGCACCAGCTAGTGAGTCAGTAGATACACATACTTATTTCTTTACTAATCCAAGTACAATGTGAGAAGACAAAAAAAATCTGCTAAAGAAGAAAGAGAAAGAAGAAGAGGTAAAGGAGGGCGAAAGGGAGGGAAGAGTAGGAGAAAGAATAGGAAGAGAAAGAAAGGAGAGCAGGTAAGAAGAGATGGAGCAAAGGAAAAAGGAGGAGAAGAGGGTGAGGAAGAGGGGGAAAGGAGGCCGCTGCCATTACCAGATGTAAATTACTTTTGAGTTACCCTGTCTTAAAACAATGCCTTGTGGGTGGGAGAATGAGGTGCATTTGTGTACCAGCTGGACACAGTGAGCAGCAATCACAGAAATCACCATTTGCTCCAAAGCAGCCCCACAGTCTTAGAGATTACAGGAGGTATTACAAGCCACTTAAAATGTTGACCCATCTCAAGTTTCTAGCACTGATCCCACGCCTGTGGACCTCTTGTGAAACACAGTGAGTGCTGTGGTTTAGACAGAAACCACCACCAAGTCATTTTTGGCTCATTTTGATGAGGATGTGTTCCAGAATGGCTTTGAACTCATCAAAATCATCACCTCTGTGCCTCTGGTTAAAAGTTATTTACCACACCCAGATTCACTATTGGAGAAACCACACTAGTATTGATCTGCAAGCCTCTGTCCTGAGGGCTAGCTCTCATATTATCAGAAGGTGCAATGCAGATGAATATTTGAAGTAAATATGCTGTACATAGACAAGGGACTTTTCAGCGATAAAGAATGAAGTTATGCCATTTGCTTGAAAAATACGTACAACTGGAGGTAGTTACAGTAAGTGAATTAAGCCAGTCTCAGAAAGAGAAATGCATATTTTTCTCATCCTATATTTGATATAGATACATTAAAATAACATGTTTATATGACATGATAGAAGTGAAATTGTCTAGGGGAACAAAGGAGGCTAATGGGGAAGAAGAGCGAGAAAGGAGGTAGGAGGTCAGGGGAGCATATGCTCAATGAACAAATGTACTTGTGTAAAAACATTCTTTTTAAGTAAAAATATTCTTTTCTTTTTTTTTTTGAATTTTATTTTTTTCTTATCAGTTACATTTTATTAACTCTGTATCCCAGCCGTGTCCCGATCCCTCATTCCCTCCCAGTCCCTCTCTTCCTCCCTCATCTCCACCGTGCCCCTTGCCAAGTCTACTGATAGGGGGGACCTCCTCCCCATTCATCTGATCCTGTTTTATCAGGTATCTTCAGGACTGGCTGCAAAGCTCTCCTCTGTGGCCTAACAGGACTGCTCCTCCCTTGGGGGGTGGGGAGGCCAAAGAGCCAGTCATTGAGTTCCTGTTAGAAATAGTCCTTGTTCCCCTCACTATGGGAAGCCAATTGGTTACTGAGCTACCACAGGCTACATCTGAGCAGAGGTTCTAGGTTACATTCATACATGGTCCTTGGTTGCATGTCAGTCTCAGAAAAGACTCTGTGCCCAGATATATTTGGTCCTTGTGGAGCTCCTATCCTTTCCTCATCAGACTAACTCCCCTTCTTTCTTATGATTCCCTGTACTCTGCCAAAGGTTTGGTCATGAGTCTTTGCTTTGAAAACACTGCTAGTTAGAGTCTTTCCAATGCGCTCAGTAGACTCCTGTCATATGTTCAATGCGCATCCCATCTATCTTTCTAAACGAGGATTGATAATCTTACCCCATGTCCGCTTACCCCATGTCTTGATTATCTTTTTTAGGTGTACAGATTTCATTATGTTTATCATATCTTATAGGTCTATATAAGTGAGTATATACCGTGTTTGTCTTTCTCCTTCTGGGATATTTCACTCAGGATGATCTTTTCTAGATCCCACCATTTGCCTGCAAATTTCATGATTTCCTCCTTTTTGATTGCTGAGTAGTATTCCATTGGTAAAAATATTCTTATCTAACATAGTACATACAATGAATATACACAATGAAAATTTTTTAATTAAAAATTACATGTATATACCCTGCTGATTTGAAGATGATTACACAAAAATGTGTAGATATTCTTACATTGGTTTTAAACTCGAATGTGTGCACACAGGGTTAGAAGTAATTGTGAAGAATAGCAAATTCTGAACTTTCAGGTAGAAGATAAATGTCCTTGTTCAAAACAGCAAACAATATATATATGTGTGTGTGTGTGTGTGTGTGTGTGTGTGTGTGTGTGTGTGTATACCCTTTAAAAGAGGTGGCATCTAAGATAACATACAAGGAAATACAGGCTTCATGATCAGCAATCCTGTGTACAGCTCCTTCCCCATACATGCAGGCCTCCACAGATAGGGCTGAACCTGATTTACAACTCACTGTCTGCAGGCTGTCACTGAGAAAATCAGCAAGCCTTATCAGGACTGTAAAAACTTAACAGGGAGGTGTTTGAGTCCATTTTATGATGTGAACCTATGACAGGGCCTATTACATTGAAAGATAAGGCACTGTAACTCACTGTACATCACCTCACCCCTCCATCCAAGTCACTATTTAATAGAAAAGTTTTATCCAGGCTGAACCCTACATGCTACAATACCAACTAGGCAAGATGTGGCAACTAGTGCAATAGTGGCAAGACTGGTTATAGGAGTAACCTGCTGTTCTGTTGATTGGATTTGAGGCCTGTTCCACAGGAGGAAAGTAATGCTTGGCACTGAAAACATGGTTAAAACCTGTGGCTAAAAAAAATCATAAGCCTGATGGGAGAACCTTTTGGTGCTGATGATATTCTCAAACTGCCTAAGTATCTACGTTTTTATCCATGAACTTGTGCCGCTCTCAACCTTGGGCAAAGAAGCTTCTTACTCTGTTGGACAGTGGTTAATAAAGAGATACACAACTGTTCCATTCTCTGGAGCCAACTTATTTGCTACCCAAGGCAATATTTATTTAAGGTCGTCCAAACATTTAATCGCAAGTCACCACTACTGCTGCATTAGACTCCAACCTGTGGACTCTGGGTCTACCTTTTACTTAAGATTCCACCTCACAGCATGAGGGTTGTGTTTTCCAGGTCTAACCTCAGCAGTAAAAGCTCATGCTGAGTTCTGCAATAGCCAGTCTTTGCCTTGTTCTCAGTGTGGCAACACTGAAGGTTCATCTCCCAGTATATAGTCATTCTACTAGGCCTCATAGGATATCTGCTATGACTTTCTAAAGCCCTGTCTTTGGACATGTCCTGCTTCCTGTCACCTTGCCCTGAAATCTACCCATATTTGGTTTATCAATGGAAAGTCTGGTGTAGACTGGTATCTACATGTACTTTTGAGTCTATTGAATCCTTTGGGGCAGGAGTTCTTAGGTCCAAAGGATACTATAAAGATATACACATGTAGATAAGATTTAGACAATTCCTACTAGATAATACATGTTATATAAATGTTATATTTATTTTCCTCAACAAACATTGATAGTATTTTCCTTGAATCTTAGTATCATGGCTGCTGCTCTTTAATTACATACAGATCAGCAAGGAAAAGCATGCAGATTTATAATAATAATAGCACAGGAGGCTTTAGAAAAGAAGAGCAAAAGAAATAGGTAGACCTGTATGCATTCTGCTAGGGTGTAACAAGGGGTGGACATTAAGTGGAGAAAGATGACTAGTGCACACAAAAATATGGGCTGATGGTCACAAACTGGGAGGACTTGGCTAGGCCAGAATGCTCCAGTTATTCTCTGTGTCTTGGGAGAGATGAGCATTTTCCCCCTTCTGACAAAAGGAAGCAGCTTCTTGAATGAGGCTCCTGTGATCTGGCACTGGGGAGGAAGGAGAGAAAAGTCTATAGAGCAACATCCCTGCCATTTCTCAGATGGAAAAGTGTTGTTATTTCATGGTCGATATCCTGAGCTGGGGCTATTACCACCACTACTTTATAACTAACATTTCTCCAGTAAGCAAGTTAAAGGATCTCTGAGGATGAAGACTATCTCTCAAGCCAAGATGATCAAACAAAACTAAATGATACAGTACTTCAGAAAGGCAGCTGGAAATATTATGGGGACAGCTATACACAGGTAGAAAGTAAGGTCTCAGAAATCACATTGACTGCTTTGGGGTATAAAGTCAGTTAAAAGTCAGGAAATTAAAAAAAAAACTGTCAAAAAAGAACCTACCCACAGTGTAGGTTCTACAGTCTATTTTTTTTAATTATTATTACTCTTCTGAGGTGAGAAAAACCTATGTATTTATGCTGAATTAAGCTTATATTAAGTAAATTAACATCTGTGTAGGCACAAACAGGATAGCAGAACCTTGGCACTGTTTGTTTGTTCTTGTATTTTCAGTTATCCCTGAGTCTGACTCTGAGATATAACAGAAACACAGTAAATCAGACAGAGCCCACTGCCACACAGAGCTTACATGCTAGAGACTGTGATAGGGAGTATTCCCTATTTGAGAATCAAAGATGTGTTTGTTAATGCACTCTAAATTCCCAGAGGTTGGTTTTGAGGGGGGAAAAATAAGATTTTAGGAGCTATTGATTACATTTCAAGGTCTGGGAGCTCCTTTCAGGATTCAGTGACTTTTCACCAATGCAGCCATCAAATGAGATTTGCTCTTTAAAGCAAATTAATGTCAACCTAAGTATGAATGAGTCAGACCTGTGACTCTCCCAGAACCAGGCTTTATTATGCTGCTGACAGCAAGCCTTGGAGAACCCATTTTAGGCTTTGTGAATATGCTGTGAATAAGCCTGCTAGAGAAATGGTTTATTTAATGACTTAATGACATTTTCTTGAGACTGGGTTGGGAGAAGTTTTTTTTTTTTTTTTAACATAATGAATACGAAAAATGATCGAGACATGGAAAAATCATGGAAATTGAGCAATAATGTCTTTCCTTCCAGCCATTATTATATTGAACGTATAGCAGAGACCTGGCATGCCATCAATCTTGATCCACACTGCCGTCCTCTGAGTTTCTTACTAGCAAACACTCTTTAGTAAAATACTCCCCTTCAGTCATGAAGTCTTATCAAGTAAGCTCTTAAAAAATACCTACACCTGTGCTCTGGAAAAATCCAGCAGGAAGGAAAGAGTGAATAGCTAAGGTTCAAGTCATTATCTCACTTAAAACCTATAGTAATAACATAATAATGTTGAATGCTACCCACAACCCCATTGATCTGTTAATGACATTTAGTATGGAAGACATATCCATTAGTAAGTCACGGAGATTTTATAAAAGTCAAGGTGATTAGACCCCCTTAATTAGAATGTAAATTTATTTATTGATATATCAAACAGATCTATGAGTAGCTACTGATTTTTCAGCAAGCTCATTTTCTATTTCAGTGATATTAAATATTTAACAGAATCCCCTACCTCATTTGCAGTTACTGTGTGCTGAGCTCAAACGAGAGATGGTGAGGACAGCTGTTCACAGGTTCCTTTCAATCTGATTTCAAAGTTTTGGAAATGGAGCACTTCATATTAAACAAAATTTACAACTAAGTGCCAACTGAGGTGAAATGTTTGAGTGTGTATTTATTTGTACATATGCGCAGGTTAGTTCTGTAGGCTCATAAATGCCCATGTAATCTCTCATACATCCTGTTGTAGAGTATGTGAGGAGGCAGGCCTGAGAGAGAAAAGGGAGGGAAGGAGAGAAAGGAGAGAGGGGAGGAAGGAAGAGAGAAGAGAGGAAGGGGGAGGGAGACAGACAGAGACACACAGAGATAAATAGACAGAATGAAAGACCAACACTGAGTTGAAAAACAGCTCTTCTTGTTGAGGTAGGTATGGGGAGACATAACGCTCACTGAACAAGCCATTTCCTTTTTTACACCTCTAACTCCCAAGGCTCTTTTCTCCAACCTGGGGTGTTAGTCAGGTTAATCAACACCAGCCCGTGCCATTTAGGCTTTCTAATTAGTATTGACATTTCTTTCCTCCTGTCATAACTTCTCCTCTATTGTTGTTGTTACATTGTCTTCCTCATTTATTTATTTTTTCCTATCGCTAGGTAGAAAGGTTTTGGAGAGGAGCAAAGGTGAGCCCATGGGCTTAGTTTATTTAGTTTATTGCATGTAATCAGGGGGCTGCATACAGAATACGGGGTTCCTTCTATTCCAGTTTGAGCTGAGACAGCTAACATCCAACGGGAGCGCAGATGAGATAAACTAGAATGGCATCACTCCTCTCATCTCCTCTCTCTTGGACCAGGTTATAAACAAATAATAATGATAATTAACAAAGATACAAATAAATTAAGCTGATATGAGACTGGAACTCAAAACTGGGTTTACATCTACCGCTCAGGCATGGAGGTTGACATGAATGTAGGAGACACAGAGCACGCTTGGAGACAAGCCCTCAGCAGCTTCCTCTTCTCCACACTGCAGCGTCCATGATATAATCCAAAAGGTACAAGTCATGATTGTGACATTCAAATTCTTCATCTTCAGCATGACAAAGAGAGGCATTCCCTCAATGGCCAGCGGTCTGGTGTTATCTACTGAGTCATTCCTGGAAGCTGAGCTGACAGCCTACTCTTCCCACACTTCCAAGAATGTATGAACACTTAACACTGTCTATCAGATTCTCCTCTTCTTAAAATAACTACAGGATTTTTTGCCGCCTGTAACTTAATTCTGGAGCAAATGTGGTGTAATGAATGTGAAAGTGGAAGAATAAAGTTCATTAAAAAAATACCAATAGCCTCATAAATCCATGGAACTTTCCCTAAAACAGACCACATACTAATATAGAAAACACATTTCAACAACTATAGGGAAATTGAAATAACTCTTTATATTTTCTCTGACCACAGTAGTGTAAAGCTAGACATCAACAACAAAAGAAACCACAGAAAATATACACAGTCATGGAATTTAAAAGCACATTATTGAATGGTGAATCAGTCACTGAACAAAAAAATCAAATGAAAATTAAAAATTCCTATAATTAAATGGAATTGAAAATACAACCAAATCAAAATCTGTGGCTACAATGAAAACAGTCCTAGGAGAAAGTTTGTAGCTCTAGGTGCTTACACAAAACAAACAAAAACCAGAGAACATCTACATTTTAATGATATACCTTATAAAGCTCTGAAAAACAAGACAAGCCAAAATCTTCAAACAATATATGGAGATAAAATAATTGAGATCACAGAAAAAAAAACAATAAAATAAAAACAAACAGCCCCCAAAAGAAAATAATACAAGGAGCTAATGAAATTAAGAGCTAGTTCTTTGAAAAGAAAAATGAAGATGACAGATCCTTGGGCAAATTAAAGAGGAAATAAAGAAGTAACAATAAAATTGGAGATTAAAGGAGAGACATTACTACTAACAGTTACCAACAGAAATCAGAAAGTCATAAAGACATGAATGAAAAAATCTATATTCCACTAAATTGAAAAATTAAAAGAAATATATAAATTTCCAGATGAATGTGACCTATTAAAATTAAAACATAGATGGAATAAATGATTTAAACAAATCCATAACCATCAAAAAGACTAAAGCAGTAATACAGTTATCTCACCAGAATTCCACCAGAACTTCAAAGAAGAGCTAACACCCATATTAATTAAATTTTCCCATAAAAGAGAAAGAAAAGGAATACTCTTCTTATAAAGTCTGTATTACCTTCATACTAAAGCCAGATAAGAGCCAATAAAAAAGAAAATTACATACTGGTCTTCCAGATGAATACAGATGCAAGAGTTCTCAAGAAAATATTTGGAAGCTGAACTCAGGACCACATCAAATGTTCATTTGTTATGATCATGCTGGTTTTATTAAAGAGATATGGGGATGATTCAACAAATGCAAATGAATAAGTAAGTCATCACAAAAATGGACCCAAGGATTAAACTCATGTGATGGTCTCAACAGACAATAAACATAGTAGGCCATTAACAAAATCTAATATCCTTTCATAATAAAAGTTATGGGTCTTAGGGTTGGGTCTGACATTTGGTTGGACATTCTCTCAGTCCCTGCTATATCTGTTCTATTTTTGTCCCTGCAGGTCTTGTAGGAAAACACTAGGAGACTAAAATATCTCCTGAGCTCATAGATCAGAAGGTTCACTGTAGTGAAAATGGTCATCCTACCAAAGCAATATTCAATGCAATAGCAATCAAAACTCTAGTGCTATACTTTATGGACAGAAAAACAATGAAAATTTATATGACAGGAAAAACAACCAAAGACAGCCCAAACAATCAAAAAAAAAAAAAAAAACACCACTTGTGGAAGATATTGTCATACTACAGAACCATACTAATAAAAACGGCATGACACAAGTAGAGAATCAGACATATAGACCAATTGTGTAGCACAGAGGATCTACACAATTCAGCTGCCTGATTTTTTTTTTTTTTTCATAAGATTTCAAAAACACATAGTGGAGAAAAGACAACAGCTTCAAAATGATGCCGGAAATACTGGATACCAACATGTAAAAGGATGAAACTAGATCCTTTTCTGTAACCTTGGACAAACCCAACTCCAAATAGATCGAAGTTCCCAACATCAGACCTCATACTTTGAAACTGCTAGAGGAATAAGTAGAGACTATGTTTCAGCTTTTTAGAACATCAACGACTATCCATTTTCAGAATGTTTGCCGGCATTACACCTACACAAGACTGGATCAGTAAACATTCAGTAAAGCTTGAGTGTGGAACTCATAAGGCTCTGCTCTGCCTGACTCAGGGGGCTAATAGCAGTCAGGGCTGTTGGATGAGAGGAAGTCACTGTCTTCAGTGATAGAGCCACAGGTAGTTTGAGTGACTTGCTTTAGTGAACAACCTCAAACTCATGTCCAGGTTAATCCCAAGTTAAATTCAGCATGTCACAAAGCAAAACAAAAAGATATGAATGTGGGATGAGGACTTGGTAAGAAGGGGGATTTGTAGGAAGAAAGAGGGTAAAGAGAGAGAAAAGCTGGCAGGAGGATAAAGATGCCGTGTGGGTAGCAGGGATAAAAGGAAATGAGTAAGGGTAGAAAAAGGATGAGGAGGGTGGAAAAACCAGTGTGACTACAATGTGTAATTTTATGAAACTTTCAAACAACAACTTAACATAAAAGTACTCTTTTTAAAAAAGTATTAAGGTTTTGCCAAGAAAGCAAGATAGAACAGGTCATGCATCTACTTTAACCTAAAGGTTTAGTTACAATGTTGGACAATATTGCTGCTTAGTATTAGTAATGATAATAGTAAAGACTTTAATTACCCAGGATCATTCCATGCTGTCTTTTCTGTGGAGTGTTTGTGTGGGCACTGTATCAAATAGTTCATGTGGGTACCTTGTTTAATACAAACATCTAAGATAAATATCAGTCTGATGACAAAATGAGTGTTAAAATGCATACATATTTTTTCCAGGTTAAAGAATTGATGGGTGTCGTGTAGAACTGGAATCATGTCAGCCCTCAAAGCTCACCTCTGAGTGGCTTTATTATCTCACTTTTTTTTGTAGCTTATGAAATTCCACAAATGAAGAAAATCTGATTTGATAATATTTAACTTTTCTTTAATTACCTTCTTATGTGATTGCCTTGGCCTCTTCTAAAATTCTTCAGATTATATTGGACAAACTGAATTTACCAATCATGAGGAAATTCTCTGGAGGCATCAACAGAAATGAACCATGAAATTGCTTACAATTAGTTTGCCCTCACCATTTGCATAGTGACACTGTTTTTAGAGAGTTCTAATTCTGAATTTATACTGAAGAAATGTCAGCATAGAAGGTGTGACTTCACCAAATTTTCTGAAAGCCCGTGTGTGTGTGTGCCTATACATGTGTGTGTCTGTGTGCCTCTGTATGTATGTATGTGCATATGTGTGCATACACGTGCATGCATACATGTATGCCTGAGTGTGTATGTCTATTTCCTTGAAGCAGCACAGTTCAAGGCTAAAATATGTCCTGGAAACTTAGATCTACAAACCAGACTTTATAAAACTTCCTTGACATCTTTTCCCTATAGTTAATCAAATTGTATATAGGTTTTGAAAATGAATGAGGATAAAACAAAGCAATGCGGGTGGACAAAAATGCATGAATTACATCCTATTTCTGGAACGTTTTCACAGTTTTATACCTGACAGCTTTATTTAGAGAAAAGGTTGAAGAGGCAAGTGAAATAGGGGTTTATAATGAATGAAAACAAGATGTTAACCTTCAAAATATTAGTGCAGGATGGTTTATGAAACCAAGGTATGGAAAATGATGTTAACCTTCAGGATAAGAGTATAACATTGAGGATACATTTTCTAAGAAAACAATCCTTGTTATGAAAAGTCTTTGAAAGAACAGCATCCCTGGATTGCAGAGTTCTGGGACTTTGTTCACACACAAAATCTCTGTTCAGTCTGAGGTTATGTGGTGACTGAAGCCAGAGGTGATGTACTTTCACCATTAGCTTAATGTGAACTTAAAATCACCGGTTCCCTTTCTTGGAGTCAGCTTCATACCATTTTAAAAGTCAGTATGGTGGAAATTAATAAATCCAAGTTTCGGGAAAATAGAAAAAGAACAGCTCATCCTGGAAGACGATTAGAAAAGGGATCTACCCTAGAATTGATAGCCTCTATCCCTCTCTCCCTCTGTGTCTCTATAAAAAATGTTTCCATCATCTTGGATACATTTTCATCAGCTTAGGAACTCACATTTGGGAATGAATGGCTAAGGACAGAGGGATGGTATGTGCTGGATCAACTTGAGAAGAGAGAGGCAGGGCTCAGAGCAGATACTACTGATGCTATAGGGAAGCTACAAAGCAAACACACAATTTTAAATGAGAGCATACCTCAGGGTCGAAGATGCTCAGAATCACAGCCTTATTGATTTTGAATTGAGTTTCTCTTCATCTCGGTCCCACAACATTCTTTAGGCACAGCACTTTTCAGCTCTGATAAGAGTCGCATGGAAGGCAACTAAAGTCTAGCCCCCACTAGACTCCACAGACTGTAATCTAGAGGGTGGAGTGGAAAGCAGGCATGAGTGGTACCCACAGCTCCTGTATCCTGAAAGTCCACCAGGGGATTCTAAGTTTTCACTTGTTTTGAGACCCACTGTTTCAGTTTGATAGCGCCCAATATTTATTTAATCCTAGAATTATGCAATGTCAGGGCAATTCTTTGCTTATGAGTAATTGAAACTATTTCATGTCAATATATTTATCAGTCCTACAGTATATTTGAAAGGTCAGGTGGCTGGGATTTGGTCTCAACAAAGCACAGCAAAGTTCAGCACTTAGACCAATACATCTTCTGGTAGTGGGAGTAGTAGTGCCAATTTTGTAAACTGTTTCCCATTATGCATCACTCCACTACTAAGTGGTTCTTCCTTGTTAACAGTAGAGACTTAAGTGAATTTTAAAGTACAGATGTGAAGGTTTCTACCATCTTGGATAGCATGACAGGAGATTTCCCTGAGCAGATGAGCAAGTACCAACGTTCTGTGAAATCAACAGTGGCTCCAGCTAGAGCAACCTCAGCACCTTGCTTGTTGCCCACAGGCATCATGCCTGGCACTAACCTAACCCTTGCCTTGAATCACGTCAGGATGTTTTAGCAGTAGCTCTATGAAAGCCACAGGCACCTGCTTACATGAAGGACCTTTCCTATTAGTGGCATTCCTGCGCTCATCAGCAGCTGTTCCTGACTTTTGGGAGCTCTGAGTTGACAGTGTTCCACTCTGATGCTCCTTCTTAAGGAGCACGACAAGGGTCTGTGCTCTGTCTGCTGAGAATCTAAAGCACCACATTATATATGGTTGCCTGCCTTAGGAAGAGCATATGGTCCCATTATTAAAATAATTTTTAGAATGCCAAGTGTGAATTTGAAACACAGAACCACCAATAGTGATTGAGAAAAGCTTGGAGCTCCTGAAAGTTCTTCATACACTAACAGGACACCCTTGGAGAAAACATCTATTTGAATTGCATTTGCTAGTTCAGGTAATATATACCTTACCCTAGTGCAAAATGCCTTAAAGATAAGAAAAAAATAAATATGATAGAAGTTGGTGCATCAAGGATCTAAGCAACCTTTGAGACATGTGAAGGAGGACAGTGAGGAGTTTAGTTAGGGCCAACCAAATTGCAATGGCCATTTTCAGGCATGCTTCTTCATTCACACAAAATTAGGGCCAAGAGAAGAGAGAACAGTTTAATCCAAATACTAATGGGAAATTTCCAAATATATGGCTCAATATGCCAGACTTAAAGAAATAATCTGGTAGAAAATTTATCCTATCTTCTTGAAACATTTAAGAACAACATTTTCTGGTGTGTGTGTGTGTGTGTGTGTGTGTGTGTGTGTGTGTGTGTGTGCGCATGTATGTGTGTATGTGTGCATGTCTGTGGTACAGTGCAAATATCCAAACCTATGTGTGCATATATTCACATGTATAGGCGAATATATGTGTGAGCCTGTGCATAGGTGTTGTATTTCATTATTTCTGAGATCAAGGCTAAAATATTTTTAACCAGAGCAGATGTCAAATCATAAGTGTTTCTAGAACCTCACTTAATTATACTTAGAAGCTTTACTTTCCCTTGAATCTGTCTGTTATTTTCAGTCACATGCCTCCGCCCATCAGTGAGGGAAATATTTAGTATGTTGAGTCAATAAATATTTATTACCTTCTGTGTGACATACTAGTTAAGGGGCCAGTTCATCCATATAAAAAAATTCCATTCAGTCAAAAAAGAGAAAGAAGAAAATTTCTACAGGATGCTTGGAAAACACTCCAAAAATATCTAACAATTCCCATGTATATAATGCTTGCATTTGTGTTATTAAAATTATTTACATTTGCATATGAACATAATTACATGGAAATGTTAGTACAATACACAAGAAACAACTGATAAACTATGAGGTTGAAGAAAGCTCAATCTCTATCACTATTCCTGCAGTCTTTCACCATGTGCATCTCTTATTTTAATTAGAAAAAAAATATTCAAGTCACAATACTATTTTTCTAGGGCAAAGAAATAATTTTCACTAAAAAATAAAAGTGACTTCAAAGAACCATGTGGAAATGTCATAATTTTGAACGAGCAATCAAACATTTTTAACCTGAGGCATATATATATTCAAAAAAATTAGTATTAATGAAATAACTAGAATTCAGCAAACATTCAAGCAATCTGTCAACATGATCTACCCAACCTCCAGGCCTGTACATTCAAAACTAGTCCTATCTTCATGAAATCTCTCTCTTCTCCTGCCCACCCCAGCTCACCTCTGGAGGTCTCCATTCTTCTCAAAGTGGGAATTGTGTAGCGCACAAGTATTCTGTTATTACACACTGTAATCTATAAACTGAATATCAGGTTTTATACTCATAGTGGATAAACAGGAAACACTATAATTACCCTGCATGGACACCTGTGCACATATGTATAATCATTTGTGTATATGTTTCAATTATTTGTCCTCACATGATCTTTTCCTTCAGTAAGGTAGTCACTGGCCTGTGATAGATTATAATGCTCATGTTCAAACCCACACATGGCACAGTTGTGAAAACTAAGCAAACTGAAGTACAGAACAGTCACAAATGTTTTTAGAATGAGTCTTCTATGAATCTGTACATTGCAGTGGACACAAAAATCAACCACCTTATAATCACATGAGGAAATAAACATTTGACTAGTTTATTAGAAACTCTTGTCTGTGTTGTATAGAACACTGATATTTTCAATTTAGCACATTCAAAATAGGACCAGAAGTGGGCAATTAGATTTGCTGGAAGAAAAACCACAAGCTTTCTCCTTCAAATAAGTTGTGCCAGGAGCACAAAACAGTTTCAGTGAAAAGCATGTTACATAGAGAAGATTTTCTCTGTGGGGACACATTTGAGGGCACAAAATGTCACACAAAGAAGATTGCCACTGTTGGATACATGCTAAGAGAGATCATGTCACGTGGAGAAAATTGACACTGTGGGGCCACATGTGAAAGCAGAGCTTGTCATATGGAGAAGGTGGCCACTGTTAGGCACACACTAGGACTTGTGTTAACTATGGTGTCATGTCTGTTATACTTAACAATAAAGATGCTGATGACCTGAAGTGAAGAGTCTTAGAAGTCCGTAGCATAAACTCATGATTTCAGAAAGCATGTTAACAAAAAACTGAATCGTTATTCGAGTCTACCTACTTATCTCAGAAGTACGCCAAAACAGATGAAGAGCTGTTCTGTTTAAATTTTTTACTTAGTTAGTTATTTAGCTACTTGCTTACTTTCTTATTTACTTTTTTAGTATTTTATGTGCATGAGCGTTTTGCTCGTATATGTATCTGTGTACCACAGGTGTCCCTGGCTCCCTTAGATGTCAGAACAGGGAGTTGCATTTCCTGAAACTGAAGTTATGAACAGTTAGTTGTCAGTCACCATATGGATTCCGGGATTCGAACCCAGGTTCTCTACAAGAACTAAACATGGTCTTAACTACTGAGCCATAGCTGCAGCCCAAGGACTGCTGTTCCTAAGTTGGAGAAATCTGCATTTAATGGTGTTTAATATTGTAACAACTGGACAATGTGAAGACATAGTGGCTCTTAGCAGAGACATAGATCCTGGCACCAATCCTTCCCAGAACAAGTCTTTGGTTTTGTTTGTTTGTTTGTTTGTTTGTTTTTTCTGTACCATTACTGTGTACAGTATTGTAGAAAAGGATCAAAATAGAATAAGAGTGTCATAAAGTAAAACTCATCCTTAGGGTGCTGCTCTCTTGCATAACACCAAACATTTGTTACACACTTCTTCAGCGTGGTGTCTATGCTTAGCACTGAAATTTGATATTTAGATGGAAACTTTCTTCTGATGGGATGGTATTTGATGCTGAAGTTAAAAAGACTGCTCATGTCTTGGAAACTTAATTAGGAATTGCTCTTTGCACCACCAAGTTGTTTTTTTATTTTTATTTTTTCTTAAAGTCCCACTACCTTGAGTTGAAGCCAGTCTCATTCATACAGCAAATCATTTGACCTTGTCTAAACTTTAGAGTTTAGGTAACTGGAGTTATTTGACTTGTATTACTCTGCTACATATAAGGACATATATATATACCTCTTCCTTTGCCACTATTCTTTCCTTCTCTTCCTCTCCTCCTCCTCTTCTTCATACTTTTATTTCTTCTTCTGCATTTCTAATAGTTTTCTTGCATTTTAAACCAGACGTATAAAAGAACAAGTAAACCAGCTAAAATCACTTTCCCAATCAGAGAATAATCTACCCTTGTAACAAAAGCAACAAGATCTCGTTCCTTTGTTCTGTTGTGGTTTATGGAAGAAACTGCCAGATTCCCATATAGGTTCACAGATTCTAGGATATCTTGACACAAAGTAATGAAGACAAGACATCCTGTATAGCTAAAAAACCGAAGAGAAGTTTTACATATTGACCCAAAAGCTCTTATTTTAATTGAAAGCA
Organism: Psammomys obesus; assembly: GCF_907164565.1. Classification (NCBI taxonomy): domain Eukaryota; kingdom Metazoa; phylum Chordata; class Mammalia; order Rodentia; family Muridae; genus Psammomys; species Psammomys obesus. The sequence continues at coordinate 7,170,743 of NW_026591711.1, forward strand.
ATGCTTTTAATAACTATTTGGCTGACAGTCATAGGCCGAGGGGCATTCCTTAACAAATCAAGTCCATCATTTTAGCTCTTCCCCTTGCCCCAGGCTGCACTGTGCTACATTATAATATCTCTCTCACTGATTCATTCTCCTACAGCTCTTGAGTTTTATACTCAAGTTCATACCCTTGAAAAGAAAACCTATAAACCAGTTTTTGGGGCGAAAGAAAATCATCAGGAAAGGCGAGGTCAGAGACTTCTAAAGATCCAAGGGCACTTCCATTCTTATCTTTATTCTCCAGCACCCACTCAGTGGCAGGCCCAGTACTTGACCGTGGAGGCAGATATGATAATAACTAAGACTCAGTCTCTTCCTAAAGAGATAGTTAAATCCAGTGAGGAATGAATAAGATGAATTGGTTAAGGTGCAATAAGATAGATACAAATAAGATGCTAGGGAGGTTAGAGAAGAGAATTGTGAGATCCTCTGCACTGAAGCCTTATGGCTTCTTGGATTTTTCCTTGAGGTCTAACACCATCAAGAGGCCACTGTCATGCAATAGACAGTTCCAGAAGGAGTGGCGGCTTCACAATATTTGCTGCACAGGGTATGGCTCAAGGAGAACCGAAGAAGTCTACCACCTAACAGTGAAACACTTCTCTCTTCCTGTTTGCCAGTTTTGTCTGCATTCAACCGCTACACATTCCCTGTTTCACAGTGATCATATTCAATAAATAAAAATTAGCACATATGTTTCTTTTCAAGTGAAAAAGTATAAGGAGCTTATTAACACACACTTGCCTAGAGGTATAGTGACTATCTGGCTTAAGCTCACAGCGAATTAGAGACAAATTGAAAGGGCACAGTCAGAAGAACTAAAGTTAGGATGCAAGCAGCACAGGCACACAACAGGGACACTGCAAATATGTGTTCCATGAGTTAATACATGAGAAGACAGTTAATAATAGTGCAATAAAAAGACAACAATACATTAAAAGCTGACCAAAAGATGTCCAAGATCATATGTACCCCTTAAAGTTTCCTACAAAGCTAGCCTCACCGACATCTAGCCTTACCACTATTTGCCAACACTAACGACACTAACCATCCAGGAGCTCAACTTTTTAAAATAAGTTATTAATTATTTGTTATTTCATACATGCACACAATATAATTTGATAATGTCCATACTCCATTATTCCTAACTGCTCCCTTATCCACTCCCTCTCATTCCTCTCCTGATTTGGTAGTTTTTTGTTTTGTTTTGTTTGTTTTTTTTTTTTCTAAATAACTCACGGAGTTCCAATTTGTATTGACCATATATGCATGAGTATGGGACCATTTCAATAGAGAATGAGTGAATAATCTGTGGTCACACCCCTAAAAATTTTAAATTTTATTTAGCATATTTTACTTAAAGAACATGAAACTGATACCTCCAAGATTTTCCTCTATAAACTTTGTAAAATTCATTAAAACAGGCCCTTTACTTCTAAATATATCAAGAAGGAAAGTGTATTTTTTTTTTGCCTCAAAATCCTTTTTCCTTCTTCTTTAAACAGGTTATATACTCATTTAAAACAAAGCTTCTAAGACCAAGAAGGCTCTTTTAGTCTCCAGCCACCCAGATTGAGATCTGATTGAGCACCCTGGCTGTTATTCATCAGTCCATTTCAAGCTGTACAGACAGAAGCCAACACCTATCAGAGGACTTACAAGCAGCATTAAAATTCTTACAAGAATGTGATTTTGAAAGATGGATATATTTTGACTGAACAGGGTCTATCCAATATCCTAAATAAAAATCAATGTGCATCTAAGATCTGTCAGCTCATGACAGAGAAAGAATGTGGCAAAGCAAGAAATTTATATCACAGCTATCAGGAAGCAGAGAAAGGGATATAGGAAGAACCAGGGCAATCTACAGCACCAAAGATACACACAATAACCTACTTCCCCAGAATCTCCACCTCCTTTTTTCAAACTTCCCACTGATGTCATCATATTATAAATAATCAAGGGGTTAATAAACTTACTAATCAAAAATTCTCACAATATAATTGTCACTGAGAATATTCTCACAAATACAGTCACAAACATGTTTTATTGATTTTCCTGGCATTTTTTAATCTTACTACAGTGATAGTAAAAACAACTCTATCGTAGCCTGAAGAGAGGAAGATGGCTAGGAGAGGAGAAATTCCAGGGCAGGAAGTATGGACCCTCCCTGAAGTCCTGAGTCACTATGTAGATGGACTGTATGTAGATGGACTGCAGCACTGTTTTCCCTTGTACTACAGCAAAGCCAAAACCAGCTGTCTGCACCAGAACCAGACACTATGCATACCTCCCTCTCTGGCCTGGTCTTCATTTACTGGGCACATACTCTGGCCAGGCTTTGCTTATAGACAGGTATGTGACAGCTGCTCACCCTCTGTGGGGAGGTGAATCCCGAGTTTCACCTAGAACACCCTGGCTGGGTCTTCATCCTTTAATGACATAGACCCACTGGGTCACTTCCTTTTTCTTTCTCAAGGTTCCTTTGCCTTGCTCACTCTAGCTCCCTATAAAAACAGAGCATGAGTACCTCTCCCAAATCATACCTCTACACATGAAGTAATTGTAAATCTCAGCTAGAAAATACATTCTAGCTGAATCTCATTTATGAACATGTCAGATAATAAGCACCACATAGGATATTTCAAACCAGAAATGTGATCTCAAACTCTAAAAGACCTCTTATCTACACTATCAACTGCACAAGAGCACCCATCCATAGCACTAGGCATCTGTCCACCTGAAGCTTTAGGATGGAGAACTTAAGATGTCCTACAGTGATGCTATGAACATACCAGCATAAAAATGACAGCAGGTAAGTGAAGGTGGAGCCAACAAAGAGAGCCACTGTCATCAAGGTCTTGGAAAACAGAGAGGCCCTCATGGCTGTCACTGTCTCAACCCAGGGAAAAGGCCGCTCTTCCTTTAAGGAGCTAATCTATTTGCAAAAGAAAGGAAAAAGTCTAAACCCACAGAAGTTAAGTAAGAAGATGGAAAATGTCATTTTGTTGAAGCGACAGAAGTCTGTGCAGGTTTAGCAGGCCCTATCCTCTGCTTCCTTGCATCACTGTCTGTTGTAGTCTCTTCTCTGCAAACAGCATCAAGGCCTGTGTTCCTGTCATTTTTTATGGATCCAGGAAGTAGGAATCATATACTGTTTGTGTCTTTGTTAATGTGCAAATGGCAAGTTCTTTGTCACACCCTTACGTTCCCCTCCTCTTAATGGTTCTTGATCTCAGCCTTTCAGAAATTCTGGGAAAAGGATGCTAGGAGAGAGTGTTGAGGATCTGGTTTTAATTTTTTTTTCTCTACTGCTCTTTAAACCAGTGACATGGGCACAGCCATGACCTGCTCAAGAGTTCATTTGTGATCTCATAATGAAACTATATTAATCACTCAGAGTTCCAAATTACTCAAAGATGCTATATAGAAACATTCTAAAATTTCATCATACCTAATTTTACTAAATTATGTCTTATAGAACATGTTTTTTTTTTATTAATGATACAAACACATACAAAATGTGAATAAATATTTAAGTAACTCCGAAGACCAGCAATCTACTTTTGGAAATCAGCTAAGGAGACTAGACAATTTTCTTTTTGTATTCACCTCTTAAAAAGGTTGTGAAACATGGCTCAGGGGTTATGAGCACTTCCTGCTCTTGCAGAGTCCCCGGGGAGGTTTGCAGCACCCACACAGTGACTTACAAATATCTACAACTCTAGTTCCAGAGAATCTGATATCCTCTTTGGATCTCCTCAGGCACCAGACATGCACACGATACACATACATACACGCAGGCAAAACATTCATACAAAGAAAAATATATAAATCTAAAAAAAATGTTAAGGAATAGAGCAAACATCCCACTCTCCTTTTTAGAACAAGGCAAACTGCCCTGAGTCTATTGAAGCCCCCCTTTCAAAGTTTGATAGAGAATTCTACAGACATCAGGAAGTTTGCTTGAAAAAAGAGAGAAAGAAAGAGAGAGAGAAAGAAAGAAAGAAAGAAAGAAAGAAAGAAAGAAAGAAGACTTACTAGAGTCAATTGTCCCACCTAAGTTCTCCTGTCAAAATGTCCATCCTATGTCCCTAAAATAGCTTTTCACCATTTCCAGCTTTCTCATACTGCTTTCATAGTTGCTCTTGAACTATGTGCAATTCTTTAGTTTTTTCTTAAACAGTTTTACTGCATTTTATTCATGTGTTTATGTATGTGTGAATGTGTGTGTGTGTGTGTGTATGTGTGTGTACATCCATATGCACATGCCTAGGCTACAGAATATGGAGAGGGGTCACAGGCCAGTTTGTGGGCTCAGTTCTTTCCTCCTGCTGTCTGGCTCCTGGGGATCAAATTCAGGTCATCACACTCAGTGGTTGGTACCTATATCCCCTGAGCAATCTCCTCAGGCCATTAGGTACATTTCTAAATTCATAACCCTCATAATTTAGAAGCCTACGATGATATTGCCCAAACTATCAAAATTGCCAGATGAAACAGATTCATAGGGTCTTAAAATAGATGCATATTACCTTCTTCTCATAATGAATGACACTGTACAAGTAAAAGATAGTTCAGAACATTAGATGAATGTGAAGTAGAAACTGGAGTTCCTTCTTCCTGGGGCAGCTTATTTTGAAATGTAGTAATGACAAAGCAAGGTTTCACCTGGAGTAAAATTTGTTTTGATGGACAACTGCTAGCCTCAGGGTGTGTCGCAACATGAAAACACACAAATCTCTGAGTCCTCATTTAAATCTCATTCAGTAGAGTCTGCCTTCCCCTGTGATGGAAACTTTCTCTGTTGGCAACAACTTAGTCCCGTTTTGAAGGTGCTAGTTTTACAAAAAGTACCTCATGAACAATTATAGCAGCAAGGTTTCTGTAGCATTTAAAATAGAAATGGCCATGGGGGTGAAGAGCAAAGGGCTGTAGCTTAGAAGTGATTCAGACAGAGCCCCAGAGTAAAAGCTGTATGAAAATTCCCTACGCTAGGGGTATCCCTTCATCCCCACTACTTCCACCACCTACAAATGCATATATGCACATACACACACAAACACACACACTCACATGTCTACACACACACACACACACACTCTCTTAGGAAAAATGTGTCCCCTAACAGTCTAAAAACCTTTAAGGCTTGGGTCAAGAACTATAAATGTTGCAGGATTGGTTCCAGGTAAAGTAACAATTGAGAGCCATCTGCCAGGACATATCTCCAAAAGACCCACAGTCTTGCTGGGAGGTTCACAACACAGATTTGACCTTGCCATTCAGTCACTGCTTTCTGCACTTCTAGCCATTGGAAGTCTGGGAGTCCCTCCAGGAGACTGCTGCCATAGGGAAGTCTAGACCAGATAGAAGTTGCACTGACTTTTCAGTCACTTACAATCTTTATGCAATAGATAAACATGCCTGTTTTGTGTTTCTCCTAGGCAATAAACCCAGAGAGAGCTGTATTTTCTTCAGAACTGAAATGATTACTTACATCTCAAGGTAGAAGCAAGTTCACCTGTAGCAGGTCATAATCAACAGTAACTAGGAAGATAATTTTTAACTAATAACAAATTCTTCCAAGGAACTTCATTCTTTCCGTGTGTGTCTGCATACCCAGGGGTCTCCTTCCCAAAGGCATGTGGGTAGGGATTTCCACTCAATGACTAGGAAGCTATGCAGCTCTCTAGCTCAGGATCAGAATGCAGCTACTAAGATCAAAACCAATTCAAGGACTTTGTTGAATGAAAGAAAAGAAAACCATAGTGAAATGTCTCAGATACCATTTCTTAAAGCTATGGTTGATGAGATTTAAAAAATAAAAATAAAAAAAGAACCTAAACAAGAACACAGTGTGTAGGATAAAGTTCACATTTGTCAAATCTCCTCTACTCTTTACAGGTGATCACACTGTAAGGACTAGTGGGGTGTAGTCTTTTGGGGGTGGCTAAGTGGAATCCAGAGGAAGAAGATTTGAGACATTGTCCTGGCTATGTGAGACAGTGGTTGGCCATATCTGTCCTGTGCCCAAGTATAGGAACACAGAATTACAAGCATGGGCCTGTTAACCTTCATGCCAGAGAATTCTTCAGCATGACAACAGTGGGGAAAGAAATCAAAGGGAACCCCCCCCCAATCACTCTGTGGTAACTTGACATTTCAGCTGTTGCTGCCCATGCCACTCTCAGCAGTATCCCTGCCCACTGTGCACAGACCAATGGCCACTTCTCAGGCAAGAGCCACTCCTTCTTACATGGGTACTCAAAGGTGTTGGGAAAGACAGCATAGCAGTCAGGAGTGCAGTCTGTCATTCCAGGGGACCTGAGTTCAGTTCCCAGCACCTATGAGGTAGTTCACAGCCTCATATAACACCAGTCCCAGGGGATCCAATGCTTCTGGCATTGTGGCTACTCAAACACACATGTACATCCCTCCCCTACATATATATACAAATAAAATATAAATCTTTAAGAAAATTATATTGAGGACAAATCCACTCAGCAGCTCAAGGTCCAGCTTAATCACCTTCAGATTCCCTAAGAGATTTCCTCAAATGCCTGTTTCCTCTAGTTTTCATTCCTCATTAGTCATGCAGAAGAATCCTCTGGGCTGAAGGTTAACATACCCGTGTGTGTAATTCTGTGTTCCTATACTTGAACACAAGACAGACATGGCCAATGACTCTGGATTCTTTTTCAAACAACCAGGACAATGTCTCAAATCTACCTCCTCCAGGTTCCACTTAGCCACTGCCACCAGACTACTCTCCCGTGGCTGGTAGTAGGAGGATGCTTGCTAAGTGAAGGCTCAGAGCTGCATCATATGCCAGCCAACCTCTGAAGCTCCCTTTGCTTCTCTGGCACAAAACACAGCTCAACATGAGCCTAAAGGACATTCTGTATCAATCAACATGGGCCTATAAGACGTTCTTGTGTCCAGTAGCCACTGGATTAAATATAGGCCTGTAGTTCAATTTTGCTCTTACAACCTAAAAGAATTTTTAAAATACTGTCCATTCCTTCAAATTTTACATAATTGTTGCCGCTATTTTCATGTTGCATGGATTTAAGCAGTTTCAAGAACACAAATTTCTACCATGTTTCAAATATTATTAAAGCTCATATTTTAATACAGAAAATGGAACTTAGATATCATAATGCTCTAATGTCAATCAACAATCACCAGCAACAAGATTTAATAATCGCCATCATGCACTTAACAATACATAACCTGAAACATTATTAAATAAGCTTGCTTTAAAACAGTTTTAAGTTTATGGAAAAACTTAGAAAGAAAATAATTACTTCCCTTTTATTATTTTATTTTTTCTTATTTTAATAGGCATTTTATATAATTCTACCCATCTTCTCTTTCATATACATTGTGTTTTGTAGCACTTTAAGCCTTATCATAGATTTAGTCCATTTATGGTATCCATTTCCAAATAACATGCCCCAGTGTGTGGACCATGCTGTTCACAACCGAGTGGGGCATTCCCATCAGCCCTGCACTATTGAGGTCATTCTCTTCACTTACTCTTCTATTAGGATAACTCAGTACATTGACTGACACTCTTATTGCATTAAACAGTTATCTTTTTATCTTTTTATTTGGGAAGATTTCTACTGACCTATCTTTAAGTTCACCAGTTCTCTCCTTGAAGAGGTTAGTTTTAATCTCAACCAAAAAGACTTTATTTCTTTTAATGTGTTTGCTCCTAACAACAATTCCTTTTGGACCCCTTTATACCATCCCTCTGCTTATATTGCCCATATGTTCTTATAACATAGCTGTGTTTTCATTCCCTATCCTGCTGATCTCATAGGATGATTTCAGTACCTGTGTCATATATGAGACTGGTTCTAATGGTTGCTTTGTTTTTGGGCACACCATCTCATTTCTTTGGTTTAAAGCAAAACATACTGTTACAGGAAGGAATGTGTGAGTGGGCTGACAATGGAAACTTATGTTGATCTGACTCGAAATCAGGTTGCATTTAAGTTTTATCCACAGGTTTCAAATTTCTTCAGTGGCCTCACTTTTTTTCTAGCTCTTGTTTTTGGCTGTTTATGTTCTGTTCAGAGATGGCTTGCTCCTCACAGCTCTTCCAGCTTTAACTTTGTTCCTCCTGCCTCTTACTCTCTTCCCAACCTGCAATGCTATGGGATTATTTCCATGACTCCACCTTCCCAACACACCCACACATACACACACGTAGGCCTGTTGGAAATGGGCTTCCCCATGGGGGAGGGCCTGTGTGTTTTACATAGACTACTTCTCTCCTGCAGGAGTCTCTCGGGGATCTTTCTTCACTATGAAAGCTTTTACCTTGTCTTATTATATCTGGTTTTGGGATATTTGCTTGTTGTCTTTTGGAGGCCTGCTCTTTTCTGAAGTAATATGAAGTTGGCGTGTATCTGGGGGAGCAGAGAGGTAGAGGGAAGCTGGGAGGAGTGGAGGGAGGAGAAACTGTGATCATGTTGTATTGTATGAGAGAAGAATCTATTTTCAATTTAAACAGGAGTAGGAGGAAGAAAAGGGGGAGGAGGAGAAAGAGAAGGAGAAGAAGAAGAAGGAGGGGGATTCTAGAGGTAAAGGCAAGAAAGTGGAAAGGACCATGAGGCCTGAAGCCTCTAGGAATTTTTTTTTATTTCACCCTGCTCTGCACCCAATAGCCAGCAAGCCAACAGATTAACCACCCTGCTTGGAGCAGTTGTAATCCAGTAGCTTCTACGCCTGAGGACAGAAAGTCAGCAGAGACTTTCTGGATGGGCCTTCTCTTGTGGTTGCCAAATGCTGTGTGTTGGAACAAAACCCCAAAGTTTCTTTCTTTAACTCCTTAGATCTATTCTCCTTTCCATCAATAGCTACTTATTCTACAAATTTTTGACAAATTTATATCCTGAAGTAATTTTATATCTAAAAGTGTTTTGATGTAAAGGCAGATTTTGTGATAGGTCATTTAAATTTACTGCAAAATAGTAAAATTTTAATAATTGATAATTCTGTTGATACTATAAAGCTGTGAAGATTTTCATGTAAGATGCTATACTCAGTTATGATTAAAATATTAGATGTTTATATAAAATCACAGATAGCTGTGAAACATGAAAACAAACGTTTAAGCCATAACACATAATGAGTGAAACAAACTGTTCTTATGTGTTTAATGGAGAGGAAAGGAGTGTATCGCTGAAAACAAGCCAGCCTGTGGCTTCTGTCTTAACTTTCGTTACTATTTAAAAGAGGAAGGCAGTTTTTGAAAAGCTATTTCTGCACTCACTCAAAACACTGAGCCACCTCCTATTAGAATTAGGTCATTGGTCAGAGGTACAAAAGCAAATCACAGCTGAAGAGTTCAGCATGTTTTAAGGACAAGATCAAGTCCAGATACTGGTAGATTCATCTGAGTAAGTCCATTCTAGCTGTTCTGCTGAAAAAAAAAAAAAAAGCTATAAAAATGTGCAGGCAGTGGTGGTAAAATGAGATGGTCGTGCTATGAAATTTAACTCTGCTCCGAGAACTATCTCCAAGTCTGAAAGGCTAACCCAGCAGTCTCCAAGCCAGCCAGGAGGTCCTGGTTTTGTTGCTCCCCTCGAAAAGCACCTTCCAATCCTCAATCACAACATCTCTGATGAGTTCTTAATCATCTAGCTCACCAGGAAATTACTTGGCATGTTTTCAAACATTCAATTTCTGAAAAGTGATTCTGGCTTTTCTAGGGTTATCAATTTTAGTGGCTCCCTTCCTTCTCAATAGCTTCATGTAGTTTGGACTTGACTAACAGGAACCTTCTTATTCAGTGAGCACAGACACTGTAGTTGATTGGAAACCAGGAAAAGAAGCTTTAACTGACAAACTGGGCACACATCCTTCAAATTCCCTTCAATAAGAAGTTTGAAAAATATCCTTGCAAGTCCAAAAAAAATAAATTATTTTTATGTATTACTATTATGTATGTGTGTGCGTCTATGTGCGTGTCCATGTGTATGTGGAGTCCAGAAGAGGTTATTGGATTCCCTGAAATTTGAATTACAGATTCTTGTAAGCTACCTGATATAGGTGTTAGGAGCCAAATTTGAGTGTTCTCCAAGAGCAGCAAGCACTTTTAACCACTGTTCTTTACAGGGCAGAAACAACAAAACAAAACCAACAACAAAACCCCAACATATAAGTTGTGGTTAGATTTGGATTTTTATTAGTGTCACTTGGAAATGATTCACCCTTCACATTTACTTAGGTCTGTGTAGGCTAACTGTTCAGCAGCCCAGGGATTTGGGGCATAAAACAGAGAGTCATTTGAAGTGACCACTTACAGGACCTAGTTCTTAATAGTGAGCTACACAATGAGCTCACTATTGGTCGGAGGTACAGAATAGTGAGCTACAAATGGAGCGTCCATAAAAGCTTGCAAACAACTGATAATTTATGTCTTAGTAGCTCTCTGCCTAGTTCTGCTCTCCCTGATTAGCTAATATTTGAGTTTCCTGGGTATTCAAAGACATGGTGCAATGAAGTGTGGCAACTTTATACACCTGCAAATGGAACTTCTCAGCTTCTGCAAAACATAAAGGCTTTTTTTGTGTTTTTTGTTTGTTTGTTTGCTTGCTTTTTGCTTTTTCAATCTCAGTAAAACTTGTATCCTTGAGCAGAGAATATTCTTTGGCTATTTCATTTGCTTTATTTTGGTTATTTTAGTTAGCCAAGTGCTATCCTTTTACAAGTTAAAAAAATTTAAAGCCCCCATTTAAAGATTTGAACCTGCCTGTGTGATCGGTGCACACCCAGAACAAACCAAAAGCTCCACAATTCCCTCACGGTCTTCACAGCTGAACAGAGCCAACAAACCGCATTGCTGTGGCTGCTAACTGTATGTTGACAGGGTCTTCCTTTGCTGGGCAGTCTCTCATAGGTCTTTTCCATGGTGGAAGTCTTTAATCTACTTGAAGTTGCACCAAACCAAGTCTCCTTTTTCTCTTCCTTCCTCTTCCTCTTCTGAGCCATCTCATTCTTGGCCTTCTCTGTAAGGGATCTGGATTACCCCAGTCATGGGAAGCTCCTCCCACTTGTCCTGTGCCATGGGAAGGAGGCTCCATTGTCAACTCTCATCCTTCTTTTCTTTGTTCTACCACAAAGAGAAACCAATTTCCAACCTCACTTGCCTCATCTGTTACAGAATCAGAAACAGCTTGGAACATTAAAATAAAATAAAATAATGGCCACAAGTTCATAAGTGCTGACAGCATGCTGGCTCCTGGGCTGAGTGGTTTTATCATTCCATAAATCCTCTAAGTAAACCCATGGATTTACAGATATCAGGGAGGGTAATCATACTCCCCCAATTGTACACTAGCAAGTAGCAGAGTCAGTACGCCAATCTCTGCCTCCAATAACCTTGACTGATTAACCTTGCTCCATTCATTCTTTATATTCTGTCCCAGTCCTCAGCCCATGGAATGATGCAGTCCATATTCAGAGTAGATCATTCTGTCTCAATTAAATCTCCCTAAAAATGCCTCACCATAGGTATGTCCTCCTATGAGAGAAGGAAATAAATCTCTGAGGAGTTCCCTAACCTCACCGTAACTATTTGGGTTTCATTAGTTTGGCTTTTCTGTTATTGTTATTTTTATAGCTTTTAATTTAGATATATTCCAGTAAATCTATTCCATTATTAATAACAAGTTGACTCTCCGAGTTAGTCCTGTGCTTTATATACTATGAATAACAAGTATCAAGCCTCTGGCTTGCTAAATCAATTATCCACCTGTTATTTTTTCCAATCTATGTCACAACTTGGATTAGTATCCAAGTCTTGACTCTTTCATGGAGGAAATTAGAACAGACTTGAATAGAGTATATACAAGCCTGAATGCTAGTTCTTCATAAGCTTGGCCAAGTTACTGACTACCATCAAGCCTCAGTTTCCCCCATTTATAAAAGAACATCAACACATGTAACTCTGCCTTGAGATTTCATCTCAGGTCTCAAAGTCTCTTCACAGTTTGAATTTCTACCCAGCATACCCAGTGATGATTTGGTGAAAAGGAGCCTCAACTAAAGAACCTCCTTATCTAAGGAACCTCATCTCAACAAGCAGATAAACCTATGTGGGAGCAGCTGTGGTTGATGAAGCATGAGGCAGCTTGCCTTGGCAATCTTTCCTACTTGTTTGGATTATGTTATGTATAATTTTGTGAGTCTGCTGGTTTGCCACATATGATTCATCAAGCTGATATCTGTTGATGTCCATTTCATTAGGTGTTTCCCATAAACAGGGAAATAGGATGAGAGGCTTTCCCTCACTGATAAGCTGCTAACCTGCTAATCAAAACAAAATACTAAAACACTACATGAGTCATTTTTAAGTTTGGCCTTTGGGAGGCAAATCCCAGACAGAAGGTTCAAAACCACATTTTTTTTCTTGTGTCTAAAATGCAGTGGGAGAATATGAAGGATACTGATTAGCTGTCTTAAAACAAAAAGCCCCAAATCCCAAGACATAACTCTTCCACTCTAGCCTGATGTGCAACTTACTGAAAGGGCATCTAAAGGAAAATACCGGGACCAGATGGGATCTTGCTCAAATGTCTCATTTTGACAGAAGGACATTGAGGGCTAGAAAATTTGCATGATTCACTCAAGTCACTTTAGTATCAGAGTAATTTACTATGTGGGGTTTACAAAGGGCTCACCAACCTAATGTTGCCTCACTCCTATCAGAAGTTCAGTGTCTGCTCTTCTTCTCCACCATCTGTACAATCGTCCTTGAAGACCGAATGACTTACTTAGGTCACTGGGAGCATGCATTTCTGAGTTTACCTAAACACTGGGTCCTGAGGAATTCACAACAGTGACTATGTCAAAGGCCTCCTGCAGGGAGTTCAGGATCCTCTTTTCATTCACTTAACATGTTTCCAAAAAGTGTCCATGTTTCCTTCTTTGGAGCATCTGGTCAGAGACAGTATTGTAGTAGGGCAAGAATCTTCTTGCTGATGTATTTCCTTTTTCTACCATAATAAAGATTATTCTGCTTTAGAAAAACAATACTGAAACTAACATACAGAAATGTTCATAGGCAAATAAGCAAAGAAGTCTGTGTGGGCTTCACACCTTTAGAGATAAGAATTTGGGCTGGAAGAAAAAATAAAATTGACCCTACATGAGTTAGAATAGCTTGTACCTGTGCCTTTACTCTCATAGTTCAAGATGACGGTGATGAGTTCAATTTCAGAATTATTTTTAAGCTTCAAGTAGTTATATGTTTATAATCTGTTAAGCATGTTAAAATATGTTCAGTCAAAGATTTACTAATACCACAGTTTCTGCATCCATTCTTCAGTTGAGGGGCATCTGGGCTGTTTCCAGCTTTTGGCTATTACAAATAAAGCTGCTACAAACATGGTTGAGCAAATGTCCTTTTTGTGTACTTGAGCCTCTTTTGGGTATATGCCTAGGAGTGGTATGGCTGGAACTTGAGGAAGCGCTAAACTGGTACATCTATACAACCGAGTATTACTCAACAATGAAAAATAAGGAAATCATGAAATTTGCAGGTAAATGGTGGGACCTGGAAAGGATCATCCTGAGTGAGTTGTTCCAGAAGCAAAAAGACACGCATGGTATATACTCACTCATATAAACATACAACATAGGATAAACCCACTAAAATCTGTACATCTAAACAAACTAAGCAAAAGAGAGGACCCTAACTAAAATGTTCAATCCCCATCCTGAAAGGCAAAGAGGATGGACATCAGAAGAAAAAGAAAACAGGAAACAACCTAGGAACCTGCCACAGAGGGCCTCTGAATGCCTCTGCCGTGTAGACTGTCAAAGCAGATGCTGAGCCTGATGGCCAACCGATGGGCAGAGTGAATGGAATTTTATGTAAGAAGTGGGAAATAGTAAGAGCTGGAGGGGACAGGAACTCCACAAGGAGAGCAACAGAACAAGAAAATTTGAACACAGGGAACTTCCCAGAGACTCATACTCCAACCAAGAACTATCCGTGGAGATAACCTAGAACCCTGACAATGCAGCCACTTCTGATGAGAACTGATAGACTAAGATCAGAAAGAAGGAGAGGAGGACCTCCCCTATCAGTGGACTTGGGGAGGGGCATGCATGCGGAAAGGGGGGAGGGCGGGACCGGGAGGGGGGAGGGAGGGGCTTATGGAGGGATACAAAATGAATAAAGTGTAATTAATAAAAGTTAAATAAAAAAATTAAAAAAAAAAGATTTACTAATAAATGAACTTCTGTGAGTGGGTTTGGCTGTTCCTTTCATGAACAATGTCCTATTTGATCTTCTCAACTGATAGAGACAATTTATGGGCAGTTTGATGACTGGACGATGCTCTGGGCTTTTTGTAACTAGTAAGCATCACACTCGCCTTCAACATTATGCCAACTCCTGTATGACCTTAGTTTGCTCTCTGGTGACTCTTCTTTTCAACATTCTTGTCCATGACTCTGGCAGTAACCAAAGGGAGTAAAATTTAGAGTTAAAAACAAAGTAAAAACAAAACTAAAACTTAACTCATGTGTTTTCCAGGAATATTAGAATCAATGACCAAATCAAAGCATGTACACTTTATCCCAACTATCTGTATTAGAGTCTTTCAATTGTGTAGACTAACTTGGGGCATAAGGTTAGTTCCTCAAAGGTCTGGTTAAACTGTGATGAATCTATCTGTTGCTTTTTGTTTTTTGCTTTAATTGGAAGATTTTTAATTATTACATCTATCTCTTGGATATTATGTCTATTTATTTACTGTATTCTCACTTAATTTTGGTAGCTCATATATACATAGAAATCCATCAATTTTTAATATTTTTCATATTTATGGAATATAAATATTCAAAGTATATTATTAAGATTCTCTGAATTTCCTCAGAGTCTATGGCAATATCTCTCATCTGTTTCATCTATAATTTTATTTACATGTACCCTCTCTTTTTGGGTCAGTTTGGATAAACATTTGTCAATCTCATTAATCTTTTCAAAGACACAACTTTTTGTTTCACTATTTCTTTATATTCGTTTTGTTGTTGTTTCTATTTCATTCATTCTGTTTCTGATTATCTTTTCCAATCTACTTGTTTGGGATATTAGTGTTTCATGTTTTTTAAAGCTTTTGGGTGTGTCATTAAGTTCCTAATCTAATCTATCAAAAGTTTTGATATAGGCACATACTGCTGTAAATTTCTTCTTAGGGATACCTTCACTGTGTCCCATTGATTTTGGCATGTTGTATTTTTATTTTCATTCAATTTTAGAAGTTAATTTTTCTTTCCTGACCAAACGATCATTAAATAGTATATTGTTTAGTTCCCACAAGTTTATGATATTTTTTTAGTTTCTTTTTAAGTTGACATCCAGTTTTATTCCTTTTTTAGAGTTGTACACCAGTGAGGTCCTATAGGCACCCATACATTAAAGCCCATCACCAATGCTCTTCACTGACCTCTAAAACTTGTCAGTAAAACCCTGTTGCTGGAGACATGACATATTTGAATCATGGAACATGAATAACTCAAGCAAGTACTGACATGGACACTTCACCTTTAGTGGTTACTTTCACAGTGCTCAAAGGTACTATGCATACCAACAGGAGAGATAACAATAATCAGTTTTACCTAGTTATGAACTTTGTAAACTACGATAATGACCAACCTTCCAAGGTATGCCCATTGATACACTAAGGGCCTAGACATAATGGGAATAAACAATGACTTTCTAATAGTATTTAATGCCAGCTTTCTTCACAAGATGAAATGTTTACTTGGTAAAGTGATTGGAGACAAGAACCTGTGGCTAAACAGTTTATGGGCCATCAAGGAGAACCTACTAACCTCCTAGTATTACTCTGCTAACGGGAAATAATATTATTACACGAATTCCTAATGACTTATCGTTGTATCTGTAGATGAGTGTATCTCCCAGCCCTTATCAGAAGCTTCTGTTTGCAATAGATGGCAGTTAGCACAGACCACAACTACTAGCCAAGGCACAGAGAATAAGATACTGAAGAATGGTCGGTCCTTAATGGGACACTGATCATATCCCCTCCTCCCAACGTGCAGGGATCATCACAGAAGAGGAGGGAGAAAGACTGTAGAGCTCGAGGCAATGGATGACAAGGAATAGTGCCTTATGAACACAGCAGGGCAGCTGCACTTAGAAACTCATGGTGACTGTGACACCATACACAAGACCTGCACAATGTAAGCCAGACAAGATCTCTGAATGAAGAAGGTAAGTGGGCACAGAGTCCCTGTCTTAGCTATTTTTCAATTGTTGTGACAAATCATCTTGACCAAGGGAACCATAATTCCACCCCTAACTGAGGAGCTATTGGCAACTGATAGCAGCTGAGAGCACCTGAGTCAGTTTTCCTTAAGACTGTGACCCCCTTGTAGGTTGACCATACCCCATAGATGGCCATATGCTCGACAATATATAAACAGCACAAATTGGACTTGATAGGCTTTTCTTTAAGTGTATGGGAAGGAAATGAGGATGGATCTGGCAGGGGATGGGAGAAGGCGTGAATACTCCTAAGGAATTAAATGAAAATAAAAATATTTCAAAATATTGATGAGCATAAAATTGAATGTCAGCTTGTCAAAAGCTTGGGCAGATGAAAAGTGGGAAACATTTTTTTTACTTCGGCTGTTCTCAGCTACCATCTTATAACTGACATGTCCAAGTATGTAAAAGACATTTTTTTTCCTTAAGTACAAGTGATATTTTTTCTTTCTTTCTTTCTTTCTTTCTTTCTTTCTTTCTTTCTTTCTTTCTTTCTTCTTTCTTTCTTCCTTCCTTTCTTTCTTTTAACTTTTAACTTTATTTAGTTGTTCACTTTACATCTCAATCGTAGTCCCCATCCTCCTCATCTTCCTAGTCCCACCCTGCTTACCTCCTTTGCTTTTCCTCTCCCCCTCCCCTACCACTCAGGAAATCTCCACCCTTCCATTAACCCACCCCAGCACTTCAAGTCACATCAGGTCTTAGCATATCCTCTTCCCTGGTGGCCTAGCAAGGCAGTCCCACCACGGAGAAGTAATCAAAAAGTATGTAACAGAGTCCATATCAGAAACAGCCCCCGCTCCTCTTACTAGGAAACACACAAAAATATCAAGTTGCCTGTTGGGTATATACATGTAGAAGGCCTAGGTCCAGTCCATACATGGTCCTTGGTTGGTGCTTCAGTCTCCACAAGCCTCCCCTGGGCCCACGTTAGTTGGCTCTGTTGGTCTTCTTGTAGAGCTCCTGTCCCTTCCATGTCCTTCTATCCTTCTTCCATCTCTTCCATAAGGCTCCCTGCACTCTGTCCAATTTTGACTACGAGTCTCAGCATCTGTTTTGATCCTTTGCTGGGTGGAGCCTCTCAGAAGACATCTATATTAGGCTCCATTTATGTGTGTCTTCTGGGTCTGGGTCACCTCACTCAGGATGGTATTTTTCATTTCCATTCATTTGTCTGCATAGTTCATGATTTCCGTGTTTTTAATAGTTGAGTAGTATTACATTGTATAAATAGGTACACATGTTTCTTTATCCATTCTTTGGTTGAGGGATATCTGGGTTTTTTCCAGTTTCTGGCTATTACAAATAAAGCCACTATGAACAGAGTTGAGCAAATGTCCTTATTGTATGGTAGAACATCTTTTGGGTATATGTACAAAGGAGGTGTGGCTGGGTCTTGAGGTAGAGATATTTCCAATTTCTGAGAAAACACCAGAGTTATTTCCAAAGTGGTTGTACAAGTTTGCACTCCCACCAGCAATGGAGGATTGTTCCTCTTTCTCTACATCCTTGCTAGTATGTTCTGTCACTTGAGGCTTTTTGTTCTATTTTGTTTTAATGCTTCCATTGGACATGGTTAAACTACATTTTATTTGGTACCAGAGTAAAGGGATGACTCCAGGGCAGACAGGGAAGTGGTAGCATAATTTGGCGTTTGGCTGAATTTCTGGAAGGCCATTAGTTACTCTGCATCTTCTTTTTCTGGTTGTTACTTTTTATTTTTTATTTTTTTATAATTTATTCACTTTTTATCCTGATTGTAGCCCTCTTCCTCATCTCCTCCTGGTCCCACCTTCAATCCCTCTTGCCCCATCCCTTTCCCCTAGTCCACATAAAAGAGGAGCCCTCCTCCCCTACCATCTGTCCCTAGCCTATCAAATCTCATCAGGACTGTCTGCATCCTCTTTCTGTGTCCTGGTAAGGCTGCTCCTCCAGGAAGAAGGAGATCAAAGAGCAGGCAACAAGCCCATGTCAGAGATGGCCCCTGCTCCTCTTACCAGAGAACACTTACCCATTCTAATGGGTGTAAGTTGGAGTCCTTTTTATTTGCATTTCCCTGATGACTAAGAACATTGATCATTTCCTTAAGTGTGTCTCAACCATTCGAGATTCCTCTGCTGAAATTCTGTTTAGCTCTGTACCCCATTTTTTAAATTGGATTATTTGCTTTGTTGATGTTTAATTTCTTGAGTTCTTTATATATTTTTTATATTAACCTTTTGTCAGACATAGCGTTGGTTAAGATCTTTTCCCAATCTGTAGAGGGCCATTTTGTTTTGTTGATAGTACGTACCTTCAGAAGCTTTTCAGTTTCATGAAGTCCCATTTATTACTTGTTGATCTTAGAGCCTGAGCTGTTGGTGCTTTGTTCAGGAATTTGTCTCCTGTACCAATAAGTTCAGGGCTAACTTCCATGTTCTTTTCTCTTGGTATAACTTTAACAACAAAGTAAAAGTCCTGTATTAAAATAACTTCACTCAGCCTAGATGCCCCTCAACTGAAGAATGGATGCAGAAACTGTGGTACATCTATACAATGGAGTATTACTCAGCAATGAAAAATAAGGAAATCATGAAATTTGCAGGTAAATGGTGGGACCTGGAAAGGATCATCCTGAGTGAGTTGTCCCAGAATCAAAAAGACACGCATGGTATATACTCACTCATATAAACATACAACATAAGATAAACCCACTAAAATCTGTACATCTAAACAAACTAAGCAAAAGAGAGGACCCTAACTAAAATGTTCAATCCCCATCCTGAAAGGCAAAGAGGATGGACATCAGAAGAAAAAGAAAACAGGAAACAACCTAGGAATCTGCTACAGAGGGCCTCTGAAAGCCAGAAGAAAACAGGAAACAACCTTGGAACCTGCCACAGAGGGACTCTGGAAGCCTCTGCAGTATAGACTGTCAAAGCAGATGCTGAGCCTGATGGCCAACTGATGGGCAGAGTGAATGGAATTTTATGTAAGAAGTGGGAAATAGTAAGAGCTGGAGGGGACAGGAACTCCACAAGGAGAGCAACAGAACAAGAAAATTTGAACACAGGGAACTTCCCAGAGACTCATACTCCAACCAAGGACTATTCGTGGAGATAACCTAGAACCTCTGCACAGATGTAGCCCATGGCAGTTCAGTGTCCAAGTGGGTTACATAGTAATGGGAAGAGGGACTGCCTCTGACATAATCTGATCGGCCTGCTCATTGATCACCTCCCCCTGAGGGGGGAGCAGCCTTACCAGGCCACAGTAGAGGACAATGCAGCCACTTTTGATGAGAACTGATAGACTAAGATCAGAAAGGAGAGGAGAACCTCCCCTATCAGTGGACTTGGGGAGTGGCATGCATGCAGAAAGGGGAGGGAGGGTGGGATCAGCAGGGGAGGAGGGAGGGGCTTATGGGGGGATACAAAATGAATAAAGTGTAATTAATAAAAAATTAAAAAAATAATAAAATAACTTCAAGCCTCTGAAGAAGGAAATTGAAGATCAGAAGATGGAAAGATCTCCCATGCTCATGCATTGGTAAGACTGACATAGTAAAAATGGTCATTGTACCAAAATGCAATTTACAGATTCAATGCAATTCACATCAAAATACCAACACAATTTTTAACAGACAATTCTCAACTTCATTTGGAAAAAAAAAAAAACTGAATAGCTAAAACAATCCTATACAATAACAGAACTTCTGGAGGTACCTCCATCATTGACTTCAAGCTGTACTACAGAGTAATATTAATAAAAACTGCATGGTACTGGTGGAGAAAAACTGTCAGTCAATGGAATTGAATTGAAGACCCTGAAATAAACTCACACACCTAAAGATATGTGATTTTTAACAAAGAAGCCAGAACCATACAATGGAAAGAAGATAGAATCTCCAATAAATGGTGGTGGTTTAAGCAAATATCTTCAGTAGAAAAATGCAAATAGATCCATATTTGTTACCCTAAATAAAATTCAGGTCCAAGTGGATCAAAGACCTCAACATAAAACCAGGAACAAGCACTGTTTTTAAGAAGCCTACCTAATTCTTCACAAAGAGACAAGGAATTAAATGTGTGAATGGCATTGGCCAAACTATGGTCAGGTGCTAATGTTTGCATTGGTCCCGACTTCCTGCCAGGGCCATTAACTGGCTTATAGCTACCAGGCAAAACTGTACCCCTTTGCTGTGACCCCAGTTCATCCCATTTGTCATTCAAGTCTCAGTTTCTTGAAAGATCCCACTTTACAAGAGCCCATTTCTTGCTTCACTTTTTGTTGTTGTTTGCTTTGATTTTTTTGAAACAGTTGCACATTGTTTAGGTTGGTCCCTAATTGGTTCTGTACCTAAGGTTGACCTTAACCTTTTGATCCTCCTGCATCTTCCTCCACCATACTTCTCTGCCTGGCCCAAAATGTTTTAAAAGCAATTGCAGATGAAACAATTTACAAGGTCAGAATGTTTAAAGCTTGGTTGCCTGTTTCTCAAACTGTTTGGAGGTAGGGGAATCATAAGGAGGTGGAATTATTAGAAGGAAGCTAGGTCATTGATGGAATGCTCTTAGAAAATATATCAGGACTCCTCCCCCCATTCTCCTTCACGTGTACTTCCCATCATGATATGACTTGTATTAACACAGGCCCAAAGCAACATGGCCAGCTGGCCACTGGCTAAAATATCTGAAGCTGTCAGTCAAAATAAACCTTTCTTCCTTTTAAGTTGATTTTCTCAAGTATTTTGACACAGTGATGGAAATCTGACTGATAACAGCTGTGTTCTCCTTCAGAGCTAGGGACAATAGAAAGTGATTTAGCCTGGGAACTGTGCTGTCACTGGCAAGTTGAAATTGCTCTCTATAATTGATGACAAAGGAATTCTGTCTTTTCCTCTTAATGTGGTCACATGTTAAAAGGAAATATATTAGCTCAGCTTGTATACTACATTGAGCACATTGGGCAGCTTAGCAAAGGTATGTTTTCTACAATTTGCTTCCAGAAGCAGCTTTGGTTGGTATGTGAGAATGGGGCAGAAGAAGGGCACATAACAAATAACACGTCGGCAAGCCATGCAGAAGCAACCAGGATGTGACACACTTTGTCATATTTAACAAGTTGCCATTCAAAGGCGGAGTGATTGTGGGGAAATTTATTGCATATTACTTAAGCACTCTTCTAGCCACCAAGCTCCAATGTGTTACATGGGAGTGCTAGATATACTAGCAAGCCGCTGCTTTTCTAGCCATTGAGGCATCCTACACCTTAAATATGTGTCAATATTTCTGGTGTAAAAATGTTTTCAAGATAACACTGAAACAGAAATAAACTTATATAAAAACATTTGCAGGGCAAATTGTCTGACACTCAGGCTAGAGCCAAGTAACAAGAACAACCATGTCCTCCATGTCTTCTTTAGGGCTCAGTTTATTCTGACGGTCCTCTAACATTCACAGTTGACTCCTTATTATAAATTATGCCATATTCAGACACAGTTTAGACTTTATTAAACACTGGCTTCAGACATAGGTCCATCTAACGCTGTACAGCCAAAATATTCCTAGAGATCTGTCTACAAACTGGTGCTTTTTTTCATAATTTTTTATTGATTCTTTGCAAATTTCACATCATGTACTCCAACCCCATTCATTTCCCAGTCTTCCCATATCTGCCCTCTACCTTTTTAAACTCCCCCCCAAAAAAGAAAATAACAAATAAAGAACAAAAATAATAAATGAACCATCTTGCAGTGGAAGCTGCGGGACGTCATGGTTTATCACACAGTACACCCTTTTGCCCAAACAGTTTTACTTGGCAAATGTTCACTATTGATCTGGTTCAAAGCCTCTGGCTTCCTCTACACTATCAATACTGGACCCTTACCAGCACTCCTGTTGAATATCCTACTGTCCCCCTGAGTCATGAAGATCTTTCAGCTTTGGTTCCGCAGCAACTTAAATAAGCAGTTCAAAACAAACTGTTCACAGAATTTTTGTGGCCCAATGCTTCGGCAAAGTTTCCTTTTGTAATCTGAGTATCAGCTTTGGTTTATCTACCTTGCATCTCCCTTCATCACTGAGTGTATCTGCTGAGTGTCCACCACAGTGCCTGGGAAATGCAGACATTCAAAAGTATTCTTTCTAGGATTTTTAAGTTTGTCTAAGAGTTTGTGATTATTTCAAAATAAAAATTAATGAACATACGAGAACTCCTTAGAAATTAAATTAAAAGATTGGAGTAACCACCTAATTTTACCCAAATTGTATCAACTATATCAGTCAAAATACTGCAAATACTGGAATGTTGTTTTTGTTTTTTCTCTCTGGAATACTGTGCAAGAACACAGTCTTGGGGCTTGAGTGTCTTCTGTTTACACATTTCCCAGGAACAAGAGCAGTAGCTTCAATTTTATCATTGCCTTCCTTGATTTGATCCAACAAACTGTCAATTTGTGTCTGATACCTCCCCTAATTCACAAACTGCTAATTTCTGTCTCAAAATCAGAACCAGTTTGCCTTGAGAAACAAGGAACTAATTAAGTTTAAAAATTATATACTATTAATGTAGCTCAATTTACATCATCAGCATATGGCAAAAAAAAAGAATTCAATCATTCATAACTATCAATTTATATCCTATTAATTTATATCCTATACATAATATTAATACTAATTATATAGATAATATACACATATATAAATAACTGAGTACCCTAAAATATCTAATAGAATACAGAGAGCATATTATTGAAATATCACTTTAAAATTAGGTAGGTCTAATTGCACATTATATATTTATTTCACTTGTAGTCTCAGTGTGTGTGTAATATACACTTTATTATTCCATTTCCATTATTCTGAGGAAATCAACCATTAATCCCATTTGGTGGATAAGAATGCTGGTAACATGGATGAGGAATTCAGTCAGTTGAACTGAGAAACGAGCAAACTCTTCTGTCTATCCAGAGCTCTATCCTGGATCATGCTGAGTTTGGCTAGCACCTCTACTTATGATTGTCAACTTGGCATAATGAGGTAGGAGGGGGCTGATATCTTTTCTACAATCCTACCACCACTAACCTAGCTTCTTTCTGCTAATTCCTCCTCTTTATAATTCTATTACTTCTGAACAGTTTGAAGGGCAGGTAACCAAGCCTTTAATATATGTCTAGACAGAAGTATTTTATAATGTATATGCACACATGATTATATATAAAAATATGTATCGCTTTTCTCAAACCCACCCAAGAATGTTACGAATAACATATTCCCAGAAGCATTTTCTTTATCTATGCTGTCATCGATAAGCAGCTAACATAAATGAAAGGAGTTATTTACAAACCAAGTCTCCATTTGCTAACATGATCTTCAAACCACAGTTCAAATTTCAAACCTCAGAGACTAATTTACAGCTAGCAGTCTCTATGAAACCAGGAATAAACATAAAAATTAATTGATGGCCTGCTGTTTGTCAGCTTACAGTGCCCACAACTTCATATGCAGATACCAGACTCCAGGTCCACAATATTCAAGATACCATTTAAGACATGTTTCCTTCAACATAACCCAAAGTAAAGACACATTTTATTCCAACTGATTTCTGAGAACTCCTTCTGAAATCAAGCTAGAGAAGCCTGGATAATATGTCAAAGTGTTACTACTTCTAAAATCTACACCTCTGAAGCACCTGAGTACAAATGCCTTTTGAAGCAAGCTCACCTTGTCTGCTAAATGACGACCCCAGAGAGGCTGTTCTGAAAAATAAGTTTTTGGGTACAGTTTGAAACAGCTGAAACCCAAAGATTTTTAGTTAAGACATGTCAGGCTGTCAATACAATACAGAACATAACGACTCCTGGTGATGGGGAGGACAGGCACAGGGGCCACATTTTCCACCCACAGAGAAGTGACTCACTCCCGTGTTTATTGCAACCTCGGAGCCTTGAGCAGGGGAGTCATAGAACTGGAACTAAAACGGAGTTGTCTGAATTCTCTGGAGAAAACACTAAGGAAAACTTCTACAAAAAGGAAGAAGAAAACATGGTTATTTCAGTAAGCCTCATCAGGGCAGATAGCTCTGCTACAGATACCAACAGCATAAGGGTTTAGACACCATTGAGCTCTCCTTGTTTTGGTCTGAACCACATGATCTCACTTCCACACCTCCAAGGGGCACAGTCTAAGACTGTACTGTGCTTTCTGCACATAAATATCAAGGCCGGCTAGAGCAGAGATCCACTTGAGTAGTAAGAAACAGAGCACTATCAGGCTACCAGCATACAAACAGGCCCCTGAAGAGAGAGCTCTTTCTTCCCTGGGAGCAGAGGGAACCTGCTAATTCTCTTACCTATTTAAAAACCGTCCTGTTCATCTCCACAAGAAGACCAACATAACCAACTAACCAGAGCCCGGGGGGTGGGGGTGGCTGTGGAGACTGAAGCACTAATACCAAGGACCATGTATGGACTAGACCTAGGCCCCCTACACAGATGTAGCCAGTGGGCAACTCAGGGTTCATGTGGGTACCCCAGTAAGTGGAACCAGGGCTGATTATTACATGAACTCTTGTTTGTTTGTTTTTTTTTTCCCACTCCCTCCGGGGGATGGGGAGGCTGCCTAGCCACACCACAGAGGAAGAGGATGTGTTCAGTCCAGATGCAACGGATTGCTGGGGTAAGGGTAGGGGCTCCCCTTCTCTGAGGAGTAGGAGGGGGGGATAGGGGAGATAAGAAGGGAGGGTGGAACCAGAAGGAGAGGAGAGAAGGAGGCTATGACTGGGATGTGAAATGAGAAAATTAAAAAAAAAATTATCCTGTTCATGAACACCTTTTGTGTTCTCCCTCTTCCTGAATGCAATGTTTTCTAAGTTCTTCATAGAAAAAAAATTGAAAACAAAGAGAAAAAATGTTCATTAGAAAAATAATTATTATTAATCTTTGACACATTGTTAATTTGACTATTATTAATCTTTGAGAGTAATCACAGAAAAAACACAGTAACTGTCAAGAGTTGTTGACCAACTGCCAAGTGCCAGGCATCCCACTAAGCTATAGATACTATCTTGTTCAGCCCTCACAATAATACTTGCTTTTGATAGGTATTAAGTGTACTTTACAGATGTTTGACAACCAATGTCATATGCATTAACAGGCTATACTGCCTTGAAAATATTCTCTTGTTTGCCTATGGAATAGTTGATCTTCGTTAATGTGACACAAGCTAGGTTCATCTGGGAGGAGGGAACCTCCACTCTGAAAATGCCTATATCAGATTGGCTTGTAGTCAAGTCTGTGGGGATATGTTCTTGATTAATGATTGATGTGGGAGGGCCATCCTACACTGATGGCCCCCTAGGTACATGGTCTCTGGTTTTTATAAAGCAGGATTATAAAACCATGCACAACACCTGACCATGATCCTGCAGGGGTACCTAGGTGGGTACCACTTTGAGAATAGAACAGGTGACAGAGAGATGATGGAGAGCAGAGTGTCACTTGCACTGTGAACAGAAGCAGAACTGGTGATGTGACAGTGGTGACAAGTGAGAGACAGACAGGGCTGAGGTTGATGGCGCGTCATGTCATTGTGCAATGGAATTGACAGAATGGTGTGTCGTAGCTCGGAACTTAAGCATATGCAGACTCAGACCCAGAACAAGCGTCGTGGACACAGGGTCACCCTAGATCTTGGCAGTGACAGATAAAGAATGATCCACTTTCTAGATTAGACCTCAGCAAAGGACCATAATGTCCCTCACTGCTGCTGAGGGCCATGAGTGGGTCAGTGCCCCTAATGTAGCTGAGATTTGAGTTAAAGTCCAAAACCTGAGCTGTCACCTGATGACATGTGTATATTCATGGCCTGTACCAAGGCCTGAATCTGTGGTCATGTCTGTGGGTTGTTCCTCTCCCAGGGACCACAGTGATGTGAGCAGCCTGTGCTGCCATCTGAGACCTTAGCAGTGCTCTGGTCTGGGTTGCTACAGAGGGCCATGTCTGGGTCCATGACCTTAATGTGGCCAGGTCTGTGTTTATGGCCATGGCCTAAGCTATCATTGAAGGTCATATAGATGTCATGATATGTGCTGCAGCCTGAAGCCATGTTGATGTCCTAAAGCCATGTTGATGTCCTCAGGCAAGGCTGCCACTAGAGGCCATAGTAAACTGACTGGCCTGAGCTGCCACCTAATGCAGGGTCCTTGATGCCACAGCAGGACATGTCTGGGACTGCGGTCTTATTATGGCCAGGTCTGTGTTGATGTCTATAGCTGGTGCTACCACCAAAGGCCATGGATGTCTGTAGTCTGTGCTGCAACCAGAAGTTATGTTGGTGTCCATGATCCCAGCTGCATGACAGGGCCTTACTCAGGTCTGTGGCCATACTGTAACTGGAAGTTCTGCTCATGTTCTGTACTGGTGCCGGAAACCATGTAAAAGCCCATGGTCCATGCTCCTGAGAGCTATAAAAAACAAATAAGCTACTTTTGAAATGATATCAATGACTGCAGATGCACAGTTGAAAAAAAGGGACATCAAAGAGTTCTGTGATGACCCCCAAGAGCACCCCAGAGTGTCCCCCAAAATAGTAACAGCCCAGACAAGAAGCCACCAAAGAGAACTCTTAAAAACTGTGGTAGGATGCTGGGGTGCACCCTCCACAGCAGATGACTTCCAGAGGGGATGCAGGGAGGGAAGGATTCAGCTTCATTTAGGAGACAGCCACTGAGAGTTTGACCACACCCCAGTGAGCATATAGACAATGCAGATTGGTCTTTTTTTTTTTCTGAGGGGAGATAAAAAGAGTTGGGGACAGGGAAGGACTTGGAAGCAAATGTAATAGAAGTGTATGATGTGAAATCACCAAAGAACCAATGAAAATATTATGTTGGGGGAGGGGAACGTGGAGAGGAAGCCAGTTAGCATTGTTCTTCCATGGCCTCTGTTTTGGTTTCTGCATCCAGGTTGGGTATTTTCTACTACTTCCCCTCGTTAGATACCTTTTTTCTGTGGCATCTAGCATACATAGTTATGTTGCACAACATAATGCTTAGTATGTCTACAGGTGCTAGAAGATTTGATATATACTCCAACTTCTAACTCCCATCAGGTTTGTAAGCTCCCAAGGGTCAAGGTTAGATATCACCAGATTCTACCATAACAGTTTCTGGCATAATTCAATTTTAGACTGAGACAGGATGTAGATACTGCCTGATAGTCACTATATTCTGACACATTTTTACTTCTTCCAAGGAAAACAATGGCAATAAACTAATAGTCATCATCTTCTCTAACCTTAAGCTTTTAATCTTCCCTAGGAAATGTTTTGTTTGTCTTCTAAAACATTGTAGGCTACTGTCCAAATTAAACTGAACTCAGAAGAATACAATACAAGAATACAAGCAAATATTCAATTTGCCAAAAGTGTATATAATTATGTTAACAAAAATAAACTCAAAAGGTATGGCCAGAGCTTCTATCATTACTAGCTGCTGTGTTCCTTCATCATTTTTTCATAAATTTTATTTATTTAATCATTTTACATCCTGATCGCAGGCCCCGCCTCATCTCCTCCCAGTCCCATCCTAATGTCATTTCCCCCTTCCTGCTTCTCAGAGAAGAAGAGGCCAAGGGGTACCAACCCACCCAGTCACAGCAGGACTAAGTGTATCTACTCCCACTGAGGCCAGACAAGGCAGCTCACCTAGGGGAAAGAGATCCAAAGGCAAGGAACGGAGTAAGAGACAGCCCCCTCCCATTGTTCACGGTCCCATATGATAACATTGCTACTCCTCTGCTACATGTAGGCAGGGGGCCTAGATCCAGTCCATGGATGTTCTTTGGTTGGCGGTTCAGTCTCTGTCACCCCCATAGGCGCAGGTTAGTTTATAAGTTTTCTTGTGGTGTCCTTAACCCCTCCAGCTCCCTCTATTTTTCCTCCCACTCTTCCACAAAATTTCCTGAGCTCAGCCTATTGTTTGGCTATGGGTGTCTGCATCTGTTTCCATCAGCTGCTGGATTTTCTATTGATTAGTTAAATTAAAACATAGGAAAGGAGTCAAGGCAAAGTAAAAGCTTATTGACACGAGGCACAAACCCCTCCAGCAGAAGAGCCTCACAGCTGAAACCACTGACTCTAAGGCATCTGGCTTTTTATTTGGGTTAGGTACTCTCCTGGTGACTGTCCTCTTCTTTTTCTGTTAGTCCTAAGATGTCCACCATTCTGGCACAGGGATTGGGTATCCTGTTTCTGATTCTATTTTCCATACTGATAGGGTCTCCCACACTGGAAAACAAGTACAGAGTGACTGCTGGCCCATTAAAAAATTGTTGTTCTCTGTGGCAGGCTCCTAACTTGTTCCCTGTTTTCTCCTTCTTCTGATGTCCATCCTCTTTGCCTTTCAGGGTAGAGACTGAGCATTTTAGCCAGAGTCCTCCCTCTTGATTAGTTTCTTTAGGTGTACAGATTTTAGTAGGTTTATCCTATATTATATGTCTGTAAGAGTGAGTATATACCGTGTGTGTCTTTCTGCTTCTGGGACAGCTCACTCCCTGCAGACTATCAAAGCAGATGCTAAGACTTATGGCCAACCTTTGGGCAGAGTACAGGGAAGCTTATGAAAGAAGTGAGAAATAGTAAGATCTGGAGAGGACAGGAGCTCCACAAGGAGAGCAACAGAACCAGAAAATTTGAATACAGGGGTCTCCCCAGACTCTCATACTCCAGCCAAGTACCAGGCATGAAGATAACCTAGAACCCCTGCACAGATGTGGCCCATGGCAGTTCAGTGTCCAAGTGGCTTCCATAGTAATGGGAAGAGGGACTGCCTCTGACATGAACTGATTGGCCTGCTCTTTGATCACCTCCCCCTGGGGGGGGGGGGGGCAGCCTTACCAGGACACAGAGGAAGACAATGCAGCCACTCCTGATGAGACCTAATAGACTAGGATCAGAAGGAAGGAAAAGAAGACCTCCCTTATCAGTGGACTTTGGGAGGGGCATGCATAGAGAAGAGGGAGGAAGAGAGAGTTTGAGAGGCACTACAGCGGGGATACAAAGTGAATAAGTGTAATTTGTAAAAAATTTTTTAAAAAAGAAAAAGCATCAGGGGAACATAATAAGAGTTAGTAATGTATTTAAATTTTTTCTGAAATGAAACTATAGGGTCAGATGTTAGCTACATTGGTAGAGTACTTTGCAAACATACATGAAAGCCCTGAATTTGATGGTCAGCATGACAGGGAGAAAACATACAGGGGGAGAAAACAAGCATGTAGGCACATGCCTGTATTCCAAGAACTCCACAGGCTAAAAGCAAGATAATCAAAAGTTCATGGTCATTCTCAGCTACATAGTAAGTTCAAAGCAAATGCATGCTACATGAGAACCTCCATGTTAGTAACTGATTAATTCATTAAAAATAAAAAATTTTAAAAAATTGTTGTTTGTTTTCAACCAATCATGGTGGACCCCACCCACCTTTTGGTATTGCAACTACTGGAGAAGAGAAAATTCAAGTAGAAAGGAGAAAATGTAAACTTACAATTATCCACTCATCCCCTTCCCAGGAGACCACAGCCTGAATCCCCCATCTGAGTGGTTCTTCTGGCTCCATAGGTGACCCTATCTCTTTGAGTCAAGAGATACTTCTTTGCAGTTTCTGCCCTCACTGCAAACATCAAACCCTGATCTTGTTCCTACAGGAGTAAGCATGGCACTATTTTCCATTTGTGAAGCCCCTGTGTGCCTCACAGTCTTGGCAATCACTTTATTCTGCCCCTGTACTTATGAAAAGTCCTTGCAAAGTTCTTTGAACCATCTGAGTTTGAATCTGCCTATACCTGACTGATATTAAAATTTCCAAATCACATCCTGGTAAATAAGAGACACAGACACCAGTGTAACCCTTTGCCGATATTTTGTAAAGCCCTCACTTGACAGTGGTAACCTAAGTGGCAAAAGTAGTTTATGAACAAGTACAACTAAGAAACTATTCATATTACAAAGGACAGGAGTACCTTCCACATATCACTGTCAAATTTAAACTGAGCTCCACCTCAGATTGGTCCAAATGGAATCTTGCAATCAGCAACAACTACAACTCAACTTTTATTTCTGAGAAATGTCTGTCCGAATTACTCTGAGGAGAGTAAAGGAACACTACAGGACTCTTTAGAGAACTCTCTTAAAGTTTAATAGTTCAGTTTTCTTGAAACTGTTTATCACCAACTCCCAAGCTTGGCAAACAGCCGTTTTGAGATACCACCAGAGCCATTTCACAAACCATTATGTTCTACCATATTCAGTTAGGTTTGACAGAAGCCACTTGAGAGGGTCTCATTTTCCCCTAGGAATTCCAAGTATAATTAGTAATCACTCATAGGGCACGAATAAGCATGTAATCTCTAAGTTACATAGTAATTATATGAACATTTATTCGTACCCAAAAAGCTTAAAGGACTGAAAACATAATCCAAAATGGATGTGCAATATGTTTTTAAAGTCCAAATTCCTGTTGGCTCCAGTGTTTCCATTTTCCCATTTTCTGCAGATTTCTTTTATATAGCTTTTGTTTTGGTGCACATTCTTGCCCTTTGAAGCTTAGGTGCCTTTAAAGGAACATTCAGAGTAATGTGCCACAGTGGCTCCACTTGACTGTGTAGGCAATCCTGATGATTTAAGGCAATTCCATAAGTGACCCCATTTTCTAGTGAGTCATTGCAAATTCCCCATTTTGGAATGGAGCCGTAAAACAGTAGTCTCGACAACTTCTCATCATCTAAGAAACTTCAGGCTGACAACAGGCACAAAGCATGCATTCTGAGAGCCTGACAGCTGCCATTTTCAATAATTATGTTCTGTCCATCTTAATTTCCAGCTGCAGTGTCAGCTGCATATAAAACTCCTACCCACTTCCTGCCCTGAACCCTGCATAGAAGAAAGAAGTAGTGACAGGCCTAAGTCATTGTCATCCAGGCCTCTTCCAATGAACACCCTGTTCATCTCACAGTCATGGTATTTCCTCCTGTGCTTAACATTTTCTTCCCAGTTGTCACCCCCTATTTAGTTATGTTTCTTACCTAAGACACAGTAGGCTCAAAATAAATATTTCACAAATGAACTACTCAATGAATTCAATGATAAGTGAATCCCATGGGAGTTCTGAAACATTGCTCATCTTCCATGTGGTAAGCAGCTCTCTCAGTACTCCACACCAAATGTTACAGGCAGATGTTACCAGGCCTACTTGGTCTACAAATAGCCTAAGAAGCCGGGCTTTGGGTCCACTTAGCACTCTTGCTATTGGGACCCAGGCAAAAAGATTGGTTTCTGGCTTATTCTTCCCCAGTTTTATATATGTTTCGTGTTGATTCTTTATGTCTTTAATTTCCCAGATCCATTTCAGACAGCTCCCACTAAAATAACAATACCTGACATAGTAATGTCTGGTAATCCCAATAAGTGTTCACTCTCATGACATACTGTGCCCTTGTCTGAGTGCTATGATAGAGATTTAAGTTGCCCCTGTTAACATTGCCATATGATTTTCACAAAATTATTTGAATTTGGATAGAATTGTAAAATTAAATAATGGTAACAAACCAAAATATAAGGAGAAAAACAAACAAACAAAAAACCAGTATAGATAAGCCAATGAAATTATGGACTTATTTATAGTAAAAAAAAATAATAATAATAAGTATGAGACATAAAATCCTATTTCCTTCTTTACAAGAGGAAAACCCAGGCCCACAGAGGACACACTCCTGAGCAGAGTCTGGACCACATACTTCCAACCCTCCAGGCTTGTAGAAGATAGGCAAGAAAAGATGAGGTTCAATGTAATCACTCCATGGTGAAAAAAATTAAAAGATGACAAAATGCCCCCATCAGTTCTCTGTTTACAAAGCATCCCTTCCGTGGTGATTGTGATGTCCAACAAGTCAGGATTTGTCAAAAGGTAGTAGATATAGCTCTATAATGGGATTATTCTGTCTTCTTCCCTGAATTCCTTATGTCAAAGCTCCATTCTCTGTAGTTCAGAGTGTGACTATATTTAGTAAGAACACTTTTAAAGGTATGATTAACTCAAAACAAGCTGTGAGTGTAGTGAATATCTTATCCCAATATAACCAGAGTCCTTTCAGATACCAGAAGCTTGAGTTTATAAGGGGATGACTGTGAAAGCAAGAGCGAAGATACCCATAAGCCAAGGAGAGAGACTCCAGAAGAGACCAATCCTGGTGGCCCTTTGGACTCCTAGAATTGTTAGAAGAACAATTCTAGCTGTTTTGAAGAACAATACAGCTGCTATGTAAGCCTCTAGACTGTGTTATTCTGTTCTGGCAGATGTAGACAACTAAAACACCTTAAATACTCTACCTCAAAATGATGCAAAAATTCCAAGTGAGTCCACTGGACAGGAATCACTATAAAAAACAGTATCTCTAAATCCTAGTTTTAAAGTCCTACACTGCTGACTCTCATGTATGCATATGACTAAATAAAAGTCCTTTTCAATCACTGCATGCTTAATGCCTCCTCTCTGATATAGAAATGCACTATGAACAGCATTTGTTACTGAAAGGGCCTGTGCAATGGCACCCTAATAATTATAGCATCACTTGTACATGCTGTACACTTTATACCTATGTCAATGCTAGTATGTCTTTAAATGTCACTTTTAAAAGTGTATATGTTCTCAGAGCAAGACCAGCTGTCTGGATACCAGTGAGGTTGTTGAGACCATAGCAAGACTCCCCTGTAACGATGCTAATATGGAAGCTTGCTGGAAGACCATTAAAAAGAACTCAATGGATGGTGGGATTTGTAATTGTGGTTCTGGGAATCATTGCACTAACTGATACTGCTACTACAGCTGAAGTTGCTTTTCACAAAGACGTTCTCATGATCTTTGGATTCAACAAAATAAGGTAAATAGGGAAATAGTCAGTGACATAGCTGAATTGAGATAAGCTGAAATACCCATTGGAGATCAATTAGAATTCTTGAGAGAAGAAATTAAATTGAAATGTGATTGACATATTACTTGGTGCTTCATGAGAGCTTGCAGCTACACAAACCTTGATCCTAAGACACTCCTGGCAAACCTGGACTTCTTAATTTTGATTATGGCTAGCCATGGTAGAAAGGGACTGAGTTGTGTGAGTTGTCTGATATCTCAAGCAGCGAGTGCAAGATAACTTCGGTAGTTGGAACTTTTCTCAGTCCCAATTAACCTTGTGTAATTATTGAATAAAGTAACTAGATTGAGCTTGCCAGGGGTCAGTCTTTTCCAAGAAGGCTGAACCCATGTTCCTTTAGAAAATGAAGGCTTAGCATCTTGGTGAGTTTCTCTCTCTCCTCTGGCACCTACGACCAATACCAATCAATATGTATCATACCAACCACTTCATAGATCTGTTTCAGCATGAAATGGTGTCATTGGATTTCTAAAATGTAAAGTCTTAAGTTTAAAGCTACATACACTTTTCTTTTTCTTCCTCCCTGTTAAGAACAATTAGAAACAGTCACAAGAGGACTCTCAAAGTGAGAGGAAGCAGACTAGCCTGAAACTTGAAAAATAGCACAGAGGACCATATCCTCCTGACCACTTACACAAACAATGAAGATCTTCCTCTGCAGGAAAGACCAAAACAGAGCTCAACCATTAGCATTCTCTGTTCCTGGAGGTCTGATTCTTCCAAACTTCCATTTGGTTTTGCCTGGCACACAGAAGAAACACCTTCTGTCTGTAAGGGTAGCATGATCAGAAGTGAGCATATTGCCTAGTTTTGTTTTGATTTTGTTTTGTTTTGTTTTATAATTTGACACAAGTTTGAGTCATTTGTGGAAAGGAAACTTCAGTTAGAAAATACATCCATTAAAAGGCATATAGGCATGTCTGTGGGACATTAGAAATTTCCTAAAGTGTAAGTTAACTAAAAATTATGAATTGTGTACTTATCTGCATTTTATGATATATCAATTGCTCCTCTAGAATGCTGTTTTCAAGAAAAAAGTACGATAGGGTCTTCCTGATGTCTTGGGATAAAAAAAACAGCTTAAGTCCATATAGAACATGAAGAACCATTTACAGCAGGTTCCTGCTTATCTCACATCTTTTCTTTGTTAGTTCTGTGTTAAGTCACCCTTATGATCTGGGTGCCATTGTACTGTATTCAGTCAAAACCCTACAGTTTCCAGGACTACTTGTTCTACCCAGCTCTCTTTTTTATCTGCTCTGGAACCTTCTTGACTACAGTTGCCTGCAAAATATCAATGGAGGGGTTCAGTTTAACCTTGTCTTTCCATTCTAAGAAGTGTTATCAAACCCCCTGGATAGAATTGGCCATTCCCTCTTGTATTGCTCTAAAGCATCCAGACATTTCAATGACAGTAAATTCTTTGAAGATACCAAGAGCATCTGCAGTTACATCAAAATTTCTATGTAGCATCAATTAGATTTGTCTCAGACCTATTATACAATAAATTAGTGAGAATGTATTGAGAACAAGGAGGTAATCCATGTGGAAGAGAGGCAGAAGAATAAAGATATATCCTCAAAATTACACACTAGTGAAACATGTTGACAGCAGTAAAAAAGAATTACTTTTACAAAGAAAAGTAACCATATATAGAAGAATGAAGGTAAGAGTCATAGTCAAGAGATCCTGAGTTCACATCTTGCTGTACTGCGTCCCAGGTGCCTGACTATTAAAGTTACTTAACTTCCGTATTGGGGTTGTGCTTTTGTCATGAGTGGAGTGAAACTACATCTACCATGAAGATTTTATAATGAACAGTTGATAGTAGCTAAATAATGCTGTGTCTTGTCTTCTTGTGTTTTGTTTTGTCATGTTTGGTTGTTGTCTCCTGGAGGCCTGTTCCTTTCTGAAGGGAAGCAGAGGGGTTATGGATCCAGGAGAGAAGGGTAGAGGGAGAAGGATGGGAGAAGTCAAGTGAGGGGAAAATGTGGTTGAGATATATGGTATGAGAAAAGAATCTTTTTTCAATAATAAAAATAGTAACTACAAAAAGACTCTTTACCATCAGCAGCAATCCATTAATGAGGGAGTAGCCCTAATAATTAATCTAGTATCAGTACTTGGACCCCACTTCCCAATACTGTCACACTGGGGTTTAAGTTTTCAGCATACTTCTGGGGGCATTAAAAAAAATAGCTGTTATAATCAACTACCCCCAGTAGACTCCCAATATAGTTTACGTTTCTAAAGTGGAATAAAAGCAGAGGCCCTAGGATTAAGTAATTCAATATATAGCTGTTTTATAATATTGTGCTAGTTTTATAATGTTGCCCTGGTGTTTTTCACATATTCACTCATTCCCTCCTCAACCATATGAAAGAGAAAGCATCACTCTGCTGTTCTTAAAGCAGCAGCCACCCAGCGCAGTAAAGCATGTGTCTATGGCTACTCAGCCAATAAACAGCAACATCAGCGTTCCCACCCAGATAGACTTAGACTGATAGTAAAGTCTAGACTTATAAGCAATACATAAGCAGTTCCGATGCTTATAGTTCTTGCTATATAATGTGCTATTTTCAGACAAGTATGTAAAAATATTCACAGGCTTTGCTCTAAGACCTGAGAAACAGAGACAAGAACTTTGTTATCCTAAGCATGAGCCACAGACAAGAAGAAGTAGGATGTGCTCAGTGCTGCCTGGTTATGGGACACAGTGCCTGTTGGAGGTTGGCCTGATGTATATTACCGGTCCTTAAGACCTGGTTTTACCTATCTTTGTTTTCTAAACCTGCCTAAGACATATCTGATTGGTTAATTAAACAGCCTATATCTGGGCAGGGCAGAATGGGGTAGGCATGGCTAAGATTCCTAGGCTTTGGGGGTTCAAGAGAGGATAATGGAAAACAGAAAGACAAAGAGAGGAAGAAGGAGGAAGCCATGATGAGTGAGCCTGGAGAAGAAACCTTGTGGGGCTGGGAGGAAGGACTCCAATAATGACATGAAAAGGTCCAGATGAAGAATAAAAGTAAGTATTTATAAGATTATGGATGGAAGATAGTATGGTTAAGGAGGATGACATTGGATGGGGGCTGGGAGATAGATGTCGAAGTGATTCAGACAATGTAGGTAAGATTATCTGCCCACCCCCAGGTAAATAAGGTAATTACAAAATCTAACAAGTGTCTGTGTCTTGTTATTTGTGATAGCAGGTTAAATAATACCACCATGATAATCTTAGGGTTAATAATAAACATTATATAGCACAGCAGCTTTTTTTTTATATATACAGAACCATGGCTCTAGCTGTCCTCTGTTCTGATGAAACAAGAGCCTTATAGTTAGCCAGAGACTGGCTGCTTCTAATCATTTCTGTCATGTTCTACCAGTTCCCCAGGGCTGGACAGGTCTAATTCACTATTAAATTCTAGGCAAGTCACACGGAAAAAAGCGAGTCTCTAGTACCCAGGATGAGTACTATAGGAAGTAATTAATTTTTAATAACTCATTTAATTTGAAGAAACATGGACCTTAAAGACTTAACATGTGTAGATGATTTAAATTCTGATTTAATTTCTACCTATTAATATAGTTATGGTGACTAATATTCACACACGTACTTTGAATCAGCCTGCCACCTCCAGGTATTTGAGTTTCCAAGAGACTCAACAAATCTTGAGTAGCAAGATTACTATGTTTTTCCTATATTTCATGAGACCTTGGTGTTAGAATTCTAAAAGAATGATCTGCAAATAGGTTTTGACTCTTGATCAAAACCATGATTAGATTTGCATGCAGCTTGTTTCCTGACCAGCTTTGTCCATTTATTACTGCCCATCTTTGTTCTTCAGTTTATAGCCTCTTGCACGGTAGTCAGGCATGCATCAGGGTCTCCTCTAATCTCTTCTGTCACCCTCATGGGAAAAACCTTGAGATTATACTGTGCCCATACAAATAATCCAGAGAGTCATTGCACCTCCTGATCGCCAATGTTTTATTTATTTATTTATTTATTTATTTATTTATTCATTCATTCATTCATTCATACATTCATTTATTTATTTATTTAAATAATTATAGTTTATTCACTTTGTATCTCAACTGCACCCCCTCCCAGTCCCTCCTCCCCCCTTCTCCACCCATGCCCCTCCCCCAGTCCACTGATGGGGAAGGTCGTCCTCCCCTTCCATCTGATCCTAGTCTATCATGTCTCATCAGGAGAGGCTGTATTATCTTTCTCTGTAGCCTGGTAAGGCTGTACCCACCTCAGAGCTTTAATATGCAAGATCTTTTTGGTTTCATGGGGGGCAAGGTAACATTCACAGGTTTCAGGAATTAGGATAAGAATAACTTTAGGAAGCCATGTTGATTCTTAGGACTTTAAATATTTATTTCCTCAGTGCTAGGGATTGAACCCAGGGTTTCGTACATGCTAATTACCAGCTCTATGGCTGAGACATATTCCTAAACCAAAAGCATTAGTTTCCAGTCTTTTCAGGTTCACTGAATGTCAGAAACACTGGAGACTGAAGGGAGAGCTTAGCTGGTAAGGTACTCCATGTATAAACAAAAACAAAAACAAAACACTGAGTTTAATCCACAGGACTGGTGTTAAAAAGGGAAAAAAAATCAGGCATGGGGCCCTGAGCTTGTAACCCCAGCTCCAGGAGAGGAGACAGGTGAAGGTAGGCCCACTGACCAGGCAGTCTGGGCTAGTCAGTAGCCTCAGAGCCCAGAGACAAGCTGTTTCTCCAACACCAAGGTGGCTGGCTGCCTTCTAACAACACCTGGGGTTGACCTCCCACTTCCACACATATGTGAACACACGTCTGCACACACTGTCCGAGTTTCTTCTCTACTGTGACAAAACTCTGAGCCAAAACAGTGGGAGTAGTATTTGGTTGACAGATTATATTGCCATTGGAAGCCAAGGCATGAACTGAAGCAGAAGCTGTGGGGAAATGCCTCTAACAGGTTCACGTCCCCTAGCTTGCTCAGTTAGCATTCTTATATAGCCTGGGCCAACCTGCACACAGATAGCCCCACCTGAACTGGCAGGTCCCTCTTACACCAGTTAACAATCAAGACTGGACCACAGGAAAATCAGATGGAGGTGATGCCTCAACGGAGGCTCCCTCTTTCCAAGAGACTTTCACATGAGTCAACTTTACAGAACCTAATCAACACACACACAAACCCACTGAATGTTCAGTTAGTTTTGTAACTACATAAGGCTTTATGCTTACATAGTACCTCTTAATAAAAACTTGTTCAGTTGGCATGGGAAGTGATTTAACCCGATCTCAAGCTGTACTACAGGGCAACAGTAATAAAAACTGCATGGTATTGGCATAGAAACAGAAAGGAGGATCAATGGAACCGCATAGAAGACCCAGAAATAAACCCACACACCTATGAATACTTGATTTTTGACAAAGAAGCCAAATCCATTCAATGGAAAAAAGACAGCATCTTCAACAAATAGTGCTGGACCAACTGGATGTCTACATGCAGAAAAATGAAAATAGATCCATATTTATCACCCTGCACAAAACTAAAGTCGAAGTGGATCAAGGACCTCAACATAAAACCAGATACTCTAAATCAGTTGGGGGAAAAAAGTGGGGAACAGCCTAGAACTCATTGGCACAGGAGACAACTTCCTGAACAGAACACCAACAGCACAGGCTCTGAGAGCAACAATCAATAAATGGGACCTCATGAAACTGAAAAGCTTCTGTAAAGCAAAAGACATCGTCATCAAAACAAAACGACTGCCTACAGATTGGGAAAGAATCATCACCAACCCTTTATCTGACAGAGGGCTAATATCCAGTATATATAAAGAACTAAAGAAGCAGAAAAGCAACAAACCGAGTAATCCAATTAAAAAATGGGGAACGGAGCTAAACAGAGAATTCTCGATAGAGGAACATGGAATGGCAGAGAAACACTTAAAGAAATGCTCAGCCTCATTAGCCATTAGGGAAATGCAAATCAAAATGACCCCGAGATTTCACCTTACACCCATCAGAATGGCCAAGATCAAAAACTCAAGTGACAGCACATGCTGGAGAGGTTGTAATGAAAGGGGAACCCTCCTCCATTGCTGGTGGGAATGTAAACTGGTACAACCACTTTGGAAGTCAATCTGGCGCTTTCTCAGACAACTAGGAATAGTGCTTCCTCAAGATCCAGCCATACCATTCCTAGGTATATACCCAAAATTTGCTCAAGTACACAACAAGGACATTTGTTCAACCATGTTTGTAGCAGCTTTATTTGTAATAGCCAGAACCTGGAAACAGCCCAGATGTCCATCAACGGAGGAATGGATACAGAAATTGTGGTATTTTTACACAATGGAATACTACTCAGCAATCAAAAGGGAGGAAATCATGAAATTTGCAGGCAAATGGTGGGATCTAGAAAAGATCATTCTGAGTGAAGTATCCCAGAAGGAGAAAGACAAACATAGTATATACTCGCTTATATAGACCTACAAGATATGATAAACATAATGAAATCTACACACCTAAAGAAGATAATCAAGAAAGCGGGACATGGGCGAAGATGATCAATCCTCGTTTAGAAAGACAAATGGAATGTGCATTGAACATATGACAGGAGTCTACCGCAAAAGGCATCTGAAAGACTCTACCTAGCAGTGTTTCAAAGCAGACACTAAGACTCATAACCAAACCCTCGGCAGAGTGCAGGGAATCATATGAAAAACGGG
Source organism: Psammomys obesus (assembly GCF_907164565.1). Lineage (NCBI taxonomy): Eukaryota > Metazoa > Chordata > Mammalia > Rodentia > Muridae > Psammomys > Psammomys obesus. The sequence goes on from NW_026591711.1 coordinate 7,210,811, forward strand.
GAGTTAGTATGATGGGGAAAGGATAGGAACTCTACAAGGACCAAATATATCTGGGCACAGGGTCTTTTCTGAGACTGACACTCAACCAAGGACCATCTATGGATATAACCTAGAACTTCTGCTCGGATGTGGCCCGTGGTAGCTCAGTAACCAAGTAGTTTTTCAAAGTAAGGGGAACAAGAACTATTTCTAACAGGATCTCAAGGGCAGGCTCTTTGACCTCCCCACCCCACCCCAGGGGAGGAGCAGTCCTGTTAGGCCACAGAGGAGGACTTTGCAGCCAGCCCTGAAGATACCTGATAAAACAGGGTCAAATGAAGGGGGAGGAGGTCCTCCCCTATCAGTGGACTTGGAAAGGGGCAGGGAGGAGACCAGGGAGTGAGTGTGGGGTTGGGGAGGGAATGAGGGAGCGGGATACAGCTGGAACACAGAGTTAACAAAATGTAACTAATAAGAAAAATAAAAATTAAAAAAATAAAATAAAATAACTTCCTTTGATTTACATTCATTGTTGTTAATAAAAATCAAAGAAAGACACACATGGTATATATTCACTTATAAGTGGATATTAGACATATAATATAGGATAAACATACTAAAATCTGTACACCTAAAGAAGCTAAGAAAGAAGGAGGATTCTGGGTAACATGATCAATCCTCACTCAGAAAGGATGGACATGGGAAGAAGGAGAAAACAGGGAACAGGACAGGCGCCTACCACAGAGGGCCTCTGAAAGGCTCTACCGTGCAGGGTATCAAAGCAGATGCTGAGACTCATAGCCAAACTTTGGGCAGAGTATAGGGAATCTTGTGAAAGAGGAGGGAAATGAAGGACCTAGGGGAACAGGAACTTCACAAGGAGAGCAACAGAACGAAAAGATACGGGCACAGTGGTCTTTTCTGAGACTGATACTCCAACTAAGGGCCATGCATGAAGATAACCATGGGCTGCATAGATGTAGCCCATGGCAGCCCATTCTCCAAGTGGATTTCCCTAGTAATGGGAACAGAGACTGTCTCTGACATGCACTCAGTGGCTGGCTCCTTGATTACCTCTCCCTAGAAGGGAGCAGCCTTACCCGGCCACAGAGGAAGACAATGCAGCCACTCCTGTTGAGACCTGATAGAGTAGGTTCAGAGGGAAGAGGAGGAGGACCTCCCCTATCAGTGGACTTGGAGAGGGGCATGGGAGAAGAAGAGGAAGGGAGGGTGGGATTGAAGGGGGATGAGGGAGGGGACTACAGGTGGAATTCAAGTGAATAAACTGTAATTTATAAAAGAATAATTACGAAAAATAAAAACATCTGACCATGAATTTTCTACATATTTGAATGAAGCTGTGAGGGTAAAGCAATATTTTTGTACCAGACACTGTCTTTTGATATGTGTTGTCTGTGCATGTGAAACCACCCAGCGAACTGCAGTTCTTGATAATAATAAAAAAAAACCATAAACCTAAAATAAAATAAAATAAAATAAAATAAAATAAAATAAAATAAAATA